>NC_080790.1:61190441-61504727 GCF_028018385.1 Neofelis nebulosa
TTAGTGAATCCTCTATGAAATTCAGGTTTGGTAATGGATTTCTTTTACCCTGTCATTATCCACTTTTTGGAAGATATTCCTAGATGCAAGTAGCTTGCAAGATGATGTGTAACTTCTAAGGCAGGATGATGTTTATTTTATATTTTCTAATGTTTATTTTTGAGAGAGAGAGAGTGTGAGCAGGGGAGGGGCAAAGAGAGAGGGAGACACAGAATCTGAAGCAGCCTCCAGGCTCTAAGCAATCGGCACAGAGCCTGGACACAGGGCTTGAACTAAGAAACTGTGAGATCATGACCTCAGCTAAAGTTGGATGTTTAACCCACTGAGCCACTCATGTGCCCCAGGATGAGGTTTATTTTAATCTTACCTTTTCACTAGCTAAAGTTGACATGCTCTCTGTTTTCAATAAGTTTATGTTGACTGTTTAGCATTGCTTGTTTTTTTTATTTTAATGTTTATTTTTGAGAGAGACAGACACAGCGTGAGCAGGGGAGGGGCAGAGAGGGAGGGAGACACAGAATCTAAAGCAGGCTCCAGGCTCTGAGCTGTCAGCACAGAGCCCAATGTGGGGCTTAAACTCATGAACTGTGAGATCATAACCTGAACTGAAGTCCGACACTCAAGTTACTGAGCCACCCACGCACCCCAATTGTTTATTGTAAATAAGACTGTCAGAAGGCATTTTTCTTTACCTTGAGAAAATAGATTATAAGAGATAAATGCATAAACATGGATTTGAAATTTTGCATCATAATATGCTTTTCTAGGACTAGTTTGCCATTTTTATGCTAGTGTAGATTTTAAAGAAAATATACATGGCCAGTCTTTTTTAAAAAGCAACACTTAAAAAAAAATAGCACTCTTCAGTACTTTGTAGGTTAATTTAAACTTTGGAGGTGAATTTTTGTTCAAATTGAGAAGAATAGAATGAGGAGCTATAGATAAAAATTTGTTAAAAGTGATTTTATGAATCCCTTGAAAAGCTTGATGACATAGTAACAAGAACATAATTGTGCTGAAATGTTCTTGATTTTTCAAAAACTTTTTAATTTTATCTATATTTGTGTGTCTTATCGTTTCTTCATTCCCAAAGAGGAGCTTAGAAAGCTGCTGGAAGAAATATCCCAGGTTCTTCACATATACTTTCTGAATGATAGGAAACAGACAATTTTATATTAATAGGTTTTGACAGATAATAAAGTTTTATATGAATGTGTATAGGGAGTGCCTTGTTTTAAGAAATTTATATTATGTGAATATCTCTTGCACGTGACAAACATGAATTCGTTTGGTACAAAGAATAAGACACTGAGAATAATTTTCTGTCAAATCTCAGATAATTTTCTGTTAAGTTTCAGAAGCTGAGCTTCTCTAATAGTTGTCAACATTTGGCTTTTCTGCCTTGATAAGCACGATGTCATTGCACTATTTCTTTAGTTTTTATTTAAAAGTTGTTTTTTTTTTTTTTTAAGCTTACTTGAGAGAGACAGAGACCATGCGAGTGGCAGAGGGCCAGAGAGAGAATCCCAAGCAAGTTCCACAATGCCAGTGTAGAGCCTGACTTGGGGCCCTAACTCACAGAACCGTGAGATCATGGCCTGAGCCAAAACCAAGAGTCGGACACTTAACTCAGCCACCTAGGCGCTCCATTGTGCTATTTATTTACAGTTGTAAAACTCCTCCTCTTTGAGCTGCTTTTTTAAATTTTGGGTAAGCCATGGAATGTACTTGGGGAAGAAGTTAGAGTACTTGATGAAATAAGCTTTGTACCTAGCAATAGGAGATTCCAGACACTTTGTGTGTAGCACTACTTGATCAGAAAAGGCATTGTTCCGGTGTTCTGAAGGGATTGAAGTACTGTCATTTCAGAGTGACATTAAATTAAATTAATATTATATTGTCTGTGAGAAATTTCCATTTTTGTTTTCCTACTATTTTCATCATTTACGCTTTGCTTCATCTACAGGTGAACCTCAGACCTCTGAAAACAGGGAGAAGATACTTAATTGATTTAATTGCTAACAGAAGAGTTGAAGGATCTATTTGATCCTATTTTACTGTTCCCTGAGGCTGAGAAAAGCCTCCAAACAGATATGTGTTCCAAATAGAGGCAGCAATAGTGGTTTTAGACATTGTTTCATTTCTTATGGCGGATTAAGAAGAAAACTACTAAATCTCATTATATGGTATTGTCTCTCCTTTAACAGAGAGAAGGCAATATATTTCTGTTTTTAGGCTGTTTCCTGTGTTAAGAGGATTCAGAGGGATGTTTATTGTTATTCATATTTTTTTAGAATTGTCATTTAATTTTTTAAAGATGCCTTAGTAGTAGTATTTATGTAAAGAACAGAAGGACCAGTGATACCATATTTACGTTTTGGTTAAATCTTCTGGACACTAAGGATATGTGGGATTGTTTTGTGGGTTAGCCTAAATAATTGGTAAAATTTAGCTTTTTTTTTTTTTTTTTTTTTTTTTTTTTTTTTTTTTTTAAGTTTATTTATTTTGAGAGAGAACACTGGGGAGGAGGGAGGGAGGGAGAGAGAGAGGATTTCAAGCAGGCTCCATGCTGTCAGCACAGAGCTCTACACTGGGCTTGAACTCACAAGACTCTGAAATCATGACCTGAGCTGAAATCGAGTTGGATATTTAATCAACTGAGCCACACAGGTGCGCACCTAGCTTGTTTTTTAAAACTGATGTATGGTTGTTACAATAAATGATTCATGTACCGAAGCACTTGTTTTAAAATAAGTTTGATACTCAGAGCACCTGGGTAGCTCGGTTGGTGACAGTGCAGAGCCTTCTTGGGACTCTCTCTGCCTCTCCCCTGCTCATGTGTGCTGTTGCAGTCTGAAAATAAATGTTAATAAAACAATTCTTATTTCCTTTTTTTACTGTCTTATTAAAACTCGACCTGATTTTGTGTCCACATAGCCTTCTTCTTGTTTTAAAATAATTTTAGACTGTAGAAATGTTGCCCAAAAAATATAGAATGCACTTAATACCCTTTGGTTTATTCTAATACTAACAAGCTTCTGCAACCATAATAAAATTATCAGAACCATAGCAGGGGGGTGCCTGGGTGGGTGGCTCAGTCGGTTAAGCATCCGACTTCAGCTCAGGTCATGATCTTGCAGTTTGTGAGTTCGAGCCCCGTGTCAGGTTCTTTGCTGACAGCTCAGGCTGGAAGTTGCTTCAGATTCTGTGTCGTCCCCCGCCCCCCACCACCGTGTACTCTTCCCCCGCTCAATATTGTCTCTATCTCAGAAATAAACATTAAAAAATTTTATCAAAACCATGAAAAAAACATTGGTTCGGTACTATTAACTGAACTATGCCCATTTAAATTTCACGTGTTTTTTCTAAAGGCCTTTTTCTGTTCTACAGCTTAGTGTGTTTTTTTTAGTGTTCTTATGTGTGATGGTTCTTAATCCTTGCTTGATACATCTTTGACACTTTTTGATGAGTTTTGATCATTTATTTATTTTGTAGAGTGTATTTCAGTTTAGGTTTGTCTTAATTCCTCGGGATTAAATGGAGGTTCCATGATTTTTTGGTAAGAATGTCATAATGGTGTTGTATGTCCCAGGTGCCTGGGTGGCTCAGTCGGTTGGGCATCAGATGTTGGCTTAGGGTCATGATCTCACAGTTCATGGGTTCGAGCCCTGCGTCTGGCTCTGTGCTGACAGCTCAAAGCCTGGAGTCTGCTTTGGATTCTGTGGCTCCCTCTCTCTCTCTCTGTCCCTTCCACACTCATGCTGTCTCTCTCTCAAAAATAAATAAAACAATAAAATTTTTTTAAGAATAATGGTGTTGTGTCCTCAGTCCACCAAGACAGGGTATGTAATGCTAGTACATTTATTTATTATTAACATTTATTATCTGGTTATGGTGGTTCCTGCTGTTTTTTTAACAAAATGACTGGGTTTTTTCCTTGAAAACGATCTTGGGATAATTGAGATCACACTGGTATCTTATTTTTTCTGAAAGGTTTTCCCATTCTTTTTTTAGCATTAATTGATAGATTTTGTCTGCAGCATTTAGTATTGTGGTCTTTGCCTAGGGTAGAACTAGCTTTTAAAAATGTAAATGAAGAGTGCCTGGGTGGCTCAGTTGGTTGAGAATCCCGACTTCAGCTCAGGTCATGATCTCATGGTTTGTGGGTTCAAGCCCCATGTCAGCTGTGCTGACAGCTCAGAGCCTGGAGCCTGGTTCAGAGTGTGTGTGTGTGTGTGTGTCTCAAAAATGAACAAACATTAAAAAACTTTATTAAAAACATAAATGAGGGGCGCCTGGGTGGCGCAGTCGGTTAAGCGTCCGACTTCAGCCAGGTCACGATCTCGCGGTCTGTGAGTTCGAGCCCCGCGTCAGGCTCTGGGCTGATGGCTCGGAGCCTGGAGCCTGTTTCCGATTCTGTGTCTCCCTCTCTCTCTGCCCCTCCCCCATTCATGCTCTGTCTCTCTCTGTCCCAAAAATAAATAAAAAACGTTGAAAAAAAATTTTTTAAAAAAAAATAAAAACATAAATGAGATAGTTTATATTAGATTGTATATAACAAATTTTTGGCACTTACCAAACAGTTTTTTAAATGTCTCTTAATCTGTGAATATTGATACCATTTAACATTACATTTTCAGTTGATAAATGGCTCTCGTGTGACTTTATTGTACTAGTAGTTTTTTTACAATAAGGAAATTATTTACATAATTAGTGTATTTTAATGTTTAGTTGCTTGGAATATGAAAGAAAATGGAGGAACAAATGGAATAAATTTAATACTTCAGCACATGAAGTATTGAGATGATTTTACAATCAAATCAGCATTTTACTGCCTTCATGTCAGCTGTATTTCCTGCTTAATATTATGGGTAAATTTCTTAGCAAATCCCCTCTCCCTGAGTTCCAAATTTGTTGCATAAAGCTTGGGGCAACTTAGTTCCAGAAGCTCTTGAACTGTATTTTCAAAGGTCAGATAGCTGTCAAAGATGATGATCGTTTGGTACCAAAGCCTAAATTAAATGTGAGAATAGTTTTTATATGGTAGGAAATCATAATTTGTTTATTTAAGGGTCCTACCTCTCAAACCCATTGGATGTATTGATGTAGGAGCACTGTGTAATTTTAAAACTGAAGGGAACTTATAATAGATGTTCTGTAAATTTTGAATGATGTGAATTAAAATCACAGGCAAGAAGTCTTTGTTGTTTAAAGAATAGGTTGTACTATTAAGATATCCTTAAGTAAATAACATTATAAACAAAGCTTTCTCCTTAATTCTTGTGTATTGTAGTGGAGGGGACAAGTTAAAATCATTTCCACCTCAGGAGCCTGGGTGGCTCAGTCGGTTAAGTATCCAACTTTTGATTTCAGCTCAGGTCACGATCTCCCAGTTGGTGAAATCAAGCCCTATGTCAGGCTCTGGACAGACAGTGCGGAACCTGCTTTGGGATTCTCTGCCCCTCCCCTGCTCAGGTGTATTTCTCTCAAAATAAAAAGTTTCTAGGAATACCTTAATGTTACAATTAAATTTGAAAAGGGAAACAACATCTAATCTTGATTTAGAAATATTTTCAATAGGGGCGCCTGGGTGGCTCAGTCAGTTAAGCATCGGACTTCAGCTCAGGTCATGATCTCGTGGTCCTTGAGTTTGAGTCTGTGAGTTCGAGCCCCGCGTCGGGCTCTGTGCTGACAGCTCAGAGCCTGGAGCCTGTTTCAGATTCTGTGTCTCCCTTTCTCTCTGACCCTCCCCTGTTCATGCTCTGTCTCTCTCGGTCTCAAAAATAAATGTTAAAAAATTTTTTTCAAAAAAATATATTTTCAATAAACTTACTTAGAATGCTTTTCAGGGGTTTTGTAGTTTTAACCTTATAAAAAGAAGTTTGTTTATTTAAATGAACAACAAATTAATCCCTGGTGGGGTTTTTTTTGTAATTACATGTTGACTGATACAGCATTAAAGAATATTTTAGAATATAATCTGTAGTTGTTAAACCTATACATGTGGTAAAGTTAACAAAAGTTAAAATTTAAAGGGTAGTACACAAAAATGATGGACATCATTCAAAAATGTAAATATTTCTGATGGGATTGGGGTT
Source organism: Neofelis nebulosa (assembly GCF_028018385.1). Lineage (NCBI taxonomy): Eukaryota > Metazoa > Chordata > Mammalia > Carnivora > Felidae > Neofelis > Neofelis nebulosa. Next base: position 61,196,540 of record NC_080790.1, read on the forward strand.
TATTATCTGACCTTTTATCTTCCCCTTCCTCGGTTTTTTGTTACTGATGATTTATTGGCGTGCTATGAAAGTGTTGAATATTTTTTTTTAATAGGAATTAAAAAATACGTTGTTGGCCTCATTATCAAGACGTCATCTGACCCAACTTGTGTAGAGGTAAGACCATTTTTGGAAATTAGTGTGAGAATTTAAAATCATTTAAATAATGAATCTTCAGCTTAAATCTCCTCCTGTCACAGACATACAAACATATATGTACAATCATTTACAGTAGATCTGCATTCATTTTTTTCAGAGGAATTCCTTTGCTTGTGTTCTTACTATTATTTTAGACATTCATTTAATTAAACTTTTTTCTTTTCTTAGAAGGAAAAGGTGTATATTGGAAAATTAAATATGATTCTTGTTCAGGTAAGCTTTTACTTGATTTACTGTTTTCCATAGAATAATTAATGCTTCAGTTAGGCTGATTACTGGAACAAAATATTCAAACCTACTTTGTCAAATAGCTAGACTAACATCTTAAAGTAATAGTTTTTACAATAACTATAATCTGTTTTTGCATTTGAAATTGTAATTTTGCTATGGTTGGAAACTTTATATACTGTAAGTTCATCACTTCTATGGCTCCAGTATGGATCAGACCCATTACAGTTTTTTCATTTGCCTGTTCCTTTGCATACCTTTTTTCCATGTCATCTGTCTCCATTTTAATTCATAAATCATTGCTTTTGAATTCAACATTCCTTAAACCGATCTCTACACCTAGTCTGTTTTTCAAACTTCTCTAATAATCTCACTTTTGAATTTTGTATTTACATATTTTTTATAATACTGCAAAAATTTTCCTGAGAACATTAATTGGTGTGTGAGGAAAAAATACAGATTTTCCCATTTAGTAAGTGATGAAAACATTTGGGTTTTCATTAAGTTACCCTTTTATCCTGGGGACTTTTTGTTGTCAGCCTATCTTTGGGATGGAGAGAAGTACAAAGAAGTTAGTTACCTCTTATAGTAACAGGTACTATATGGAATATCTGGTTGGGAAAATCCTAGTGTGCATAATATATAGTATAGACTTCAAAATGTAATGCAGTTCATTAGACTTTGGTCAAAGATGAGTCCATCCCCAATTATAATGCTGCCTTCCAAATTTATATGAGAAAATGAGCCTCTCTGCCCATCATGTTTTTACTGCTTAGAGTTAGATCTTTATATCTACTAGGATAATATGTACGTGTGTATCCAGGTTGTATTGATATGCATGCGTATTAGAACCGACTAGACCAGGGTACCTGGCTGGGTCAGTTGGTGGAACACGCAAGCATGCATCTCTTGATCTTGGGGTTATGAGTTCATGCCCTACGTTAGGTGTACAGATTGCTTAAAATCTTTCATTAAAAAAGAAAAAGGAACCAGACTAGACCAATTGGGAAAACTGAGAGGAGTCCTCGGCATTTGAAGCCAAAAACTTTATCTGTGCTATACTTTATGTTATACTTTATCTAGTTGATTCTATAGAGGCTGGCACATTTCAAGGGGGAAAAAATGAAAAGTGGTTGTTATTCACTCTTGCTTTATCTGCCATTGAGAAGTAAAATGAAATTAACATTTCCTATCTTATTTCAGATACTGAAACAAGAATGGCCAAAACACTGGCCAACTTTTATCAGTGACATTGTTGGAGCAAGTAGGACTAGTGAAAGTCTCTGTCAGAATAATATGGTGATTCTTAAACTCTTGAGTGAAGAAGTGTTTGATTTCTCTAGTGGACAAATAACTCAAGTGAAAGCTAAGCATTTAAAAGACAGGCAAGTAATTATTTTGCTTTAGAATTTAAGCTTTTCTGAAAGGATGTCCAGGAATTTGGAGGTAGATTATAAATTTTTGAGATTGTAAATATGTTAAATTACTTTTGTTTTTGTGTACAAATGTAAATAGTCCTAGAATGGACCTAATAATTCTAAATCTGGAGCCTTGAAAAATTATGTGTGATGATAAAGATAAGATGTCATACTTCATTGTCCCAGCAAAATAACTTCATACATCTCATGCAAAAGGAGTATAGGTGTGGAGTTTCTAGAAACCTTTGGGATCTGTTTTTACATGGTGACTAAATATAATTCAAGGAAATGACTTGGGTCCAAATGTCAACTGAATTGTTACCAGTCCTGTGTCCTGGGAAGCAGGCCACTTTATTTTTTCACTTAGTGATAAAAATTTGTTCTCGTCGGTAGGGCACAGCAGTATTTCACATTTATATATTCAAACTAGCTTCAGACTTCACAAGTTTGTCTCTGTTTTGGTGTATAAGCATATTTTAGGATTTAGGATACATGTATATAATGCCACCCCTCTTATTTTGCAGAGTTTTGTTTCAACTATCTTGATTTAAAAGATTGATTTTGGGTGCTTGGCTGGGTCAGTCAGTAGAGCATGCGACTCTTCTTGATCTTAGGGTTGTAAGTTCACATCTCACGTTGGGTATACAGATTACTTAAATAAAATCTTAGGGGCGCCTGGGTGGCTCAGTTGGTTAAGCACCCAATTCTTTGTTTTCAGCTCAGATCATGGTTTCATGGTTCATGGGACTGAGCCCTGTGTCAGCCTCTTGTTGCTGACAGTACAGAACCTGCTTGGGATTCTCTCTCCCTCTCTGTCTCTCTCACTGCCCCCCTCGCATTCCCTCCCCCACTCCTCAAAATAAACAATTTTTTAAAAATAAAAAAAAATCACTAAAAAGACCAGATGGATTGAAATTACTCACATTAGAGGAAGACAAAAATCTCCACAAAATCAAATTATGTGCTCTTTATAGTATTCTTTATGGGTAAGCTTTGAAAGAGTGATACTACATGTAGTTTTAGTAACTTTTGTAGCTTTTGATGAAGTTATTGATATTTGTGTTTAAATAGAAGTGACTCAAATTTTTAGCGACCAGATTGGTGACATTTTTAGTAATTTTCTTACTATGTAAATAATTATAGTATTTGTGTCTTCTAAACAGTTTACTTTTTTCTTTTAGCATGTGCAATGAATTCTCGCAAATTTTCCAGCTGTGTCAGTTTGTGATGGTAAGTGCTTTTGATTTCATTTTTTAAGTAACAGTTAATTATAGGAAGAGGATTATTTACCAGGTATGTTTTCATTAATAGGAAAATTCCCAAAATGCTCCACTTGTACATGCAACTTTGGAAACATTGCTCAGATTTCTTAATTGGATTCCACTGGGATATATTTTTGAGACCAAGTTAATCAGCACATTAATTTATAAGGTATAGTGAATACATTTCTTTATCACTGTCTAGTTGGCATATGTTCATAATTTGTAATGCTCTGTGCTATAGAAAAACCATTTTGCATTTATAGGTATAACTAGTGTTATTTCTAAGATGAGAAAACTGCTCAGGAGAATTTTTCATTAGTTGCAGCTGGTAATTCTTTGAAATGGTGTCAGAAATCTTAGAAATCCATGTGAACCACTGTTTAACAGATTTGATTTGATTTTAGTTGATTGTATAGGTCACGATAAGGTAAGTCAAGGGACATTTCTATAAAACAAAGTCTGGGTTTTTTCCTTTTTTTTTTTTTTTTTTTTTTTTTTTAAACCAATAGTGTGTAATGCCTAGCCTATATGAGATCTTAATAATTGTTCATCCAGAGATGACTGGGTACCACCAATTGGTGTATTATTTTTCCAGATGTTTTCTTGGCAGATACGATGAATAAATTTTTATGCCTAATTGAGGCCTTATTATAACTTAACATTTGAGGCTTTATAGTTCAGTTCATTGAGGTAATACTCTGTTCTAATATGTGAATTTATAATACTTGAGACATTGTATTGGTAGATAATTATATATAAAACTTATTGTCAGTTGTACTGCAGAGGAAACATTGTGAAATAATAATGACACTTATCTACTTTTCTAAATATTTATTTTGCATAAATTTTATACATGTATCAGGGCAATAGGCATGTCTGTTATTTCTTTTTTAAGGTTTTTGGTGCTTACCAAATTGCCATCCACAAATGGTATGCCAATTTTGTCACACGTTTGTTAATCCTAGGTGTGCTGCCCATCTCTTAAAATCCTAAGTAAATCCTGGGACTTTCTTAGACTATGCATAAAACATAATGTCCCTGGGGCGCCTGGGTGGCTCAGTCGGTTAAGTGTCCGACTTTGGCTCAGGTCATGATCTCACGGTTCGTGGGTTCGAGCCCCGCGTCGGGCTCTGTGCTGACAGCTCAGAGCCTGGAGCCTGTTTCAGATTCTTTGTCTCCTTCTCTCTGTGACCCTCCCCCGTTCATGCTCTGTCTCTCTCTGTCTCAAAAATAAATAAACATTAAAAAAAAAAAACATAATGTCCTTAATTAAGGCATATAATAGATTTTGGGAAGTCACTAAGCAACTTTGTGTTTTAGATGTCTGAAGACCTATCAAAATAAAGCACAGTTTGCTCCTGAAGCTTTTACTGTCTATTGGATGTATAATGAAATTTCCTCAAAATATATGTGCAAACAAAATGTATCTATCCATTTATCTGTTTTTTTCCCTCTTATGTTCTCAATTGTTAAAACCTTTATTTTTTTTAATTGTTAATAAAGTATTAATGGCCATTTAATTTTATGCTTCGTTTATTAAAATAGTTCCTGAATGTTCCAATGTTTCGAAATGTCTCTCTGAAGTGCCTCACTGAGATTGCTGGTGTAAGTGTAAGCCAATATGAGGAACAATTTGTAACATTATTTACACTGACAATGATGCAGCTAAAACAGGTAATACAACACTTAACAACAGACTAAATAATTTTAGTGCTTTGGAAAAAGTTAGGTTGAACTGCTTTGTCACAACTAATCAATCATAACAGATCTGCTATAATGTGATTGTGTATTTATTATATAAAATAAGATTAGGTAGAGGTTTTAGTGAACATTTTGAAAATTCCTTGAAATAAAGATTCTGGGAGTATCATAGTAATATATTTAAACAGAATTTAAAAACTTGGAAACCTGAGGTTTAAGTATTAGCTTTTCTTCTGAAAACTTATGTCTCTAAACTAAAGAGATGGTCCAGAGCAATCTTGATTAGGTATGTAGGAAATTATTCGGAATGTTACTCATAATACTACATAACAGTTTGTGTTTACAATACGAATGAATTACTTGAATATTTTTGTTTCTAATAACATTAAGGAAGGAAAAGTCTGATAACGGAAAAATTGAAAAGAAATCTTATCACTTGTAGCATTTTTAAAAATCAGAAGCCAGAACACAAAAACAACTATAAAGAACCAAAGGTTTCTAGTGAAGAATAATCTGTTTAAGTCTATGGTTTAATATTAGTAACAAGGAGATCAAATTTTAGGGCTTAGAAATAATGTCTTTTGTGGGTTTTAAAATACAGGCTCAGACCATATTTAAACTTGTCCATATTTAAACTTGTAGATGCTACCTTTAAATACCAATATTCGACTTGCGTACTCAAATGGAAAAGATGATGAACAGAACTTTATTCAGAATCTCAGTTTGTTTCTCTGCACCTTTCTTAAGGAACATGGTCAACTTATAGAAAAAAGGTTAAATCTCAGGGAAACACTCATGGAGGTAGGCTTTATGAAGCCTCTGGCTTCTGAAATTCTTCTCTATATAATGAAAGCTTTTTCAGAAATGCCTTTGTTCTAAAATGTCTACCCTTTTATGAATGTCTGTACCTTTGATGTATCTTCTTACCTCTTACTCGTCAGTGCATAAAAATATGTTCTGAGTTACAGGCTGAATTTGCTTTTTTATATTCTCAATAATGCCAGATCAGTAATTTTATTATCAAAATTAAATTCCTAAAGGGTACTCAGACATTTCTGAGATGGAGTCTAAAGATAGTCTTTAAAATTGAAGTGTGATGCATGTAACGTAAAACTGTATTTTATAGTGTACAGTTTAGTGACATTCACAGTGTTATCAACTGTCACCTTTTCTAAAACCTTTTCATCACCCACAAAGGGTGACATACCTATTAAAATAATCCCTCATTCTGCTCTCCCCCCAGCTCCTTAGCAACCACTTATTTGCTCTCTGTGGGTTTACCTATTCTGAACCGTTCATATAAATGGGCTCATGGTTTTTGTAGTTAGCTTCTTTCACTTAGCATGTTTTTAGGGTTCATTCATCTTGCAGCCTATATATTTCATTTCTTTGTGTTTCATTTCATTATTCTTTGAATAATGTTCCATTGTATGATTATATCATATTTTGCATGTCCACTCCTGAGTAGATGGATATTTGGATTGTTTACAGTTTACTATTGGTACTAAATGTCCATACCTTTTTAGGGGACTTAATTAACATATGTATTGGCTAATAACTACATAAGGTTTTTGAAGTATTCCAGGACCTGTCAGAAGACACAGTTTGGGGTCCTTGGTTGGCTCAGTCAGTTAAATGTCCTAACTCCTGATTATGGTTCATGAGATTGAGCACAGAGCCTGCTTGGGATTTTCTCTCTCTCCCTCAAAAACAAATAAATTAATGAAACATTAATAAAAGGAAGAAGAAGGGCGCCTGCTTTGCTCAATGGGTTAAGCATCCAACTTCGTGCTTAGTTCAGGTCATGATCCGGCTTGTTGGTTGAGCCCCGTGTTGGGCTCTGTGCTGACTGCTCAAAGCCTGGGGCCTGCTTAGAATTTTGTGTCTCCCTCTCTCTTTCGGCCCCTCTCCCACTTGTTCTCTGTTTCTCTCAAAAATAAACATGTAAAAAAAGGGATGAAGAAAGCACAATTTGTTCCTACAGAATATCTGTAGTGTGTTAGATGAATGATGAAACAGTTGTGTAAAATGAAGCATGAATTTTTATTTCCTGTTAATGTAATGAGTGGAAGGCAATTTGTGGTAGGATAATAATGTCTAAGGATTATTTTGATAGTTTTGGTCTTCTTTGTAGGCCCTTCATTATATGTTGTTGGTATCAGAAGTGGAGGAAACTGAAATCTTTAAGATTTGTCTTGAGTACTGGAATCATTTAGCAGCTGAACTCTATAGAGAGAGCCCATTCTCTACATCTGCTTCTCCGTTGCTATCTGGAAGCCAACATTTTGATGTTCCTCCCAGGAGACAGCTGTATTTGCCCGTGTTATCCAAGGTAACTCAATTGGGTGGTTGATTGCTCACTCTTCCTGTTCCTTGCTGTGATTTTGAAGACTAAATGCAAATGGTGGGTTTTATTTTATTTTGGCTTTTATAATCTATCCAAATAAAAGAGTTGCAAAAATTGAATCCCAACTTTTTCATGCCCGTTCAAAACTAGACCATTGAAAGGGATTGGTTTAAGAGCTTTGGTTTTTAGTAGTGTGGCCTTACGAGTATACTGCATCAGCACCACCAGTGAGTTTGTTAGAAATGCAGATTAAGAGGTGCCTGGGTGGCTCAGTGGGTTAAGCGGCCTACTTTGGCTTTGGCTCAGGCTCAGGTCGTGATCTCACCTTTTGTGAGTTCAAGCCCCGCATCAGATCCTGTGCTAACGGCTCGGAGCCTGTAGCCTGCTTCGGATGCTGTCTCCCCCTGTCTCTCGGCCCCTCCCCTGCTCGCACTCTGTCTGTCTCTCTCTCAAAAATAAATAAACATTAAAAGTTTAAAAAAAAGAAATGCAAGTTAAGATATCACTTACCAATCTACTGAATCAGTCTCTAGATGAGACACAGGAAACTTAACAGTAGATGTTTATTCATGATAAATAACATTAGAAAACTTACTGTAGAATTCTATTTTCTAAATGTCTATATTTTATATTGTGAGAACAATTTTGGGAGGTATGTTGGTCTAAGTATAAAGTGCTTATTCTTAATTTTTTTTTCCTATGCTGGATGTGGCTGATTTCATAGAGGTAACAGGTTTTTCTTGTATTTGTTGAATAGGTCCGTTTATTAATGGTTAGTCGTATGGCTAAACCAGAGGAAGTATTGGTTGTAGAAAATGATCAGGGAGAAGTTGTAAGAGAATTCATGAAGGATACAGATTCCATTAATTTGTATAAGAATATGAGAGAAACATTAGGTAAGTTAATAAATGCTGTCAATTTAATCTTCATCTTTGGAATTCTCTTGGGGTCAAAATACTAGGAAATGTATAGTTTTCTGAATTTGTCAACAACCATCTTTATTAATGTGCTGTTATTTCTTAGTTAATATTTCTATTCATAGAGTTTTGCTATTTGACGTTTTGGAACCTTTTCCCTTCCTTTATAGTTTATCTCACTCACCTGGATTATGTAGATACAGAAAGAATAATGACTGAGAAGCTTCACAATCAAGTGAATGGTACAGAGTGGTCATGGAAAAATTTGAATACATTGTGTTGGGCAATAGGCTCCATTAGTGGAGCAATGCATGAAGAGGATGAAAAACGATTTCTTGTTACTGTTATAAAGGTATGCGAGTGGTAGCAACTGGAACCTTTAGGTCACTGTATTTTATTCTAAATGACTGAAATTTCTCTTGTTTTACAGGATCTATTAGGATTATGTGAACAGAAAAGAGGCAAAGATAATAAAGCTATTATCGCTTCAAATATCATGTACATAGTAGGTCAATATCCAAGATTTTTAAGAGCTCACTGGAAATTTTTAAAGACTGTAGTTAACAAGTTGTTTGAATTCATGCATGGTAAATCCTCTTTAATATATATTACTTAGTTATTCTATGCTTCTTGAACAAAAACATTTTTTCTTGAAAATCTTATGATAAATGTTTTTGTTTTGTTTAGAGACCCATGATGGAGTCCAAGATATGGCTTGTGATACTTTCATTAAAATAGCTCAAAAATGCCGCAGGCATTTTGTTCAGGTTCAGGTTGGAGAAGTAATGCCATTTATTGATGAAATTTTGAACAATATCAACACCATAATTTGTGATCTTCAGCCTCAACAGGTATGTAGAGCTCCGAGTATATCTCTCTTAGAAAATGACTACTGTTTTAATCGGAATGCATTAATGGGAATAGAGAGTTCCATACATCACTCAGGACCCATCATAAGTACGCGTGTTAATCCTCCTCCCTATTTCACCTACCCCTCCACCCACCTCTCTGTTGGAGTGGTTAAATGTTCATAATGAGACAAAAATTTAACCAGAAGTTTGTTAGGCTGTTTGTCTACCTGATGCAAGTTATTTCTCACACTCATAAAATAAGTTCCACTACAAACATGAATTGCTTTCCTTATGATGCATTAAAGTAAAATATCTGGGGGCGCATGAGTGGCTCATCTGGTTAAGCATCTGACTCTAGATTTCTGCTCAGGTCATGATCTTTGTGGTTCATGGCTTCGAGCCCCGTGTCAGTGTCTGTGCTGACTGACAGAGTGTAACCTGCTTGAGGTTTTCTCTCTCTCTGCCCCTCCCCTTCTCCCGTGCATGTGCTCTCTGTCTCAGTCTCCTCCCTGCCTCCCCCCGCCCCCCAAATAAATGAACTTTTTTTTTTTCTTAAGTAAAATGTCTGCCTTTGTACATAGGTCCATACATTTTATGAAGCTGTGGGGTACATGATTGGTGCACAAACAGACCAAACAGTGCAAGAACATTTAATAGAAAAATATATGCTACTTCCTAATCAGGTTTGGGATAGCATAATCCAGCAGGCAACCAAAGTAAGTTTTACTACTTTTTTTTCAAAGTTCTAACGGAATGCAAGACATGTTATTTACAAAAAGTAATGAATTCAGTACCTTTGATGTGTATTCGTTATCCATGAATGGTTTCTGCATTTTTGCACATTAAAAAGAATTACACTATAATCTTACTCTGTTTTGATGGTTTAGTGGGACACTTTCTATTCTTGTAGACATAGGCAATAAAGATTTTTGTATTTGTTTTACTCTCAGATTATAAATGTGCGGGTGGTTTGGAGTAAGGTGTAGGTAGTGTTTTTTCCTTTAGTAATTACAAAGGTAAATTTCATGTGATTAATGAAATTTGTTACTTGTCCTTCACAGAATGTGGATATACTTAAAGATCCTGAAACAGTCAAGCAGCTCGGTAGCATATTGAAAACAAATGTTAGAGCCTGCAAAGCTGTTGGACACCCCTTTGTAATTCAGCTTGGGAGAATTTATTTAGATATGCTTAATGTATACAAGTGCCTCAGTGAAAATATTTCAGCAGCTATCCAAGCTAATGGTAAGTGATTCTGAACTTTTGTGGAGTGGTGTATGACAAGTCAGTTCTTTAAACATTCATTTCTCATGGATTTAAGTTAACTCTCCCAATGTCCCACATGACCCCAGACAATTATTTTTAACCAGTTGAATTCCCTTTCCCTTGTAAAATTAGTCTAAATTTGTTTTCCCGGTACATTTATTTCTGTGCCTCTGTCTTTAAGTTTTTGTGTGGTAAATGGGAGCTAATAGTGTCTGAAACAAACTACTGATGTAGAATTTTAGTTGTCAAGTTGGATTCCACTGGATTGTATTTTTTAGGTGAGATGGTTACAAAGCAACCGTTGATTAGAAGTATGCGAACTGTAAAAAGGGAAACTTTAAAGTTAATATCTGGTTGGGTGAGCCGGTCCAATGATCCACAGATGGTAAGTGAAACGTTACACTTTTTGTTTAAGTGGATGTTGTATTTTCCTATATATGCATATTGCCCAATTAAAGGTAATTTCGATGCACATATTGGGGGGATTATTTTAGTGTCCTATTTTTTTAGTCCTCAAATACTTTAAAATATTAGTTAATATATACCATGTTCCTAAGAAATTGCTCTTAGTGGGGGACAGTGGTGATATGTAACAAGGTAGCTCAAGCCATTTCATTTTTCTACGGATAGGGTAAAATTTTTTGTGTTCTTTTGGGATTTTTCAGAGCAATTTACAAAGCTGTCATTAGTTTGCCTCTGCAGTGAGAGTAAGTGCTTTCCCAGTTAGAGGGATTAAAAATCTCTTCTTTTAGGTTTTTTGTTTTGTTTATTTATTTATTTTGAGAGAGTGTGTGTGCGTGCAGGGAAGGGACAGAGAGAGAATCCCAAGCAAGCTCCACACTGTGAACGCAGAGCTGGACTTGGGCTCAAGAATAAGACCATGACCTGAGCCGAGATCAAGAGTTGCATGCTTAACCAACTCTGCTACCCAGGTTCCCCACTTCTTTTGGTTTTAATTGGTTCTCAGAAATTAAACCAGGGTCTATATGCCTCAACTTGGGAAAAAGTTTATTATTTTTTTTTAATGTGTATTCTTTCTTTTTTTTTTTTTTTTTTAAATAACGTTTATTTATTTTTGAGACAGAGAGAGACAGAGCATGAACGGGGGAGGGTCAGAGAGAGGGAGACACAGAATCTGAAACAGGCTCCAGGCTCTGAGCTGTCAGCACAGAGCCCGACGCGGGGCTTGAACTCACGGACCGCGAGATCATGACCTGAGCCGAAGTCGGCCGCCCAACCAACTGAGCCACCCAGGCGCCCCGTGTATTCTTTCTTTATTCTACCATTTCATTCTCTTTCCTTGGAACATTGCAGAAAATCCTTTTCTGTTCATCATTGCTACGTGGAAACACTGGTTGACACATGTGCTGTTTACTTTCATAATGTTGAAATTTCAGTGTTGTTCCTTAACATATTTTCAGGAAATTTGTTCAGAAAACTGTGCAGTTCTCACGATAAAATACTGAAAAACACACTGAAGATTCAGTTTCTGGGAAAAGAATTATTACAGTGTTGAGAGTAAAATGAGAAACCAGTTCTGGTCTAAGAACAAGTAGCTTATTGGAAAAATAATGTGCTTATTCTTAAATTTTTACTAGATCTGTTTTGTATGGTAGGGCACTACTAACACTGGTAATCTTCAGTTGCAAGAAACATTGCTTGTATTTAATGTGCATGTCTTAGTAAAGAAACTATTAAAAGCATGTAAGTTACACCTTAAGATCCTGTTTATTGAGACTCATGGAAACCCATGGTCTTTGTGGTACAGTTCCAATTCCTTTTACAAGTGTAAGGTATGGTTATTATTTTTGTTCATTAAGATACTTACCAGTTAGTATTCATTAAGTTAAAAAAAAATCATTGAATGGGTGTCTATTTTTTATTATATATGAACCTGCATGGTTTTTACAGATACTATGCATTGACGAAACTGATAGTATTGGTTAGGAGGAATTTTCTTTCCAATTAGCTAAGTTATCTCACATAAAATCCTGGTCCTATCATAGTAACATGGAGCCACTTGCTTGATATGGGTTGGTTTCCAAGCCACTTGCTTGGTTTCTTTTGCTAAAAAAAGTTTTAGTCTCCAAAACCAAATTAAATTGTGCAGTTTTCCAGTCTTAAGCAGATACTTAACTTAAATGTCAGTACAACACCCATCTAACTATATTAGTTAGCAAATACACATAGAATACAACTTTTTTTTTTTTTAACAGGTAGCCGAAAATTTTGTTCCTCCTCTATTGGATGCAGTTCTCATTGATTATCAGAGAAATGTCCCAGCTGCTAGAGAACCAGAAGTGCTTAGTACTATGGCTATTATTGTCAATAAGTTAGGAGGACATATAACAGCTGAAATACCTCAAATATTTGATGCTGTTTTTGAATGCACATTGAATATGATAAATAAGGTATGTGGTTTACCTTACAGTTGTAATGAGAAATTTTGCAGTATGTATCCTTGCAATTCTTGAAAGCATAAATGATACTTATGAGAATAGTATAAGTTTTAAAATCTGGAGTTAAATATTTGAACTTGCAGACAAGAGAAATACTTTTTAAAAATTTTTTCTGTTAAAAGAGATCTTAACAGCCAAATAGGGGTAAATTTGATAGGCTGTATGTAACATTCAAATAGCAGCTAGCATTTATGCTTATAAGAAATGGGAAAATATATTAAGCAAGAAGGAAAAATGTAGATGTAAGTCTGAATTTACACAGTAGGTAAAATTTCAAATCTCTATTAGCAGTTTCAAAGTCCCTATCATAAAGTGGTAGTAATACTCGGAGTTACTAGAAAATGTGATGTTCTTTATGTGGGTTTTTTTGTTTTGTTTACTTTGAGAGAGAGAGCATGCACATGCTAGCTAGCATGGGAGGGGCAGACAGGTAGAGGGACAAAGAGAATCCCAAGCCGGCCCTGCACTGTCAGGGTGGAGCCTGACCCCTGAGATCTTGAACTGAACCTAAATCCGGAGTTGGACGTTTAACTGACTAAACCACCAGGGGGCCCCTAACAACTCCAAACTTTTGTAATAAATTAGTGTTTACTTCTTCTGTCTTATTTAACATAATTAAGGCATTGAAACTTTGTTCTCACCATTTATTTCTAGGACTTTGAGGAGTATCCTGAACACAGAACAAACTTCTTCTTACTACTTCAGGCTGTCAATTCTCATTGTTTCCCAGCATTCCTGGCTATACCACCTGCACAATTTAAACTTGTTTTGGACTCCATTATTTGGGCTTTCAAACACACTATGAGGAATGTTGCAGATACAGGTAAATACATAGAAATTAGGTCCTTTTATTCATTTGCCCTACCAATATATAACCTATAGATTCTTACAGGTAGGGCTGTATTTGTAGCTAGGTAGCTAGCGCTTGTTATCAGGGATTTGTTTGAGTGCATCAGTTGTATATATAGGTTTAAGAAAGTCCTAAAAGCAGTTTAATTATCTCTTCCATAGTGAGTCCATAGGCAGGATTGAATTATGGGGAAATGGGCATAAAATTCAAAGTAAAGGAACCTCTCTTATCCACTGTTTGTTTCCTTTTCCCTCATGTGCTTTGCCTCTGTGCCAGTAAGGGTCAAAATAAGGATAAACCACGACATCTTTAGCAGGAAATTTGCATCTCCTGCTAGAGATGTCGTGGTTTATCCTACTTATTTTTATTTTAGAGAGAGGGTGCAAATTGAGGAGAGGGAAAGAAAGCTGTCATCCTGAGCAGGCTCCGTGCTCAGTGTGGAGCCCAACACTGTGCTCCATCCCACAATTCTTGGATTATGACTTGAGCTGAAAATCAAGAGTCGAATGTTCAACTGACTAAGCCACCTGGGTACCCCTATTTTGTTTTTAAACAGTAATTGGTTTCTGTAATAGATGTGTACTTGGTAATGCTGTTTTTAGAGTTGATAGGGAGAGAATTGACTTTTTTGGTGTTCTATACATTTCAGGCTTACAGATACTTTTTACACTCTTACAAAATGTTGCACAAGAAGAAGCTGCAGCTCAGAGTTTCTATCAGACGTATTTTTGTGATATTCTTCAGCATATCTTTTCTGTTGTGACAGACACCTCACATACTGCTGGTAAGCACATAAAGCCATGAAAATGTTAAGGGTTTCCATTGCTATTACATGATGGAGTTCATAATGTTCTTTTTATCAACAGGTTTGACAATGCATGCATCAATACTTGCATATATGTTTAATTTGGTTGAAGAAGGAAAAATAAGTACACCGTTAAATCCTGGAAATCCGGTTAACAACCAAATGTTCATTCAGGAATATGTGGCAAATCTCCTTAAATCTGCATTCCCTCATCTACAAGAGTAAATATGCTTTTTTTTTTTTTTTTTTAATTTTTTAAAATGTTTTTATTTATTTTTGAGACAGCATGAGGAGAGGAGGGGCAGAGAGAGGGAGACACAGAATCCAAAGCAGGCTCCAGGCTGTCGGCACAGAACCTGACACGGGGCTCGAACTCACGGACCGCGAGATCATGACCCGAGCCGAAGTCGGCCACTTAACCGACTGAGCCACCCAGGCGCCCCTAAATATGCTTTAAAAAAAAAATTTTTTTTTTTAACGTTTATTTATTTTTGAGACAGAGAGAGACAGAGGTTGAACGGGGGAGGGGCAGAGAGAGAGGGAGACACAGAATCGGAAGCAGGCTCCAGGGTCCGAGCCATCAGCCCAGAGCCCGACGCGGGGCTCAAATTCACGGACCGCGAGATTGTGACCTGAGCTGAAGTTGGACGCTTAACCGACTGAGCCACCCAGGCGCCCCTAAATATGCCTTTTAATACGCATACATTTTTCATTTTAAAAATAGTGATTATTTAATTGTTGTGTTTTGATTTGCAGTGCTCAAGTAAAGCTCTTTGTGACAGGGCTTTTCAGCTTAAATCAGGATATTCCTGCTTTCAAGGAACATCTTAGGGATTTCCTAGTACAAATAAAGGTATGTATTTTCTTTGCACTTGACAGAAGTATTAAGATTGAATATGATTAGTTGCTTTGTGGAATTAACCACTTTTTTGTGAAGCAAAATGAATGGACTTTTTGAATAATATGCAGGTTTACCTAGTTTGAGACTGATTCACAGTGAATAACTATAAAACATAGTTGACAAGAGGATGGGTTTAAAATGTTTTTGGAAATGTGTTACTAACATAATTCATTTTATTTTTAAAATTTTTTTTTTTCAACGCTTTTTTATTTATTTTTGGGACAGAGAGAGACAGAGTATGAATGGGGGAGGGGCAGAGAGAGAGGGAGACACAGAATCGGAAACAGGCTCCAGGCTCCGAGCCATCAGCCCAGAGCCTGACGCGGGGCTCGAACTCACGGACCGCGAGATCGTGACCTGGCTGAAGTCGGACGCTTAACCGACTGCGCCACCCAGGCGCCCCTAACATAATTCATTTTAGATGATATAAAGGTCTGTTGCAATATTGTGAATATATCCTACAGATGATTTTTAAATTGTGGAAAATGGGGGAAGAAATATATTGGCAGTCCCTTTGGGGATTTATACCCATTTGGTTAGTTAGGAGTCCATTTTAGGGAATTCTGACAAATTAGGTAATTTTTTTTTAATTATTCATTTATTTTGAGAGAAAGAGGGAGGGGGGGAGGGAGAATACCAGGCAAGCTTTACACTGTCTGCGCAGAACCTGACACGGGGCTTAAACTCGCCGCAAACTGTGAGATCATGACTTGAGCCAAAATAAGAGTCAGATGCTTAACCAAGACTGAGCCACCCAGGTGCCCCATGAAATAGGTTTTTAAATCTTTGTTTATGAAGCGTATTCTATATATGATATCAGACATGCCACTTCTTATATAACCTTTTTTTAATCCCCAGAACTGCCACCCTTGGTTTTAATTTAGCTACACGGAATTGTATAAATATACCATAAATTAAACCCAGCCAGTGGGGGCACGTGGGTGGTTCAGTCGGTTAAGCCTCTAATTCATTGATTTCAGCTCAGATCATGATCTCACAGTTCGTGGGATCAAGCCCCGTGTCAGGCTCTGTGTTGACAGTGCAGAGCCTGCTTGGGATTCTCTCCCTCTCTCTGTACCCTTCTCCTGCTCTTACGTGTACCATGCACACGCATTCTCTCCCCCCACCCCCAAAATAAATGAAAAAAAAAAAAAAAAAAAGGAAATCCAACCAATGGAAGGATAAATTCTATTCTTGTGTAAGCAAAAGAAGGTCCTTGTCTATGCTTTTTTTTTTTTTTCCAAAGCAGGTCTTTTTTCCAAAATTGAAGTTTTGGGTTTTTTTGACAGCTCAACTATCTTGTTTTCACAGGAGTTTGCAGGTGAAGATACATCTGATCTGTTTTTGGAAGAAAGAGAAACAGCCCTTCGACAGGCTCAGGAAGAGAAACATAAACTTCAAATGTCTGTCCCTGGCATCCTTAATCCACATGAAATTCCAGAAGAAATGTGTGATTAAAATCCAAAGTGATGCTGGGTTTTTTGGGGTTTTTTTGTTTTTGTTTTTGTTTTTTGGGGTTTTTGTTTTGTTTTGTTTTTGTTTTTTGGTTTTTGTTTTTTTCCCCTCTCTGCAACACTTGTTAGCAGAAGAAAACAGCATCTGGATATTTGTCGACCAAAATGATGCCAATTTGTAAATTAAAATGTCACCTAGTGGCCCTTTTTCTTATGTGTTTTTTGTATAAGAAATTTTCTGTGAAATATCCTTCCATTGTTTAAGCTTTTGTTTTGGTCATCTTTATTTAGTTTGCATGAAGTTAAAAATTAAGGCATTTTTAAAAATTTTACTTCATGCCCATGTTGTGGCTGGGATGGGGGGAGGAGGTAAATTCAATTTGAACATATACTTGTAAATTCTAATGCAAAATTACACAGTTTTCCTGTAAACAGTACCAATTTTTAATTAGGGAGCATTTTCTTTCTAGCCTGTATTTCAGCCTAGAAGAAAAGATAATGAGTAAAACAAATTGCGTTGTTAAAAGGATTATAGTGCTGCATTGTCTGAAGTTAGCACCTCTTGGACTGAATCGTTTGTCTAGACTACATGTATTACAAGTCTGTATGGCAAGTTTGCAGCAAGATCATGTGCATATCATCCCATTGTAAAGCGACTTCAAAAAATATGGGAACACAGTTAGTTATTTTTACACAGTTCTTTTTGTTTTTGTGTGTGTGTGCTGTCGCTTGTCGACAACAGCTTTTTGTTTTCCTCAATGAGGAGTGTTGCTCATTTGTGAGCCTTCATTAACTCGAAGTGAAATGGTTAAAAATATTTATCCTGTTAGAATAGGCTGCATCTTTTTAACAACTCATTAAAAAACAAACAAAACAAAACTCTGGCTTTTGAGATGACTTATACTAATTTACATTGTTTACCAAGCTGTAGTGCTTTAAGAACACTACTTAAAAAGCAAAATAAACTTGGTTTACATTTATTCTCTCCCTTTATTGGCTCAAGATTATTCCTGTATTAATGAAAGTGGTTTTGTTACGTGTTTTACATTTTAGGTAACATTATTAAGTGAAGTTTGACACTTGTTGGTTTACATATATTATCTCTAGGGTTTCTGGAGTTAAGGGGTAACAAAGAGAATGAGAACCCAAGTGTAAGAAGCTTGCGGATAGCCTTAATTGTATTCTTGTAAAATCTAACACTTCGAAAGTTGCCATATCCCTTTAAGAAAGGAAAGAAAGAGGACAATGTGTAGATGTCCTGTAAAACATGAAAGGGCAACAACTAGGGGAATAGAAACAGAAAAGTGGCTTGGGTGACCCTGTTTCCAGAGGATTGAATCTAACCATCTATAAACTTAAACCAAAAGGTAAACGTTTGAAGTGCCTCATGTTCATGCAGAGTCAGCAATATTGTGTAATTGCTGTAGTCCTCTTAATTTTTATAGGCTTTGGCAAAACTATCATTTCAATGGAATACAATCCTGCATAAAACTTTTTTCCAGGGCAGTAAATGGTAAGAGTTTAAATATATTAAAAGAACATTGGAAAACTTTTAGACTTTAGCTTTGTTAAAATCTTTGCTTAGTTCTCATTGGTGTTTGCTTAAAAACACCTTTTAAGAGGTTTTCTTTGATCACACAAGAGTTTAAGTTCAGATTGTTTATGCTGTATTTGAACGTGCTGTAAAATATATCGTTTCTGAATAGCTGTTACCATTTCTGCTTATGATCATACAGAATTTTCTTACCTTCCAGCACATCCACTGTGTACCCCTCCCCCTCCCCCCCTCCCTTGCACTCTTGGTAGGTTTTAGATGTTGCAAGGAAACAGGCCTTGGCAGTAGTCCACTTTGAATTAGAAATAATTGGCAACTTGACTCTTTAATGTTTTTTTGGGTTTTTTTGGAGAGAGAGATAACTTCCCTCCCATTTTTTTGGATTGAGAATAACTTACCTCCCATTTCCTCTTCTGACTTCTGTTACTGTCCTGTATTTTAATAAACCCTGCATATTATTTTGAACTCCATGAGATATTAAATGTATACCTTAATAAGGGTAATTAGTTACAGAACCATAGCCTAGAAGAAGTATTTCTTCAGTGTTTATATAAAGTAAATACATTCAATGAGAATCCATAAATTGAACTAGAAGCCTCAAACTTGTTTTCTTTACACAAAGATTTCATCAGAGGTATGCTCTTTCCCATAGTTGAGTCCCTTGCATGAAGCTTGTGTTAGCTATTGAACAAAAAATTGACCAAAACTAGAGAAAACTAGTGATAACAAATTTAGACTGGACATTTCTTCTCCTTGCTTGATTTTATTTTGATCATATTTGGATTACCCTCAAGGTATTCTACAGCAAAGCACACTGATACTGGCCATTTTGAGTATTTGGCATGGCGCTATTTAACTTGTTTTCATTTATTTTGAGAGAGAGCATGGGGGCAGGCAGAGACACTGGGGGAGAGAATCCTAAGCAGGCTCTGTGCTGCCAGCAAAGAGCCCAATCCTGGGCTCAAACTCATGAGATCATGATCTGAGCCAAAATCAAGAGTTGGACGTTTAACGTACGGACACCCCTGGCACCCCCCCAGTCTCAATTGTTGTGAGGGAGAAATGGAATTATCTTCCATAGTCCGTGGCACTGAATCGTGGTCTAGGCACTCATTAGATGGACAATCTTGGGTAACTCGTGTGAACTACTTTCAAAAATGAGAACCCAGAGCCAAGTCCCTGGATGGTTCGGAGGATTTATATAGAAACTTGCCAATATGCCTGATGCCATAGCTAACTGTAGGGTGCATTTTTTCACATTTTAGTTGCTCTGAAATTGGAGTATATCTGGGTTTTTTGTGTGTGTGTGTTTTTTTTTAAGTGTTTATTTTGAAAGCACAAGCAAGGGAGGGACTAGGGAGATAGAATTCCAAGCAAGCTCTCCTGTCGGCACAGAGCCTGATGTGAGGCTCAATCTCAAACCATTGAGATCATGACCCAAGCTGTATTCAAGAGTCGGGACTCTAAACTGAGCCACTCAGGTGCCCCAAATTAGAGTATATCTTAACAGTCCATGCCCTCTTAATTTCTGGTATCCCAGCAATACCACTTTCTCCACATGTGAACTTAGTCATCGGCTTTTGTGTGTATTAGTTTAATTGCTAAGTGTCTTCAGAAGGAGGTCCAACATCAAAATGTTAACTTGTATGTACAAAAAGGCACACAGAAGCAGCAGGGCATAAACGTTATTAAGGAAGGATATCTTATTGTTCAAAGGGTAACCACAATTCTGTATTTTTGTGCAAAGTGGCAACCAAATTTTTCTCGAGGCCTGAGCAAGGGAGCTGTCCATATCTGTAATGCAAGGAATTGTCTACCAAATACCAAGCAATGCATTTTTATTCATGAAAAGTGTGAACAGATGGATGAAATTTCAAAAAGAGGCTGCTGTAGCCAATTTATGCATTTTGCAGGACTATCAGATACACTGAACTGGCAGTGTTTTCTCATTCTTGGTACGTGTTGCAGCTGATGTCCTCTTTGAGTTGTAATAAAGAAGTGAGTAAATCACGTGTGAGTTCAGTCTTCACAGGCATTTCCTTATCTCACTTGGAGTCTAATTATTTTGGTAGGCTTACATAGGATGCAGACATTTCATGTTTGATGCCAGCACAGATAGGCAAGCATGGGTTTGAAAAACAGATTATTAAAATACCAAGAGGAACTAAATGGTCGATTTGGTAGTGTGTGTTCAGTTTTCCTCCAAAAAAGTTAACAGCAGAATTCATTCTGTAAAGATGTGAAGGTAAATCTTTATGGAAAAGAGGTTCATAAAAGAATCCGTCACAGGCTGCTATGAAACATACAACTCTGGGTCTCAGGTTGTGAGTTCAAGCCCCACATTGGGCTTACTTAAATAAAGGGGCATCCGGGTGGCTTAGTCGGTTCAATGTCTGACTTGATTTTGACTCAGGTTGTGATCTCATGGTCGTGAGTTAAGCTCCATGCTGAGTGTGGAGTCTACTTCAAATTCTCTGCCCCTCCATCACTCGCGAACACACGTGCTCTCTTTATCTCAAACTAATAAACTGTAAAATAAAAGTACATAAAGCATGTTTACCTACTACTTGTTAGTACTTTTTTGCTTAAGATTTTATTTTTAACTAATCTCTGCACCCAACGTGGAGTTTTAATTTAACAACCCTGACATCAAGAGTTGCATGTTCCACCAACTGAGCCAGCCAGGTGCCCCTATAAATAGTACTTTTGATAAGTGCTATTCTGATAAAGTTTCCCTTACCATCTTTTGTTTTTTTTTGTTTGGCAGTTCACATTTTTAAATATTTACTTACTTTTGAGAGAGAATGTGAGCCGGGGAGGGGCAGAGAGAGGGAGACAGAATCCAAAAGTAGGCTCCAAGCTCTGAGCTCTTAGCATAGAGCCCAAAACAGGGCTTGAACTCAAAAACTGTGAGATCCTGACCTGAGCTGAAGTTGGACACCGAGCCACCCAGGTGGCCCTTCCTTATCTTTTGTGCTTTCCATCTCTATGAGACATGCTGGGTAAATTCAAAAAATTAACAGTAATTCCATAATCTCTAGTCCATGTTCAGGTTTCCCCAAGAGTTCCAAAGAATGTCTTTCATGGCCTGTGTTCTTCCAAATGGGAGTTCAACTTAGGTTTATGTTTTTTGCATTTATAGTTAATGACTTTTAACTTTAGTGGTATTTTTTTACTTAAAATTTGTATTTGGTTATTTTTTCATTATTTTTTAAAAGTGTCTTATTTGTCACATGTGTTATAGCATAGCTTGCATTTTATATCCTCCACAACTCAGACTGATAAAAACCTGCCCTACCTCTCCACTGGTAACCTTTAAAATTTCATTGTGGGGGCCCTAGGGAAAAAACAGTGGCTAGCAAAGTGTTAGTATAGTAGTCCCCCTTTATCTGGGTTTCACTTTCTGTGGTTTCAGTTACCAGAGATCAACTGCGGTCCGGAAGCACGTGATCCTCCTGACCAGTGCTCAGAAGGTCAGTAGTAGCCTAACGCTAAGTCATAATGCCTGCATCATTCACTTCCCTTTATTTTCACATCTCACATTATCACAAGAAGGGTGAGTACAGAACAATAAGATAATCTGAGAGAGACCACATTTATTAACTTTTTTAAGGAATGTTTATAATTGTTCAATTTTATTCTCAATCTCTTACTGTGCCTAAGTTTTAAATTGAACTTTATCATAGGTATGTATGTATAGGGAAAAATCTAGGATTTGATACTATCTGTGGTTTCAGGCATCTCCTGGGCATCTTGGGACATATTCCCCTCAGATAAGGTGGCACTGTTGTATATTTAAGAGAGATATATTATAACATTGTTATATATATTTTTTAATTTAATATTTTTTTTGAGAGAGAGAGTGTGCAAGTTGGGGGAGAGGGGGAGAGAGAGAGAATCTTAAGAAGGCTCCCTGCTCAGCTTGGAGGCCCACATGGGGCTTGAACCCATAACCCTAGGATCATGACCTGAGCCAAAACAAGAGTGTTGGGTGCTCAACCTTAAGGGACTGAGCCATCCAGGGGTTCCTAAGAGAACGTTCTTATAAATAAACATTTTAATGTGGTTCCCCCCTCCATGTAACAAAAGTAATGACAATGTTTGTTTTCCACTTGTGTCAGTGAAGTCCAGAGTTATTATAATATAGACCTTGTGAAGCTAAGCTTTATGATATCACTAGAATTCTGGCAATTTAGGAATTTTTTCTATACCCAACATCAAATATGGCTGCAAGAATTTCAGCTACTGCATTTGCATTCTAGACAGGGAAAAAGAAACTTCCCCTTTTAAGACTTCAAGTCTCAGAAACAGAACACTTCCAGGTACATCTCCATA
Source organism: Neofelis nebulosa (assembly GCF_028018385.1). Taxonomy (NCBI): domain Eukaryota; kingdom Metazoa; phylum Chordata; class Mammalia; order Carnivora; family Felidae; genus Neofelis; species Neofelis nebulosa. The sequence goes on from NC_080790.1 coordinate 61,219,087, forward strand.
CCCCACCCAACAAGAGAAGCTCAGAAATACAATCTTAAACTTGGATGCTTTGCTGTTCTGAATAAAATCGGCACTCTATTTAAGAGGAGGGGATTGGGTGTCTGGGTGGCTCAGTCAGTTAAGTGTCTGACTTTTGGGTTTTTGGCTCAGGTCATGACCTCACGGTTTGTGATTTCCAGCCCCATGTTGGGCTCTGCACTGCCAATGTGGAGCCTGCTTGGGATTCTCTGTGTCTCCCTCTCTCTGCCCCTCTCTCAAAATAAAAACACTTTTAAAAATAAATAAATACAATTAAGAGGAGGGGGGAGAGTGAATTGAAGAAACTAACATCCTCTACCACAAGTTCAAAAAGTATTAAGTGAAAATAAAGGACAAAAGGCAGTTGACTCCATGGGAAAGGCAAAATCTTCCCTAAGCATTCAAGTACTGATAATGCCAAAGAAATTGCTCCTGTGGCAGTGACAGCTGCCTTTGTCATTCACTGACCATGATTTGAAAAAAGCTCCATCTCTACAGGGTGGCAGACAAAACCATTTATTTACTTCTGGTCTTTGTTACTAATTGCTGTGTCCGTTTTCAAGATAAGTAAAAAGAGTATTAAAACTAATATCCTGACTTTACAAATGAAAACTTCAAAAGCTTCCTAAAGGAAAGGAGAACTTACAGAGTTTGGAGGGGAAAGGGTACTAAGAGTTGGGGAAGTTTATTTGGGCAGTCTTTTATTTCCATTGCAAAAAAAGGCCTTTTGGAAAAATGGATTTTGAAAATTCCAAAATCCTTTCCGTGGTGCACTCGTAACTGACCTAATGCCCAAACAGTACCACTGCTCTCTCTACTGTGTTTGGATACCCAAGAAAATTGTGTCTTTTACCCAGAGTTTGCCAACTAAACTAGGCTTTTCTCTTCTGACATGGAAGCCACTTGATCCACTTACAAAACTTTCTTTAGGGCACCTTGCTGGCTTGATTGACAGAGCATGCAACTCTTGATCTCAGGGTTGTGAGTTTGAGCCCCACGTTGAGTGTAGAGATTACTTAAAAAAAAAGAAAAGGAAAGAAAAAGGAAATCTTCCTTTGTCCTCTCACCCTAGGAGGATTTCTTTGGAGCCTATTATGGGTCAACATGCACTTAAATTATTAAGTCTCTCTTCTTAGCATATTGAACAAGACTAGAGTTTTATGCAAGCTAGGATATACTATATTTTGTACTACAGGAGAAGTACATAAGAGATCCAGCTTGAACATTAATTCTCTGAACTTGGTACCTTAACAAGTCTCTGACCCAGAATGTCCTTTTCCCTGGGTCTTGAGTCTCATACACTGCTGAGATCAGATCTTCAGAATGAGATCAGCCTTATTCAATATGTCCAATCAGTTAAGAGCAAACTATTCTTTTTTTTTCTTTAAGTTTATTTATTTTGAGAGAAAGAAAGAGTATGAGCAGGGGAAGAGCAGAGAGAGGGAGAGAGAATCCTAAGCAGGCTCCATGCTCAGCGCAGAGCCCGATGTAGGGCTCAGTCTCACGAACCTCAAGATCATGACCTGAGCCAAGGTCAAGATTCAGACGTTTAACCAACTGAGACATCAATGGGGACATCTTTAAAAAATAATAACATTGGGGCGCCTGGGTGGCGCAGTCGGTTAAGCGTCCGACTTCAGCCAGGTCACGATCTCGCGGTCCGTGAGTTCGAGCCCCGTGTCGGGCTCTGGGCTGATGGCTCAGAGCCTGGAGCCTGTTTCCGATTCTGTGTCTCCCTCTCTCTCTGCCCCTCCCCCGTTCATGCTCTGTCTCTCTCTGTCCCAAAAATAAATAAAAAACGTTGGGAAAAAAAATTTTTTTTTAAATAATAATAACATCATGGGGTGCCTGGGGGGCTCAGTCAGTTAAGCGTCGGTCTCTTGGTTTCAGCTCAGCTAATGATCTTGCATTTTTGTGAGTTCAAGCCCTGAGTGGGGCTCTATGCTGGCAGCATGGAGTCTCCTTGGGATTTTTCTCTCTCCCCATCTCTCACTCTGCCCCTCCCCGACTTGTGCTATCTCTGTCTCTTTAAAAATAAATAAACACATTTAAAAAAATAATATCATGATACTATTCAACAATTTAAAAGAAAGAAACCTGCTAATACATGCAACAAAAGGGATACATCTCAAAAACAATATGTAGGTGAAGTAAGCCAGACATTAAGGAGTATATATGTACAGGAGCACCTGGGTGGCTCAGGTTCAGCCTCTGACTCTTGGTTTCGGCTCAGATCATGATCTCACGGTTCATGAGTTCTAGTTCTACATCAGTAGAACTGACTGTGCAGAGCCTTGGAATTCTCTCTCTCCCTCTGTCTCTGCCCCTCGCCTGCTTGCTCTCTCTCTCTCAAAATAAATAAACTTAAAAAAGGAATTACATATGTACAATTGCATTACTATGGTATTCATGAACAGACAAAACTAATGTAAGATAATAGAAAGTGATTATATGGGTGTTGTACAACTTTGAAATTAATCAAAATGATACCTGATCTGTGCATTTTATTTACATTAATTGTACCTTAATTGAAAACTGCAATAAAAGTTAAAATATAAAGCATGTTTCTATGCATGCAGTCTACTTGTACAATAAACCATTAGGAATAATGACTTCCAAGAGTTTAATCAATATAGTGATAAAAACAACAAAAAAGGTGTGTATTTACCTATGTTTGTATATATTTAAATATTTATTTTTGAAAGCGAGAATGCATGCAAGTGAGTGCACCCATGCACGCATGTGAGCAGGGGAGGGGGCGGAGAGGAAGAGGGAGACAGAGGATCCAAAGAGGACACTACGCTGCCAGCAGGAACCCAATGTGGGGCTCAAACTCATGAATAGTGAGATCATGACCTGAGCTGAAGTAGTTTAACTGACTGAGCCACCTATAGGCACCCCTGTTAATATATGTCTAAATGTATATATTTAGAGTACATACAAATTGACTTTTTAATTGGATAGTTAAGATAAGTGAAATTGGACACTCAGATGTAAAATATTTTTTTAACAAAGACTTCCAAAAAATAGAATGTACATATAGTGTATCATTACAGTCTAGATTATAAGAAAACTTACAGAAAAACATATATCAAGATGATAAAATTCCATCATTATGGATGAGACTTCAGGGGCGCCTGGGTGGCTCAGTCGGTTAAGCATCCAACTTTGGCTCAAGTCATGATCTTGCAGTTGTGAGCTCACGCCTGGTGTCAGGCTCTGTGCTCACAGCTCAGAGCCTGGAACCTGCTTCGGATTCTGTGTCTCCCTCTCTCTCTGCCCCTCTCACGCTCTGTCTCTCTCAAAAATAATGAAACATTAAAAGAAAAATTTTTAATGAAATAAAAAAAGTTAAAGCATTGTAATTATTTACCTTAAAAATGGAGAAAAAATATTTAAAATTATTTATTGAAGTTCAAAGCAAAGCTTTAAGATAATTTAAGGTTATTATTGATCTTATGAAGATACTAGAAACATCTAAAATAATATTGAATTTTGCTGTTGCTATAGTAAAAATGAGTTCATTGAGAAACTTTACATAAGATTCTGATTGAATTTTACACAGAACAAGCCAGTGTTAGAGAGACAATCTGGATTTTCAGCCAAAAGTTTAGAAGACTTTAGATATTTTAATTCGGCACTAATTCACTGTATTCACCTATCTCTGGATGATGTAATAAAAGATGTAAATCAAATCACTTTATTATTTTTTTTAACTTTATTGATTCATTTTGAGAGAGTGCACACGTGAGTGGGGTAGGGGCAGAGAGAGGAAGAGAGATCATGACCTGAGCCAAGATCAAGATTGGACACTTAACCGACTGAGCCAGCCAGGAGCCCCTAAAATAAATCACTTTAAATAGTGTTGAATGTTTGATTTTCTACCATATATAAAATAATCAAGGAGAATTAAATTATATGGTTGAAAAGCGGGAATTGGGGTGCCTGGCTGGCTCAGTCAGTGGAGCTTGAGACCCTTGATCTCGGAGTTGTGAGTTCAAGCCCCTCATTGGATGTAGAGATTGCTTAAAGATAAAATTAAGGGGCATCTGGGTGGCTTAGTTGGTTAAGCATCTGACTCTTGGTGCTCAGCTCAGGTTATGATCTCGTGGTTTGTGAGCTCAAGCCCTGCATCAGGCTCTGTGCAGGCTTGGAGCCTGCTTGGGATCCTTTCCCTCTCTCACTCTGCCCTCTCTCTCTCTGTGTCTCTCTGTCTCTCTCTCAAAATAAATACACCTAATTTTTTTTTAATACGTAAAAATAAAATCTTAGAAAAGAAAAGCAGGGAGTTGAAATAAGACATATCAGAAGAATATTTGGACCTGGATGACATCCTATGCTGCAAAACCTTAAAAGGCTGTTCAGACATCAAGTCAAGCCTTGTATATTTGGTTTAATAGAAATTATGAAATTGAAGTAAACCTTTGGAAAATGAAATTTTCTTTAAAGATTTGGCTGTAATAATAAAAAAAAAAAAAGATTTGACTCTAATAAACAGTATTCTAACAGATGTGATTTTTTTTTCCCCTAGCTTCACTGGAAGATAGTTTTGGTTATTAAGGCTGACAGGTTAATCCAATAATTGGTAAAAATGATTAAATACATAAAATTAAAGAAAGGAAACTATAAAAGACAAGTAAAAGATGTTACAGAAATGAAGAAATATGAAATATGAAACAAATACTCGATTCTATGAAAATTAAATTATCCAAGAAATTATATGAACATGCGTTGTTGTTTGATCATTAAAGTGAAATGAAAAATACAATGAAATTTCAAATTCTTTCAATCTTGGCCAAATTATAATTATGATATGTTGGGGATTGAAGGTGAACAAGAATCAATAATATTAAGCTAAGTAATTAGTTATGGGATTCTAATAAATGACTTTTTTACTTAGTTGATAGTAAAACTATTATACATAGATTTCAGTATTATAAAGATTAAAACATTTCTTTTTTATTTTTGAAAGAGTACAAACAGGGGAGGGGCATAGAGAGAGTGGGGAACAGGGAATCTGAAGTGGGCTCTGTGCTGACAGCCGTGAGCCCAACGTGGGGCTTGAACCCACGAACCATTAGATCATGACTGAGCTGAAGTTGGACGCTTAACTGACTGAGCCACCCAGGTGCCCCTATGGTTTTTTATTTTTAAGTAATCTCTATACTCAGCATAGGATCAAGAGTCATATGCTCTACCAACTGAGCCAGCCAGGTACCCCAGTTTGAACATTTTCAAAGCATTTTTTTCCTTTTTTTTTTTTTTAACATTTATTTATTTATTTTTGAGAGACAGAGGAGTGAGAGAGGAGCAGAGAAAGAGGGAAACAAAGAATCTGAAGCAGGTTCCAGGCTCTGAGCTGTCAGCACAGAGCCTGACGCATGAGATCACGGTCTGAGCTGAAGTCAGACGCTTAACCGACTGAGCCACCCAGGTGCCCCTCAAAGTATTTTTTAATATAATTCTGTAGAAGCTGAGCTATAAATTCTCTACGTCTTGAAACTATATCATTGACTCTTGATTGAAGGAGGAAGTTTTTGGAAGAGTCTGACTATTCCCTGTGTTAAACCATTGCAGGGCTACATTTATCTAAGTAACAATTGTATCAAACAAAAAATAACATGATAATTTCTCAAAATCAACCAAAGACTTGGTAATTAGGAAAATAATTTCTTAAATTATTTTTTTTTATTTTTTTTTTTAACGTTTATTTTATTTTTGAGACAGAGACAGAGCATGAACGGGGGAGGGTCAGAGAGAGAGGGAGACACAGAATCAGAAGCAGGCTCCAGGCTCTGAGCCATCAGCCCAGAGCCTGACGCGGGGCTCGAACTCAAGGACCGTGAGATCGTGACCTGAGCCGAAGTCGGATGCTCAACCGACTGAGCCACCCAGGCGCCCCATGGAAAATAATTTCATAGGACACTTGGGTGGCTCAGTTGGTTAAGTGTCTGACTTCGGCTCAGGTCACGAGCTCATGGTCCGTGAGTTCGAGCCCCATGTCGGGCTCTGTGCTCAGATCCTGGATCCTGTTTTGGATTCTGTGTCTCCCTCTCTCTCTGCCCCTCCCCCGCTCATGCTCTGTCTCTCTCTGTTTTTCAAAAATAAATAAAACATTAAAAAAATTTTTAAAAAAAAGATGATTTTATTTCTTTTAGGTGCCTGGGTGGCTCAGTCCCTTAAGTGTCTGATTTGTGCTTGGGTCATGATCTCATGGTTCATGGGTTCAAGTGCCACATTAGGCTTGCTGCTGTCAGCACAGAACCTGCTTCAGATCCTCTGTCTCCTGCTCTCCCCCACTTGAGAGAGTGCTCTCTCTCTGTCTTTTATTTTCATTTATTTATTTTACTTGAGAGAGAGAGAGAGAGAGAGAGTCCCCATGGGGAGGGGTGGGTAGAGGGAGAGAGAAAGAGAATCTCAAGCACTTAGCACAGAGCCTGATTCTGGGATCAATCCTGTGACCCTGGGATCATGACTTGAACCGAAACTGAGAGTTGGATGCTCAACCAACTGACCCACCCAGGCACCCCAAGATTTTGGTTTTAAAAGGTCTCTACACCCAATGTCGGCCTGAACGCACAACCCCGAGATCAAGGGTCACACACTCCACAACTGAGGCAGCCAGGGGCCCATCTCTTTTTTTTTTTAAGGTGGCTTTTTGAGGGACGCCTGGGTAGCTCAGTGGGTTAAGCGACCAACTTCGGCTCAGGTCATATCTCAGTTTGTGAGCTTGAGCCCCACATCAGGCTCACTACTGTCACTGCAGAGCCTGCTTCAGATCCTCTGTCCTCCCCTCTCTCTTCCACTACCTCCCCCTCAAAAATAAACATGTAAAAATAAATAAAGTGGCTTGTTGACTGGGATGTTTTGAGAATTTTCAAAGACAGAAGTGAGTCTGATAAAAACTACAAATTACCTTGCTTTCATTTAGTGCTTTATCCATTTGACTCTGCTGTATTTTCAAATTGCACATTTTCATCTTCATATGCTTCTTTGCTGTTATTGCAATTTGTGTGGGATCTTTCAAATCAGTTGAATAGCTAATAGCGTCCACACATCACAAGTGAATTCACAGTCTCATGTTATCTTCTAAACTTATCTAACGAACTGCAAGTTTGCTGTCATTCCCTGCAACCCAAAAGTGGGTTGGTGGCCTTATGGTCGTGGCCAGACCGCTATGGCAGCAATATGAGCCCCCGAGATTCCCGAGGAGGTCAAGTTCAGGAAAATGCTTGGTGAGTAAATGTTCTTCAATTCTACAAATGTGTACAGACTAATTATATGCTGGGTCCTGCAGTTGCAACAATGAGTAAAGTAGCTAGGGCCCTACTACCTGAGACACAGATAGATATTAAAGTGCTAAGTGCTAAGATAGGGGCAGGCACAAGCTGCTGTGGGGTATGAAGGAGGGGCGCCTGACTCAGAAGTGACTGGCTATGTTGGGGAAGGCGGGGAACATTATTTTGAATAGCCTTAAAAAGTACCACCAAGAAGTCAGCTTTTCATGAAGAAGACAGAAAGGGCAAACAGGAGGAGAAAACAGCAAGAGTAAATGACCCAAAGCAGAGTGTCATGATGTGCCTGGGAACACAGAAGTGAAAAGGAGGCAGAGCGTGACTCCTCACCTTCCAGTCGGCAATCCCACTAGGCAGATCAGGTTTTCACTTGCCTGTGGTGACAGAATTAAGGAGTGACAGAGCAGCTAGGATGCAAATCCAGACCTTCTGGCCCCATGTACACTTTACACCATTGTTACCTAGGCACAATACAGTCGGAGGGAGGAGGACTATTCTGAGTTAACATCTAACAGGAATACGAATACAGTGTTACAATAGTGCTTTGATGTCAGATCTGTCTGAAAGTGATGGCATAAAGTCTTTTAACAGTGATCTGTGGCTCGGGTGCCTAGCTGGCTCAGTTGGTGGACTGTGTGATTCTTGATCTTTGGGTTGTGAGTTTGAACCCCACGATGGGTGTAGAGATTACTAAAAAAAATAAATAAGCTTTAAAAAATAAATAAACAATGAGATAGCGTTTCACAAAGAGATTAAAAAAGTCTGGTAAGACCAAGTTTGGTGAGGATGAGAAGAAACAGAAAGTGTTGTGTTTGCTGTGGAGAGTATGAAGTAGTGAATCCACTTTGGAGGGCAATTTAGCAATACCTAGAAAAGCCGAATGGGTATATATCCTCAATCCAGCGATTCCAATTATAGGTATATATTCCCTAGATTATTTTGCACACATATCCAAGGAGACATGAACAAGAATGTTCATTTCACCATTGTTTCCAATAGCAAGAACTGGAAATAAACTAAATGTCCAACAGGGGAATGGACAAATTGTGATATATTCATATACAGGGACACCATACATGAGTTAAAATGAATGGGTCAGGGACACCTGGCTGGGCTCATTTGGTAGAGTGTGCGACTCCTGATCTCAGGGTGGTGAGTTCCAGCCTCATGTTGGGGTAGAGTTTACTCAAAATAATTTTGTTTAAGAGCACGTGGGTGGCTCAGTCGGCCAAGCATCTGACTTTGGCTCAGGTCATGATGGCATGGTTCGTGAGTTCGAGCCCTTCATCAGGCTCTGCACTGACAGCACAGAGCCTGCTTCGGTTCCTGTCCCACTCTCTCTCTGCCCGTCCCCAGCTCGTGCTTTCTCTCTGTCTCGAAAATAAATAAAAACATCAAAAAAAATCAAAATAATTTTTTTAAAAATACGTGTTAAAAAGGGGTGCCTGGCTGGCTCAGTCAGAAGAGCATAGGACTCTTGGGGCACCTGAGTGGCTCAGTCGGTTAAGCGTCTGACTTCAGCTCAGGTCATGATCTTGTGGTTTGTGAGTTTGAGCCCCATGTTGGGCTCTGTGCTGACAGCTCAGAGCCTGGAGCCTGCTTCAGAGTCTGTGTCTCCTTCTCTCTCTGCCCCTCCCCCACTTGTGCTCTGTCTCTCTCTCCCTATCAAAAATAAATAAATGTAAAAAAAAAAAAAAAATTAAAAAAAGAGCATAGGACTCTTGATCTTGAGGTTGTGGGTTCAAACCTCAGTCTGGGTTTAGAGATTACTAAAAAAAATAATAAACTTAAAAATATAATAATATTTGTTTAAAAAATTAAATAGAATGAACTAAATGACATCAGTCAATAAGCATAAATTTAAAAAATATGTTGAGTGAGGATGGGGCACCTGGGTTGCTCAGTGGGTACAGCATGGGACTCTTGATCTCAGGCTCCTGAGTTCAAGCCCCACATACAACTTACTTAAATTAAATTAAAAAGATAGGGGCACCTGGGTGTCTCAGTCAGTTAGGTGTCTTGATTTTGGCTCAGGTCATGATTTTATGGTTCGTGAGATTGAGCCCCATGTCAGGCTCTGCACCTGCTTGGGATTCTCTCCCTCTCTCTCTGGCCCCTCCCCACCTCTCAAAATAAATAAATAAACTTCATAAATAAATGAATGAATGAATGAATAAATAAATAAATAATATATTGAGTGAAAAAATCAATTTGCAAAACATGTAAGGTATGCCATCTACATAAAACTTGAAAAATAAGGGGCGCCTGGGTGGCTCGGTTAAGCATCTGACTTCAGCTGAGGTCACGATCTCTCGGTCCGTGAGTTCGAGCCCTGCATCCGGCTCTGGGCTGATGGCTCGGAGCCTGGAGCCTGCTTCCAATTCTGTGTCTCCCCCTCTCTCTGCCCCTCCCCCGTTCATGCTCTGTCTCTCTCTGTCTCAAAAATAAATAAACATTAAAAAAAATTAAAAAAAGAAAGAAAAAGAAAACACATTGTGCTATATATTTTTAATTAATACAATCCTTTGGATTAATAATATTAAGACTTGTGTGGGTATGGAAAAATGCCGAATTTAGATAAGAGATTATGATTACTTGGGGGAGGTGGGAGGGAGAAGGGCTAATGGAATAGGGAGATAGATGTTTTATTTCATTAAGAAAAATAAAGCAAATATGGATAAAGAACTTAATAGAAGAGTGGTTGATAAAATGGTGTTTGTGTTATTGTCTGTATTGAAATACTTTACAAAATTTTGAAAAACAAGTAAACTAACAGTTTATCTGTAACATGAGGGTGTTGCTTTATCGATGTTTTCTAAAACACTAGTTTGCAGCCCATTAGAATGTTGTGAAATCAATTTAATATTTTTTAATTACTAATTTTTTTATTTTTTATTATTTGACATATAACATTGTATAATTTTAAAGCTTTTTAAAATGTTTTATTTATATTTGAGGTTGGGGAGGAGCAGAGACAAAGAGGGACAGAGGATCCGAAGCAGACTCTGAGCTGATAGCACTGAGCCTGATGCTGGGCTGGAACTCACAAACCTTGAGATCATGAGCCAAGCTGAGGTCGGATGCTCAACCAACCGACCCACCCAGGTACCCCTAACATTGTGTAAATTTTAAGTGTACAACATGGGGGTGTTGTCTGTATTCATTCTAATGTACATTAGATCTACAGTACTTATTTACCAATGGATGCAATTTTGTACTCTGAAACATCTTTCCTATTCCCATACCTCTCAGCCCATGGCAATTAGTTTTACTCTGTTTTTATGAGTTTGGCTCTTTTAGATTCCACATATAAGTTATATCATACTGTATGTCTTTCTCTGTCTGACTTATCTCACTTAGCATAATGTCTATAAGGTTCATCCACGTGCTGCAATGGCAGGATCTCCTTTCTCAAGGCTGAATAATATTCCATTGTATGTATATACCACGTCTTTATCTATTCATCCACTGACAGACGCTTAGGTTGTTTCTGTATCTTAGCTGTTGTGAATAATGCTGCAATATACCTGGGAAACTTTTCATTTCCTTTGGGTATATACCTAGAAGCTGATTTGCTGTATCATATGGTAATTCCATTTTTTAAATTCTTTGAGGAGACTCCATATTGTTTTCCATAGTGGCTGAACCCAGTTACATTCCTATCAACAGTATACAAGGGTTCCCTTTTCTCCACATCTTTGCTAACATTTGTTATCTCTTGTCTTCTTATGCTATCCATTCTAATAGGTATGAGGTGATATCTCACTATGGTTTTGATTTACATTTCCCTGATGACTGGAGATGCTGAGCATCTTTACATGTACCTGTTGGCCATCTGGAGGTCTTCTTTGAAAAAAAGATATTTAATTTCTTTGCCTATTTTTTTTCTAGATTTTATTTATAAACAAGCTCTACACCCAACATGGGGCTCGAACTTACAACTGAGAGATCAAGAGTCGCATGCTCTATTGACTGAGCCAGCCAGGTGCCTCTCTCTGCCTATTTTTAAATCAGATTTTGTAGTGTTGTTATTAAGTTGCATGAGTTCTTTATTTTGAATATTAACCTTTTATGCCGTGTATGCTTTACAAACATTTTCTCCCATTCAGTAGGTTGTCTTTTCATTTTGTTGATTGTTTCTTTTGTTGTGTAGAAGATTTTAAGTTTGATATAGTTCCACTTGTGGACTTTTGCTCTTGTTGTTTGTGCTTTTGGTGTTATTTAAGTGACTAATTATTAAAATAAAATAGAAGATAGGAGCTGCATTGCACATAGTAAGGATAAGTAGCTCTTAAAAATTTTCTTTCAATTATGTATAGATTGTGTGTGTGTGTGTGTGTGTGTGTGTGTGTGTGTGTGTGTAAGATGTGTGGGAGGATAACTACATGTCCTAGTTGGCCTGTGAAAGTCCTAATTTATGCCTATTAATACAGGGTGATTTTATTTTTTATTTTATTATATTTTTAAAATGTTTATTTTTGAGAGAGAATGTGAGCAGGGGAGGGGCAGAGAGAGAGGGAGAGAGAGAATCCCAAGCAGGCTCTTCACTTGTCAGTACAGAACCTGATGAGGGACTTGATCCCACAAACTGTGAGATCATGACCTGAAGCGAGATCAAGAGTCAGACATTTAACCTACTGAGCCACTCAGGTGCCCCCAGGGTAATTTTTAATAGTGTTCTCTTTCAGTCTAAAAGTTTCTGGTTCATATCCTCTATCTCTCTCTCCCTCTCTCTGCCCTTCCCTTACTTATGTTCTCTCTCTCTCTCTCAAAAAAAAAAAAAAAAAAAAAGATTTAAAAGAGTACTGGTTTAGGGCAATAAATTATATGCTCACTCTGGTTCTAGATCTTGATGTAAATTTACTATGGAGTTCAGTTTAAAGAAAAGGACATGAAAAAAACCTAGCTTAGATGACATCTGAAGCACCATTCTTTCTACACATGAGTGGGATTGCACCAGAATTCCATTGTCCAAAATGCAGAGGAAGTCCATGTATCAAAATGCTAGGTGGTGAAATCTCCTACAATCATGGGTCATATTTACATATTTATTCATTATGTGCATATTTTCTAACATGAATAAAAGTTCTCATTTACTGAGTGCTTACAATATACTAATTATCACGCTAAGTTTTTTTACATGTATTATCTCAATTCTCACAAGTCTTCTCACACATGGATTCTATTCTTTTCCCCATTTTACAGATTAGGAAATGGACACAATTAAATGACTTACCCCAAATCACACAGATGGTATGTGGTTGAGCATCTGACTTTGCTGTGAAATATCATTTTGGAGTAGAGGGGAATTTCTAATGAGTCCTTAGAAATTATCTTCCTTTGGAATATTATAAGGGTTGATTGTCTAAAAAGTACCCATCACCCTTACATGAATGGTTCTGGGTTGAAATCGTCCAAAAAAGATTTGGTGAGAAATGGGTGGTGGAGGAACTGGTGGTTGGCTCAGTGGGTGGAGCTTAAGACTCTTGATTTTGGGGTTGTGAGTTCAAGCCCCAGGTTACCTGTGGAGACCACTTAAAAATAGAAAGAAAGAGGGGCGCCTGGGTGGTTCAGTCTGTTGAGTGGCCAACTTTGGCTCAGGTCGTGATCTCACAGGGAGTGAGTTCGAGCCCTGCGTCGGGCTCTGTGCTGACAGCTCAGAGCCTGGAGCCTGCTTCAGATTCTGTGTCTCCGTCTCCCTGCCCCTCCCCCACTCTCTCTCTCAAACATATGTAAACAGAAAGAAAGAAAGAAAGAAAGATAAGAGGGGAGGGCGTGGGAGGGGAGGGAAGGAAAGAAATATGTGGTGGAAGTGAGGCTTGCTCTCTGAAGGCTATCTTGACTAGATAGAGATGGTGAGAGATAAGGATTCCAGATCGTCCTTTCCTTTTCGCTTGGACTCATGCTCTAGTTCTTGCCTGAGGGCCCTGCTGACCAATAGTGACCCCATTTTGACCACCAGATGCAGAGTCAGTAGTCTTTGCTGCTTCTCCCACAATTATGGGTGCTCTTGTTCTTATAATGAATCCATTAGTTCATAATATTCATAGTGGTTCTGTTCCCTAATTGAATCCTAATTGAGCTATGGGCTTTATTCGTGTAGCTTAAGTATGAACAAGAACTTTTATTGTTTTAAAATTATAATAGTAAGACTTCATTGTAGAAAGTATGCCAAATGTAGAGAAGCAAAAAGAAAAAATATTAACTGTAATCCCTCCAACAAAAGTTAACTGTTAACTTACTGTTAACCCATTGTTTCTTAACCTTTTTTAATAGAGTGGAACCATATAGTTCATACAGTTTCATTTATTTATATTTCTTTTATTTTTATTTATTAATATTTTTAAATTTTTTTTAATGTTTATTTTTGAGAGAGAGAGAGAGAGGGAGAGAGGGAAAACATGAGCAGGAGAGGGGCATAGAGGGGAGGGGAGACAGAGGATTCATAGTGGGCTTTGCGCTGACAGCAATGAGCCTGAGCCCGATATGGGGCTTGAACTCACAAACCGCAAGATAATAACCTGAGGCAAAGTCAGACGCTTAACCAACTGAGCCACCCAGGTGCCCTAATTTATTTTTATTTTTTTATTTTAATTTTTTTAATGTTTATTTTTGAGAGAGAGCGAGAGAGAGCAAGTGAACAGGTGGAAGCAGGGGAGGGGCAGAGAGAGAGGGAGCCAGAGAATCCAAAGCAGGCTTCAGGGTCTGAGCTGTCAGCACAGAGCCCGATGCGGGACTTGAACTCATGGACCATGAGATCATGACTTGAGCTGAAGTCAGATGCTTACCTAACTGAGCCACCCAGGCGCCCCCCAATTTATTTTTATCTTTTAAAATGTTTTATTTATTTATTTTGAGAGAAAGAGAGATAGAGAGTGTGAGCAGGGGAGGAGCAGAGAGAAAGAGTATCCCAAGCAAGCTCTGAGCTGTCAACACAGAGCCCGATATGGGACTCGATCCTACTAATGGTAATATCATGATCTGAGCTGAAATCAGAAGTCAGAGGCTTAACTGACTGAGCCATCCAGGAGGCCCTGTTTTATATATTAAAAAAAAGTTGTATGCACTACTTATAACATATTTTCAGGTTATTAAATACTATGCAACATCTATTTTAGTGACTGCATGATATTTCTTTGCATGAACATGTTTTAATTTACCCTACTACTAAGACATTTAGATGGCTGCTGGTTTTTTACTATTAAAGCAAAGCTTTCATGAGTATTCTTATAACTAAGTCTTAGCTCTCTGTCCTTAGATAAATTACTAGACAGAATTTCTGGGTCAGAGCATATATAAAATTAAAGACTTTATTTATTTATTTATTAAATGTTTATTTATTTATTTTGAGAGAGAGAGAGTGAGCATATGCGAGCAGGGGAAGGGCAGAGAGCAGGGGAGAGAGAATCCCAAGCAGGCTCTGTGATGTCAGTGCAAAACCTGATGAGAACCTTGAACTCATGAACCATGAGATCATGACCTGAGCTGAAATCAAGAGTCAGCTGCTTAACCAACTGAGCTACCCAATCGCCCCCCAAATTAAAGACTTTAATACATATTGCCAAGTTTCTCTCCGGGTAAGTTGAACCAATTTTATATTCTCACCAATAACATATTACAGTTTGTGATTTCTATCTACCTCAGCCCAAGCTAGGAATTATCATTAAAAATATTCTTTGAGGGGCTCCTGGGTGGCTCAATCGGTTAAGCATTCAACTTTGGCTCAGGTCACGACCTCATGGTTCATGGGTTTGAGTCCTGTGTCGGGCTCTGTGGTGACAGCTCAGAGCCTGGAGCCTGCTTTGGATTCTGTCTCCCTCTTTCTCTGCCCTTGCCCTGCTCTCTCTCTCACAAAAATAAATAAACATTAAAAACAAAAAGTTAAACAAAATTTTTTTTCTTTCATGGTATCTAATGAGGTTGAATTTTTTTTAAACTTTTGTTTTTAATGTTTATTTATTTTTGAGAGAGAGAGAGAGTGCAAGTCAGGGAGGGGCAGAGGGAGAAGGAGACACAGAATCCAAAGCAGGCCTCAGGCTCTGAGCTGTCAGCACAGAACCGGACACAGGACTCAAACCCATGAACCATGAGATCATGACTTGAACTCACTAACCGTGAGATCATGACTCATGACCTGAGCCGAAGTTGGATGCATAACAGGCTGAGCCACCCAGGTGCCCCGAGGTTGAATGTTTTTTACTTAAGAAAATATAGTTCCAATTTATGCCAGCCTATTTTTTGTCCTATTTAGGTTTTTGTACTTTGCGTTTACTTGTACAAATGGAATAGTATTTGTAATGTTAGAATAGTTTCCTCAGTTTCTGGGTTTTTTCTCAATTCTATTTATGGTGATTACATATACAGAATTTAAAAACTTTAATTTTTTTATTTTTTAAGTAATCTCTACACCCAACATGAGGCTCAAGCCCACAACCCCTAGATCAAGAGTCACGTGCTTCACCTAATAAGCCAGCCAGGCCCCCATATAAACAGCTTTTTTCAATGTAGTCAAATCTAGAGGCATCTGGGTGGCTTAGTTGGTTGAGTGTCTGACCCTTGATTTTGGCTCAGGTCATGATCCTGGGTTGTGGGATTAAGCCCCACATCCAGTTCTGGGCTTACAGTGTGGAGCCCGCTTGGGATTCTCTTGTCCTGCAAATAAATAAATGAATAAATAAATAAAATGACAGAACATATTTTTAAAATGTAGTCAAATCTATCAGTGTATGGATTTTATTTTTCATGTCATGCCTAGAGTAAAGGCCTTCTACAATCTAAGATTATTTTCTCCTGTATTTTCTTTTAGTACCTTTACAGTTTAATTCTGTACTTTTGGTAAATGGTATGGGAAACATTTTTCACCCCAAAAGACTAAGCACTAGCCCCCTAAGCCACTTTTTTAATAACGTCTTATATACATATTCTGTTTGAAGATTGTCTACTTCTTCGCTTTTTTTTTCTATTTCTGTATGCATATTACTGTTTTATACTTTTTAAATGTTGATGTTTATTCATTTTTTGAGAAACAGAGAGAGAGAGAGACACAGCATGAGCAGGGGAGGGGCAGAGGAAGAGGGAGACACAGAATCCGAAGCAGGCCCAGGCTTTGAGCTGTCAGATGAGCCTGATCTGGGGCTCAAACTCATGAAGTATGAGATCATGACCTGAGCTGAAGTCGGATGCTTAACCAACTGAGCCACCTGGGTGCCCCTACTGTTTTATACTTTATTCTTCGTCTTAGTATTTATTATGTTCTAGTCAATACAGGAAATTTTGTAGTGGGAAAATTTGCCTTTAACAATTTAATATCAGATGACTCAAGAGGCACCCTTGGGGCACCTGGCTGGCTCAATCTATATAGCATGCAACTCTTGATCTTAGGATTGTGGGTTCGAGCCCCACCTTGGGTGTAGAGATTACTTAAAAATGAAAAAAAATTCTTAAAAGAACAAACAAATAAATAAAAAGAAGCTCCCTTGACATAAATTCTACCTTTAAATGGATCTTTGGATGAGTTTTTTGTTACAATTGTCCTGGTACCCTGCTTCCTATTTAACTTGCTTTGGCTCCTTATACTAAAGAAAAGAAAAAGAAACCTCCAGAAGTGTGGTCTTGTTGAGTTCATTGACAAATTCTCTGCCTCTTTGCTTCAGTTCATCCACCCAACCCCACACAACAAACACAAACCCATGGTAGCATTTCAGAACTATTTTTAGACATTAATTCTAATGAAAGCAGTAGCTTGCAGGAATCTCTATTAAGCTTCTAGCAGAATTAGAGGAAATGAAAAAGAAGAAACAGTCTCATATCTGTGGAAGCTCAAAAAACTTCAGTTATGCTGACATGAAGAAATATTTCTTTATTTAGTTTTCAGTTAAGGAAAAGACTAGGCAGAGCAAGAGTGAAAAAAGGCTTAGAGTGAAAGCGTAAAGAGTAAAAGTAAAATTATGACAAATGTCCAGAAATGAAGGGAGATGGAACATGTAGCAACTTCTACGTTGAGTGTTAATTTGTGGTAAAAGTTTATTTTGTTTTTAAATGTTTATTTATTTTGAGAGAGAGTGAGAGAGTGCACACACACAAGCGGGGGAGGGGCAGAGAGAGAGGGAGAGAGAGAATCCCAAGCCGACTCCATGCTCAGTGCAGAGCCCGACACAGGGTTGATCTCACAAACCATGAGATCATGATCTGAGCTGATATCAAGAGTTGGATGCTTCCGATTCTGTGTCTCCCTCTCTCTCTGACCCTCCCCCTTTCATGCTCTGTCTCTCTCTGTCCCAAAAATAAATAAAATAAAAAAACGTTGAAAAAAAAAAATTTAAAGGGGCGCCTGGGTGGCGCAGTCGGTTGAGCGTCCGACTTCAGCCAGGTCACGATCTCGCGGTATGTGAGTTCGAGCCCCGCGTCAGGCTCTGGGCTGATGGCTCGGAGCCTGGAGCCTGTTTCCGATTCTGTGTCTCCCTCTCTCTCTGCCCCTCCCCCGTTCATGCTCTGTCTCTCTCTGTCCCAAAAATAAATAAAATAAAAAAACGTTGAAAAAAAAAAAAAAAGAGTTGGATGCTTAACTGACTGTGCTGTCTGGGTGCCCCCGTGGTAAGGTTTAATTCATGGAATGCGCTCTGCTGTTCAATTGGGCTGTGGTAATTAATTTAACGACTGTTAAAAAATGGTCCTCAAACTTTAAAAAAAAATTCTTTTTTTTTACATTTATTTATTTTTGAGAGACAGAGGACAAGTGGGGGAGGGGCAGGGAGAATGAGACACAATCCGAAGCAGACTCCAGGCTTCGAACTGTCAGCATGGAGCCTAATGCAGGGCTCGAACTCACAAACCGTGAGATCATGACCTGAGCCAAAGTCTGACACTTAACCGACTGAACCATCCAAGCGCCCCAACCTCAACATTTTGATCAGTAATGAGATATACTTATTACATTTTCAGTTGTTTTACACATACTGAAAGATCCATTTTTTTATCTGACAGTGGCTGGTGCCTAATATCTCCTAATAAGTCCAGGTGAAATAAAACTGAAGTATTGTTCCCTGAATCACGGATGAAATTTAACATAAATTGGTCTGTTTTGGACACCAACCAAACAGAGTACTTTCTAGAAATATCTCACATAATAACCAACTATTTTTTTTTTAAGTTTGTTTGTTTAAGTAATCTCCACACCTAACATGGGGCTTAAATTCATGACCCTGAGATCAAGAGTCACATGCTCTTCTGACTGAGCCAGCCAGGCACCCTAATCTACTTTTTTAAGCATGGATTGAGGAGTAGAATTACAGCTAGGCATCACATCTTGATTTAAAGGGTAGTATAATTTAAATTTTATTTTCTGCCTTATTCCAAATTTCAGTTACCAAAGATAGCTCTGCTATGTGATACATGAAGGCAGTGAATTTGTAGAAAATAGTTAAAATATATCAATTAGTTCAGAACATTTTTACTAGAGAGTTCTTCATAATTTAGAATCACAGACTTTAAGGAAAGCTCCTAGGAGGGCATTTACCCCAATTTCTGTCTGACACATTTCAGCTCATTGGTCAGCTAGCCTATGCTACTGCTGCATGCCTCACTAATGCATTAACCTGTTGCCACTGTGTAGTCCAGGGGCAAGTTGTGATCTTGGATCAGTACTTCAACATGATGAAATTCCTGGGACAAACATTTCTAAGATCCTTCTTTTTTTTTTTTTTTAATATTTTTTTTTCAACGTTTTTTATTTATTTTTGGGAGAGAGAGAGACAGAGCATGAACGGGGGAGGGGCAGAGAGAGAGGGAGACACAGAATTGGAAACAGGCTCCAGGCTCCGAGCCATCAGCCCAGAGAGCCTGATGCGGGGCTCGAACTCACGGACCGCGAGATCGTGACCTGGCTGAAGTCGGACGCTTAACCGACTGCGCCACCCAGGCGCCCCTCTAAGATCCTTCTTGAATGAAATGAAGTGAGAGCAGTTTTTTTTTTTTTTTTTTTTTTAGTGAGAGCAGTTTTCCAAACACTACAAGTTTGACAGTTCTAAAGTGTTTATTGGGCCATTTTATTGGGTCCCTTCTCTTGGCCTCAGTCTCCTTTGACCCAACTATAACCATAGTTTGGAGTTTCTGTTACTTATTTTTTCAGCATTTAGAATTCCTTTTTTAAAAATTATTTATTTATTTATTTCAATGTTTCTTCATACTTGAGAGAGAGAGACAGAGCGCGAGCCAGGGAGGGGCAGAGAGAGAGACACACACACACAGAATCTGAAGCGGCCTCCAGGCTCTGAGTTGTCAGCACAGAGCCTGCCTGACACAGAACTCAAACTCACCAACTGTGAGATCATGACCTGAGCCGAAGTTGGATGCTTGACTGACTGAGCCACCCAGGTGCCCCAGGATTTAGAATTTCTAAAGGAAGGAAACAGGAAGCAGAACATAAGAAGATGGAGGAGAGCAGTATGAAGGAGATGAAAGAATTTAAGTGTAAAATGTATGAGGACAAAGTAATCAATTGAAAGCTAAAGGAACTCCGTTTTTTTGTGCTCCTACTGTGTACAGTAATTAATTACTATGTAGTGCCAGGAGAAACTTGATTGTTGTAACTTGTGTACATTGGACAGCTAAACAAGTGAGAAAATGGCAACTTCATCAGGCCCTGGTAAATAGTATATTATAATTAATATGCTTAATTAGATTCACCTCAGTAAGAACTATATTCCATTGAATATAGGTTCAATTACCTTTCAGTTTTGCTAGAGTAGGTGTTTGATGAGCCTTCCAGAGGTTTTTATTTGATTACTAACAACCCCAAGTTTCATTGGCTTATGATACATTTCTTTTTCTTTTTTCTTTTTTTTACGTTTATTTATTTTGAGACAGAGTGAGCATGTGCAAGTGGGGGAGGGTCAGAAAGAGGGACAGAGAGAGGATCCCAAGCAGGCCCCGCACTGAAAGCACAGAGCCCGAAGTGGGGTTGGAACCCACAAACTGTGAGATCATGATGTGAGCTGAAGTGGGACGCTTAACTGACCGAGACAAATGAGGCACCTCTCTTATGACACATTTCTCACTCAAGTTGCAAGTTAGGTGTGGCCCTGCTCCATGTGTCTCTGTCATTCTGCAGTTCAGGCTGAGGGAGGACTCCTTCAGTCTCATGGCAGGGGAAAAGAGCAATGATAGAACTATGTGATCAATGACTCCTCAGTATAGCTGCTACTCAGAACTGAAATCACTGCGTTCTATTGGCCGTAGCAAGTCACAGTCCAATGCTGCCATAAACAGGCAGAGGAATTCTCTTCTTCCCATAGGCATCCAGTGTAAGTCACCTGGAAAGGTCAGGGAAGAATATTTCTTTAACTGGGGAGGGTGGAGTGGTGAACATTGGGAACAATAAGGCAATTTATCAATAGCAGTGTGTTGACACCAGTTTGCTAAATAAGCTTTTTTTCCAATAAACTATTAGATAACATAGTGAGTTTTTTCAAAATGCTTTTATGTACCTACTGTGTGCCAGACACATTCTTTCTGTCTGCAGTTGACAAACTCTCCTTTTGATGACAAAGGCGGATAGTGAAAAAGATAATCTGCAATAAAGAATATGAACAAAATACTATGGGAGCTACGTGCATTCTACTGCACAGGGCTGCCCTGTGCATTGTGAATTGTTTATAGCAGGATACCTGGCCTCCACACACTAGATGTCATTAGCACACCTCCTTTCTTGTGACGACAAAAATGTCTCCAGACACTGACAATGTCTCCTGGGGAGAAAATATCTTGGGCTGAAAATCACCGTGTTAGAGGAACAAGGTGTTTAGTCAGGCTAGGGTGGAATGAGTGAGGAGGAAGTGGTAGAGAACTTCGAGAGGGGAGAGAGATCAGATCATGAAGGGACTTACAGGTCATGGCAAGGAGTAAAAACAAAAGCCATTGGAAGTTTTGATCAGAGAAGTGGCATTATTCAATTTGTAATCTAGGCAAGAAGTGATTGTGTGGTTTGCACTAGGGTGGGAGTACTAAGAAGTGGCCAGATTGTGGATGTATTTTCAAAATTGGATATATCTTGAAATCCTGTTTGATGCCAACAGGATTTGCATCACAGATGGAACATGAGAGAAAGAGGAGTTACTCAAGATTTCTGGCCTAAGCAACTGGATAGATGAAGTTACCATTTATTGAAATGGGGTAGGTTTGGCAAAGATCACCAAAAGTTCAGGGGCACCTAGCTGGCTCACTTGGAAGTGTGTGTGACTCTTGATCTCGGGGTCATGAGTTTGAGCCCCATGTTGGGTGTAGAAATTACTTAAATAAATAAAACAAAAAAAATGCAAATTTGGACTTAAGTTAAAAATACTCCTTAGGTAAGTGGAGATTTCAAGAGAGCTTCAGGGGAGAGGAATTTATTAGTTGTTAGGTGGTATTTATTTATTTATTTATTTAAATTTTTAAAATGTTTTATTTCTTTTTGACAGAGACACACACACACACACACACACACACACACAGCATGAGCGGGGGAGGGGCAGAGAGTGAGGGAGACACAGAATCCAAAGAAGGCTCCAGACTCTGAGCTGTCAGCACAGAGCCCAACGTGTGGCTCGAACTCACAGACTGAGAGATCATGACCTGAGCCGAAGTTGGACGCTCAACCGACTGAGCCACCAGGTGCCCCAAGTTGTTAGGTGGTATTTAAATCCATGGGACTGGATGTGATCGCCTAGTAAGTAAATGAGAAGAGGTTTAGCGCTGGGCCCCAGGCACACCAGTGTTCAGAGATGAAAAGAAGCCAACAGAGGAGACAGAGAACAAACATCCAGGACACAAAGGGTCCATTTGAAGATGGTTGTATTCAATAACTTTATTGCTAATATTTATTCTAAGAGAATAAATGAAATAGTACACAGAGATGAACATATTCGTTTATTGCGGTATTGCTTATGTTCATCAATTAAGTCCAGTTTAATGAAATTGTTTTGACTATATAATGCAATGTTATCCTATGGGCAATAAAAGTGATATGTATCTGTACATGGGAACATGAAAAAAAAACTTAATGTTTATCTCATCTAAACAGTTTAGTCCCATTATAATAAAAATGTGTCTTTACATGCCTATTAAAGAATGAAAGGACATGTGTCAAGATGTTGATAGTACCTATGATTGGGTATGGGATAATAATATTTAGTTTCTTCATATTTTTCTATAGTTTTTACAATGAGTAATATTACTTTTATAAACAGAAAAGGGGCTACAACAGTAAGAAATCATTGAAAAATATTGCAAGTAGGTTAAAAAAAAGCAATTGCACAAATAAAAGGAAAAATTTGGTTTACGGGCAGGACATGTGGAATATTTTATATTATATTTATTTTATATTAAATATTTTATTCAGTTTTTCAATACTTATTTATTTTAGAGAGAGAAAGAGAGCACATATGAGCAGGGGAGAGGGGCAAGAGGAAGAGAGAGAGGGACAGGAAGAATCCTAGGCAGGCTCCATGCTCAGTGCAGAGCCTGACGTAGGGCTTGATCCCACAACCCTGGGATGATGACCTGAGCCAAAATCAAGAGTTGGATGCTTGACCATGGAGTCACCCATGTGCCCCAAAACTTAAATATTTCAATTAACTAGAGAGTGGCCAAATATTATGTGGCTACATTAATTGAAGTATGTTGTCCAGAACAAGAGAGATTATAATTTTATGCTATTGTATGCTGTTAGACTATATTTCTAGGTACCATGTTTTGTAAAAACATTGCTAGACAAGGCTTAATTTCTCCATCGGGTTCCTGTATAGAACTAAAACCATATTATATGAGGAGAAGGTAAAAAAAGTTCTGGATATTATGAGCCAAAGAAAAGTCAGTTACAAGAGAAACCAGACCTCCTACTTTCAAATATAGGGAAGCGTATGTTGAAGAAACGGGATGAAACCTATCTCAAGTGTTTCTCATAGTATCAGGCAAGGACCACCTATACCAGAATTACCTGGAGTGCATGTTAAAATAGTTGACTTCTGACCCCAGCTCAGGCCTACAGAGATCAGACCCTGCATCGGGCTCTGTGCTGACAGTGTGGAGTCTGCTTGGGATTCTCTCTCTGTCCCTTCCCTGCTCACTCTCTACCCCCACCCCAAATAAATAAATAAAATATAAACATTTAAAAAACACAAACAATAGAAACAGTATTTTATTGTATAGCTTTAAAAATTTTAATTATTTTACTTTATTACTTTAGTTATCTAACCTGTAAGATGTTCCAAAATGTATTTTTTGGTGTCTTTAATATTCCTCAAAATATCCAAATCTATAAAATATACATTATAAAATATATATTTAGTAATTTGAAGAATGAAGTTAGACATTTTATTGGTTTGATTTGGCTTAGTTGGCAGTGAGGAATGACTTTGTCAATTATGTTAACATACAAAATATATATATTTTATACATTTATATATATATACACACACATACATTCATAGAGCTCAAGTGTATATATGTATGTGTGTATATATATGTATGTATATCAAGTAATATATGTATGTGTGTGTGTGTGTGTGTGTGTATATACACATATAGAGCTCAAGCTTTCCTTGAGCTCTAAGGGTGGCCATGTGACAGAGTTCTAGGTAATGAGAAAGTAAAGTTAGCCAGAGGGGCTTCTGGAAAGTTTTTGCTTTCCTGATAAGAGGGGACAGCTGAGGGAACTGGTTCTTTGGTTGTTCTTCATGCCTAGAACTTATAATGCTAGAGGTATAGCAGTTATCTTTCCCCATAAAGAGCTACCATACTAAGGATTGATTTTATATTTGCAGTCCTGAGTTTTATTTTGAGCTTTAGATTCAAACAACTGCCTGGTCAACAACTCCTAGTTACCTCACAGGCACCTCAAACTGAGTGCTTCCAAAATAGTACTTGTCATTATTGATCCCATCTCCCTGTGGTCCTCCTTTAAGTGATCCCCAATGTGGTGAATGGCAGCATCATTTACCCAGTTTGGCAAATCTCTTATTTGGAGATAGCCCTGATACTTTCCCTCCCCATACCCATCAATCAAGTCTTGTTCTTTTCACCTCTAAAATGTTCTTAGAATGGACTCCCTTTTCTCCATTTCTTTGTTATCCTAGTCCAAGCTTATCATCATCTTTCTGAATTAATATTAATAACCCCCAGTTGTCCCTATCTTTAATCTACTCTCTACATATTAGTCTGAATATTTTAAACAATTTTTTTTTTTAATAGGCTTCATGCCCAGTGCAGAGTCCAGCACAAGGCTTGAACTCATGACCCTGAGGTCAAGACCTGAGCTGAGATCAAGAGTCAGATGCTTAACTGACCGGGGCACTCAGGTGCCCCATTAGTCTGAATATTTTATTTTATATCTTTATTTTTTAAATGTTTATTTGTTTTTGACAGAGAGAGAACCACAGCATGGGGGGGGGGGGGGCGGGGCAGAGATGGAGGGAGACAGAGGATCCGAAGTGGGCTCTGCGCTGACAGTGGGGCTCAAACTCACCAACTTCGAGATCATGACCTGAGCTGAAGTCAGATGCTTAACCAATTGACCCACCCACGCACCTCTAGTCTGAATATTTTAATAAAAACCTGATTGTGTTGCTTACACACTTAAATGCTTTGTATTGCTTTTAGGATCTAGGCCAAAATCTTAACAATGTTTGCAGTGCTCTGTTAAGTCTGGCATGGGCCTTCTCTCCCAACTATGTTCTAGTCATACTGGCTTTATTTCTGTTCCTAGAAAGAAGCAAGGAATTTTGTATCAGGAGTTTTGCATATGCTATTCTCTAGATCTGCACATCACTTCTATTAGTTTTCTATTGCTGCTGAAACAAATTACCACAAATTTATGGCTTAAAACTAAATTTAACAAACATCATTTTACAGTTTTGTAAGTCAGTAGTCCAACATGGGTTTCATTGGGCTAAATTAAGATGTCAGCAGGGCTGGCTGGGTTCTTTTCTGGAGGCTGAAAGGGAGATTCTGTTTCCTTGTCTTTTCCATCTTCTGGAGACCACCCACATTTCTTGACTCAAGGCCCACTTCCCTTCATCTTCAAAGTCAGGAATGTTGCATCTCTCCAACATTTCATTTCGTTTCATTTCATCATCTATCTTGAAAGAGAGAGAGAGAGAGAGAGAGATCACGAACTGGGGAGGGGCAGAGAGAGGTGGGGAGAGAGAAACCCAAACAGGCTCTGCACTGTCAGTGCAGAGCCCGACATGAGGCTCAATCCCACGAACCCGTGAGATCATGACTTGAGCCCTAATCAAGAGTCAGATGCTTAACCCACTGAGCCACCCAGGAGGCCCTCTCCAACCATTCTTATGTAGTCACAGTCACAGCTCCCTGTGCCCAAAGCTGGGAAAGGTTCTCTAATTTTCAAGTCTCATGTAAAAAATTGAGTCCACAGGAATAGAAAATAATCTCCCTGTCTCAAGGTCCTTATCTGGAAAGTCCCTTTTGCCACTTACGGTACCATATTCACAAATTCTGGGGATTAGGACATAGGCATGTTTGGGGGTTGGGGACATTATTCTAACTACCACACTATTTTTCATGACTGCATTTAGGCTATAAATACTTTATGGTGGCTTTAGAGTTTTGTATTTGTTAGATAACCAAATATCTTATGCAGCAACAAGTAGGCAGTTGCTAGCACCGATTCAGCAGCTCAGCAAAGCCACAAGGGACTCAGGCCTTTTCTTTTTCCACTCTGCCATTTTTGGTGCCTTGGCGTTTGCTTTTTGCTCACAGGTTTATTGTTTCAAGATGGCTGCTGTTCTCCAGATTTTCGTAACTATATTCAAGAAAGACAGAAGAGGGAAGGGGGGTGTACCAGATCCTGTCACAGTGCTCTGCCCATATCCTCTAGTTCTTATCACTTCAGCATACAGTTGGTGGCCAGACTTCCAACTGCTGGCACCTGCATTTCTATGCCTTCCTGGTTGAGCAAGGAAGCCTGCTTTGCTGCCTGCCTACAACCCCTCCCCTAACAACAATTAAAGAGAGTACATGTAAATACCCAGCTTCCTTGTCCCTTGGGTAGGTTTTGTTTTTTGGGTGGGGGAGGGGGGTAGGGTAAGACGATTTTAAGGCACATGTGATTACGGGGCTTGATAATGAAATCTTTTATTGGACACTTACTCTCCCATTTCCTATCTCATTTCTCCACTATCCTACCAATATTTCTTGGATGCTAACAAAATAAAACTATTTTCACTTGTTATTTCAGGGCTTGCTTTGTGGGGAATCCAAACCAAGACAGACCATCATCATCTTTCCTCCTTCTTTCTTTAAAGCAGACAGTTGGTGCTATAGTGGCCAGTTTACAACTAGGAGGTGACAAACCAATGTGTGGAAGGTGAAATGGAAATAAACAACTTGGGTTCATAACCTTGAGCCACTGTACCAGTCCTGACTGGACTGTCTACTGCCATTCTTACTTTAAAAATTGTTTATTTGCAGTCTATGTCCCCATTACAAATAAACAGAAATAAAGTAATAATAAAGGTTAGTAAGAGCTGTGAAGGAAATGAACAGAGTATTACAGAATATTCTAGGGGAGGGGAGTTATTTTTTGAGATGATGTCTAAGTTGAAACTGTGAGGACACAGCCATTTCAAAATTAAGACAGCATGTCCTAGGAATAAACAACATTCACCAAGACCCAGAGCAGAAAAGATTTTATGTTTGAAAGCAGACCAGTGTGGCTGGAATGTAATAAGAGTGAGGTTGGAAACCACAGAGGTTAGGGAAGGCTCAAATAGAATTTATTCTAAATGCAACAGGAATATTGAAGGGTTTTAGGTAGGGAAGTGTAATAATCCAATTTATTTATAAAAACAATCACTCTAGCAAGTTAAGAACCAAACAGTAGTTTGCTGATCTTATGCACAAAGCATTGGGCTGGGTGTTGTGGAAAGAATAAAATAGCATACTTGCCTCTAATAATGTTCCTAAGTTCCACAAAACAGGGATAAGTGTGGGTGTGAGGGACAAGAGTAAATTCTGCAGTTAACTCTGGCCTCTAACAGTAACAATCAGGCTTTAACGCCAAACTCCAGACAAAATCCTGTATTCAGTAATAACCAGAATGCTACGAAGGGCAAATAATTTCTATGGCAAGATTAGTTTTCCAAAGCTGTTTATGTGAGGCTGGTTTTCAGGGAAGGAGCTAGGAATATACTATGTATATATTACAAAACTCAAGAATTAAAAATTTCATAGATTGTATAACTTTACTGAAAGCATGATTCTACCACTAGATGGTGACATGTATACAAAGTATTGAAAACAATCTTAGCTATTGAAGGTGTATAGTCATTGCTGATTACTGGTCGGAAAATCCAGATTTATAAGGATTTAGGGGTATTTTAGCAGAGATTCTGCTTCATCATACTTTTAGAATGTACAACTTTCAAATACATTAAAATGTCTCGTTGATACGGATACTAACTCAGCACAGAAGAGTGAAGATTCTAGTTAGGAGGCAGACAACCTTGTTTTTCATGGTCTTTTATGCTTTCTCTGTTAACAAGCAGTTGAAGTAGATAAAGGGTTGTTGGTAAACTATAGCCCATAGGCCAAATCTGGCCAGTTCCATTTCTGTATGGTTTGCAGGTTAAGAATGGTTTTCTATTTTTAAATAGTTGAAAATATCAAGAGAAAAATAGTATTTTGTGACACATGAAAATATGAATTTCAAATTTCAGTGTAAGTTAAATTTTATTGGAACACAGCCATACTTTTTCCACCACGTACTGTCTATGGCTGCTTTTGTTCTAACAGTTAAGTAGTTGTGATAAGGAAGTTGGCTTGTCTATAAAGCCGAAACTATTTACTATCTGGCTCTTTACAGAAAAAGTGTGTTGAGCATTTAAGTGATGACTGAAGAGCAATGATCATTTATGACAACAATACTCTAGATTCTCAAAGCATTTTATTATTTTCTTTATTTTAGAGAGAATCTTAAGCAGGCTCCACGTTCAGCACAGAGCCCAACGCGGGGCTCAATCTCACGACCACAAGATCATGACCTGAGCTGAAATCAGGAGTTTCAGAGTAGGAGGCTTAACCGACTGAGCCACCCAGGCGCCCCTGTCCCCTTCTTTTATTAGGAATGGGCAATTCTTTCCAAAAGATCCACTCTGCAGATTTCTGCTAACGTTTCACTGGCAAGGACCCAAACATAGGTTCAGCCCTACCATGACTGTTTTAAACCTGTAACAAGTACTCCTTGGGGCTTTCCTTCCAGAGACCAGAGTCTCTAGCTGCCACCTGAAAAACAGGACAAAATTTGGGTTTGGCAAGTTTCCTTGTGGGCAGGTAAGAGGGGTGGGTGGGAATGGATGCTGGCTGGTCCATGTCTGCTACGGATGCCAAAAGTCAACTGTGCAGAAACCCGAGTTTTACAGTAAAGATGGGAAGAAGGGGAGAGGATGGCAGAATCTCTCTACAGCTCGGAAATCTCACCTGCTCATATGGAGCAGTGTAAAACAGGTGGGCAGAAACTTTATAAGAACACTGGCAAGGTGGTCCTGGCATGGAACGACGGTGGGACCCAACCTCGACACAACCTTTAAACCAATGACTAGTGTTAATAGCTGCTTGGGTGACACAACTATAAGATTACGTACACGCCCTTTTGGTCTCTTCAGTCACATCTCTATAAAACGTACTGGGTATGGAAATCAGTGAGGACGTATTAAGTGCAGGTGTGAGGAAAATTTTCCTAATGCTAACTAGTTAACACTAGTTAACTAGTGGAGTGTCCCCTTTCCTTCCGGTTCTTCATTTTCCGTTTCCCATCTTAATACCCTGGCGATCTGCTCTTCGCAGAGAAGAATGTGCTATTTCAGGTAAAGAGTTGTAGAGTTGCAGGCAATTGCTGCGGGGCCCTCTCGCGTACAAGGGAGGCGATGCCATGTGAACGCTCCTCACTCCGCCATTTCTAGTCACGTCAAGGTGTCTTACTGCTCGAGGACGGATGAGCCTTACAGAATCGAGGGTAGCGATCGACACGCATGCAGGTTACGCCGCCCCTGGGCTGTTCCATTCTCACAAAGCCCCGCGGGGAGAGGGCCGTGTGCCCCAACTTGGGCTGCGGCGTCGCTTCGGCCCGGCTTCTCCGTGAACCCCTTGCCTCCCCCACCCCCCAAAAACCTGAGCGCTGGGAGGGAGGAATTGGCATCAAACCCCCCCTTCGTGGGCCCGGAGGAAAAATGGCGAAGCGCAAGGGCGGGGAACAGGGCGGCGCGAGTGACCCGGCGCTCGCCGGGACCTCGCAGCCCGCGGAGTGGGCCGCTGTGGGCGACGCCGCGCAACCGCGAGCCGCTCGGTGCCTCCGCCATCTTCCCCTACTCACTCGGACTCCCCCCGCGGCCGCGCTGGCTTCGTGTTTCCCTTCCGGCCGCTGACAGAGATCCGGGCTGGGCGGGGTGGGCGAACGCGCCGAGGGGGTGGACCGAGGGCGGGGAGGCCAGACGGAAGAGGAAAGGGAGGGCGGCGAGCCGGCCGCGGCGGGGTGTGGAGCGTGCGGCGTGTGTGCGGAGGGAGAGGTGGGGGGGCGGGAGGCGAAGCGAGGGAAGGAGGCGGAGGAATGAGAGCGCGAGGCGTTTCTCGTCGGCTCCTTCGCTCGGGCGGAAAGAGCCGAGCGCAGCCCGAACGCTCTATTAAAATGGCGGCGGCGTCAGCGGTGGCCGCGGCGTCTGGTCGGTGAAGTGACTCTGCTGCTTCTCTCCCCACCCGCCCCCTCCCTCCCTCTCCCCTCCCCCCGTCCTTCCCCCCCTTCCCCGCCGCCGGCGCCTCCGCGCCCCTCCGGCCTGCGCACCTCCCCTCGCCCCCCTCCTCTCCCCCGCCCGCTCCGGGGACCGCCGGCCCCCTCCCCCATACTCCTGCTCTCCGCCCCGTCCCCGCCGCCGCCCGCCCTCGTCGCCTCCCCGCCCCGCCGGCCGGCCGGCCCCCTCCTCCGCCTCTCTCCCCTCCCCCCCGCCGGTCGGGATCAGTCACTGCGATCCGAAGCGGGGGAGGGGGGGGGCGGCGGCCGAACGATGTGCGAGAACTGCGCAGACCTGGTGGAGGTGTTAAATGAAAGTAAGTAGCCGCGGCGGCGGCCTGTGGGGGTGCACGGTTTGGGGGCCCCGCGCAGCTCCCCGGGCTGCCGCGGCCTGCGGGAGGCGACGGCCGAGCCAGGCGGCGTGCCGGCCTAGCGCCCCGGGAAGGTGCGCGGTGGCGCGGCCGCCGCGGCGCCTCGGGCCCAACCCGGCCCGGTTACCTGGGCGCTCGAGAGGGGGCCGCCCCGGAGCTTTGGCCAGGCAGGGCCTGAGCGGTCTCACCTCTCGGAAAGTTTCCTCATTACAGGTGTCAATTAACGAAGGCACTAATGAGCCTTCGCCTCTCTCGCCCTGCCGGGAAGGTGAGGGGAGGTGGGGTCCGAGGACGAAGCTTTCCTCCGCAGTCCGAACCTTTCGGCCCTCCGGCCGCCCTCTTTAAATTTCAGCGTGCTGCCGAGGCCTCTCTTACCTGCTAATTTTCATTAAACTCCCTGGGAGGAGGTTGGTGGTTTTCCTCTCCCTTGGGGGTGTGTGGGTGTATGAAACCCTTCTACCGGCCCTGAAATAGCTGAAAATGAACTGTAATAGTCATGATTGGAACCTTCATACCTATTTTGTAAAAAATTAATGATGGTTCTTCTTCGTGTACCGTTCGTCATTTTAATGGTAAATTTTATTATATTAAGGAGAGCACTGTACTACAGATAGCATCCCGGGATAGTCATGGCCTGTCTCCTGGAATGAAAGGCCTATTCCTTATACTTTTGATTGTTAAAGAGCGTACCCTGATCTTTTCTAGCCAGATTCTTATATTTATTTTATTTCCGACCCTTGTAAGATAGTATTTGAGGCTAAAGAAACAAGCTGTATTGCAGATTAACTACTTCTGGGCCCAAAGGCCTAGTTGGATGAGGTGCATTAGATAAGATTAATTTACAAAAACTTGATTGTTGAGAAAATGCTCATGTAAAGAACTGCTTATGTGGGTTTTGGATTTCTGTTCTGATATTTCCGAAGATTTCCAAACTACCTCTTTTCTAATACGATTCTTTAAAACAATGGTTTTAAAAAATGTTTGTGTTTGAATTTGACTTTATTTATGTGCTTGAATTTCACTTTATTAACCAAATGCAATAAGAAAAGTGTTAGAGTTCTAGTTTACTTTCAACTGGGCATTTATTTTCTGACAGGTGGAAGCAGGTTTTGCACATACTCAAACTGTACTTTCCAATATTTGTGTTACTGTAAATTTTCCTAGAATTTTAAGGTTGTTTTGAGATACTTTTGGTGCAGGTGATTTATGATATGATGATTACATAAGTCTTTAGTACTTATTTCAGTAAACTGTATTTTATATCCCAAACATAAGTTGTGTGGTTATTGTTATAGTAAATTGGGAAGAGCATTATCTTTGCTGTCTAATAAAAGAAATAAGTGCTTTTAATAATGTTTTGGTGTTTTAAAAGTTAACTAGGAAAAACAACTTTAAACATAGTATCTAAAGAAACTAAAGTCTGTTAATCTTTATTACGTTGTGAAAAGAGGCATCATGATAGTTGTTATTGAAAATTATTTGGGAAACCCCTAGAACTTTGCTTAGAAGCACTCAAAAATGCGATGGATTTATGGAAACTTAGAAATGTAGAGAATCTTGAAGTAGAATTTAACTTTTATTACCTTTATGTATATACAGTTAGTAGAACCAGGTTTGTATAAGCCAGTGGTCTCTAAAAATACTTAAGACGACTTCTTAATATTTCCTCTATTTATTTTTTTATTGTAGAGAGAAAGAAAGTGCCCACACATGTGGGTGTGGGGGCAAGGGACAGGGAGAGAGCGAGAGAATCCTAAGCCACTCAACGCGAGCTCAATCTCCTGACCTTTGGGTTATAACTGGAGCTGAAATCAGGTTGGCCACTCAGCCAACTGAGCCACCCAGGAGCCCCTCTTAATATTTCCTTAAAAGCTCAGTTTAAAAATTTGCCTCCTGAACACTAATCTCACAATGAAGCTTCCTTTTTTATTTTTTTTAAAATTATTTCAGCAATTTTATTTGTAGGTTATACCAAACTATTACAGGTTGCTTTTTTTCCCTTGTAGTTTTAAAATTGTTTTCATTTTTCTTTTGTGTTGTATCCCAAACATAAGATGTTTAAGTTTCTTAAGAACAGAGGGTATTACTTTATCTCATTATAGTAATAACATTTATCCATGACTGGATAGGAACACGATGGTTGGACCTTGATAAAACTTGTTGAATTGAAGTAGGTTATGTCTTTCTTGTAATCTTGCTCACAATAATTATTAAGTCTGTCCTTTTATTCCCCTAGAGGTTGTGCAAAGATGAGCATCAATTCATCTTTGATTAGATATTCAGAACTAAAGTTCCCAAATAATGTGCTCAGAATTCATCTCTCAGTATATCTCCCCATAAGAGTTTAACCATGACAAGAAAGAAAATGATGTATGTGATGTGTTTCAAGTTGATTTTGAAAAAGAATTATTTAAAAGATACTAAAAACCTATTTCTTGTCGGATTTAACAATACTGATGAAACTGAAAAGAAGTCTGCCTGGACATATCAGTGTAATATAAAAATTTAGTGTTTTAAATGAAAGGGTAGATAAAATGTGGATAGTATTGTTTTCTATCTTGATGTGCAGAGAGATTTTAATAATGGTAGAGACTTCATATGAAATGTTTACTTAAAAATCTGGCAGAATGTAATTTAGCTAAAATAAAAATTGGTAACGAAAGGCTGTAAATGGTTTCCTTTTGTCATCAGTTTTTGATGAGAGAATTAACATTACCATTTATATGTCTCGTGCTGGGAATCTGAAGTTGTAAACTCTCCCCATGGAAACATACAGGTACACAGACTGTTTTTTTTTTTCATGCACTGTGAGGACTAATTGAAACCTGTCCAGGGAACCAGGCTAAGAACCCCATAATAAGGATCCTCACATCCCCTTTTAAAATACGATCTTGATAGATATCCTAAAACTTAAAATGACATTTCAAAATAATGTTTGGCTTTAATGTTAGAATAAACAATCCCAGCACTACTAACATGCTTGAATTTCTCTTTCCCTTCAGTGCTTTGTTTTTAAAAAGACATTTTCAAGGCTTGGGATGTATTAATTTGGCTACTGTCAGTTTGTGGGTTCACATTCAGTTTAGGAAATAATTTTCAGTTTTTAATCCTGTGCTTGTTTGGCTGAATTTGTATATTTGCTGCTTTTCTAGATTTTTTGTGAACCACTTTAACTCCAGAGCATTTCTGGATGTTGATGAGAAGTTGGAGGCCTGAATTTACGTTTTGGACCATCATCATAGCTAGCTCACTAGTAAATTGAGGTCATTATTTGCCTTGGTAAGGTAAATTTCTTTGAGAGAAGAGTGACAATGGCTTAAAATTTTTTTCTTAATGTTTATTTATTTTTGAGAGAGAGAGAGCAAGCAAGCAGGGATGGGGCAGAGAGAGAGGGAGATACATAATCTGAAGCAGGCTCCAGGCTCTGAGCTGTCAGCACAGAGCCTGATGCGGGGCTTGAACTCATGAACCGTGAGATCATGACCTGAACAGAAATTGGACTCTGAGCCACCCAGGCGCCCCGAAAATGGCTTTAAATACAGATGTTATTCTGTGTGTGTGTTTAGTAAATTATAGTTTACCAAATGTAGCAGTTAAGTAGACAATTTATTTGCCCCCCTCCTTAGCCTTGGAGATAGGCAGGAGCAAGCATTGGTACCTAAGTTTTAGAAGCAAAGAAATTGAATCTCTGAAAGGCTAAATGGTTTGCCAGATAAAGGTCACCTGTTACTTGCTTAGTTAGTAGCCCTGTCTAAGCTTGAACTCAAGATACTGTGATAACAGTATTTGCAGAATAATTCTGTTTGTATTATTTTTAAAGCAGAATACTTGATTGAGCAGTTTGTGTTGAGTACTTTATCAATTCTTTGAGGTAGGTACTCTATCACCCCTTTCAGATAAGAGAACCTAGATTTAGAGTTTACATAATTTGCTCAGAGTCACATGACTGTATTTGGTGGAGCCAGGATTTGAACAGGACTTAATCTCAGGTCAGGCTAAAAAAGCCCATGTTCTTAACAGTTATGCTATGCTGTGGAAACTTTGTGATGATCTATTTGAATGGAAGACATTATTGTGTTTAACTGACAATAAAAAATTAGTGTATATTTATGTATTTTAACAACTTCAGGCATGATGTTACTGTAGTTGTGGTAAGATTTTAAAAGTGGTGGTCCTGGGGTGCCTGGGTGGCTCAGTCAGTTGAGCCTCCGACTTCAGCTCAGGTCATGATCTCAAGCTTGTGAGTTTGAGTCTTGCGTTGGGCTCTGTGCTCACAGCTCGTAGCCTGGAGCCTGCTTCGGATTCTGTGTCTCCCTCTCTCTCTGCCCTTTCCCCACTTGCATTCTGTCTCCGTCTCTCTCAAAAATAAACAAACATTAAAAAAAAAAAAAGTGGTGGTCCTTATGTAGCTGAATGGAATCTAAATGTTGTCTGTCAGCAGGGAGCCCTTTAGTACACCATACATTTCTAGAGTTTTTTTTTTATATTATAAGTATATGAGTGCTAAATAGTTAAATCATTAGTAACATAATATTTTTTGGTTGACCTAGTAATTCTAAAATTTGAACTGATTCTTAAAATTGGAAATCGGATTTTACTATAATATGAAGTCCCAGGTTATGAATTTTTATTTGATGATCTAGCTAAGTCTATATCCTCTTAAACCAATTAATGTTTGAAGTAGTGTTTGTGATTTCAATTCACATATTTTTCTAATATAACTTAGAAACCATAAAGCACTACAAACGTGCAGGATATTACGTAGGCTATCTGCATTGTCAATGATAACTGTTAATAATTAGTTTTAGCACTCTTCGTGAAACATGTTAATGTTACTTGTATGTTTAATGATAGTACCTGTATATCTGATTTCAAAGTATTTGTAATGTGTTGTGTATTATTAAGAATTTTTATATTTTCAGAAAGAGAAAGAAACTTTCCAATCATAGCTTGACCAAGATGGGACATAATCTAGCTAAATGGGCTGGCCTACCTTCTTCTTTCTTTAATTTTTTTGTAATTATGAAGGTTGCATATTCTCATTGTAGACATACTGAAAACTATAAATCTCATCATCCAGTGATGATTCCTGTTGATCACCTTGAAATACTTTTGGTACACATTTATTTTTGGTACACATTTTAAAAATGTTTATTTATTTGTATTGAGAGCGAGCAAGGGAGGTGCAGAGACAGGGAGAGAGAGAGCATATCCCAAGCAGGATCTGTGCCGTCTGCACAGAGCCCAGTGCAGGGCTCAAACCCCTGAACTGTGAGATCGTGATGAGCTGAAACCAAGAGTCAGACGCTTAACTGACTGAGCCACCCAGGTGCCTCTACGCATTTACATTTAAAAAAAAATTTTTTTTTTTTAAAGTTTATTTTTGAGACAATGTGAGAGACAGAGTGCAAGCAGTGGAGGGGCAGATAGAGGGAGACACAGAATCTGAAGTGGGCTCCAGGCTCCGAGCTGTCAACCCAGAGCCTGACGTGGGGCTTGAACTCACGAACTGTGAGATCATGACCTGAGCCGAAGTCGGATGCTTAACCAACTGAGCCACTCAGGTGCCCCTATGCATTTACATTTTTAAGAATGAGATAAAGGTAGTTCAATATGTAGCTTGTTTCACCTAATGTTTTATTTGATTGTTTCCTTTATTAACTCTTTTGAAAATACATTTTTTGTCTGTATGGTATTTCATTTTGTATTAGATTTAACTTCTCATTCTTATATGTTTTCAGTTCTTTTATATTATAAAGCTGCAAGTGAACATCCTGTACATAAATTTTTAATAACATTTTTTTAGATAGATTGCAGAAGTGATCACTCTGTCAAAAATATAAGCATACTTTTGTTTATATTGTCTATTTGCCTTTTCAGAAAGGATGTATTGATTTCCACTCTTTCCATACTCAAGTATGGGCACTTGTACTGAATATTATCCTTGAAAAAGTGTTATTTTGGCAAAAATTGTAATAGCCAAATACTAGTAAATTTAAACACTAATGGATGCTTGGGTGGCTTAGTCAGTTGAGCGTCTGACTTTAGCTCAGGTCATGACCTCATGGTTCGTGGGTTCGAGCCCTGCGTGGGCGTGGGGCTCTGTGCTGACAACTCAGAGCCTGGAGCCTGCTTCAGATTCTGTGTCTCCCTCTCTCTCTCTCTCTGCCCCTCCCCCTCTCATTCTCTCTCCCTCTTCCCCCACTCTCCCCCCCTCCCCCGCCTCCCTCCCTCTCCCTCCGTCTCCCTCCGTCTCACACACACACACAAATGAACATTAAAAAAATTTTTTTTCAAAAATAAAATTATAGAAAAACATTTTTATTAGCTATTTGCATTTTTTAATACATTGCCTGTGTTTTCTCATTTTTCAGGTTTTAATATTTTGTGTTATTACCTGATAACGAGTTTTGTCACTTATTAACAATAGGAACCCTTGGTCATGTTCACCACATATATTTTTTTCCAGCCCCCCCTTTATTTATTTATTTACTTAACTTATTTTTGATATAGTGAGAGTGGGGGTGGGGCAAGGAGAGAGAATCCCAGGCAGGCTCTGTGTTGTCATTGCAGAGCCCAACGTGGGGCTTGATCTCACAAACCATGACATCATGACTTGAGCCAGAATACAAGAGTCAGATGCTTAACTGAACCACCTAGGCACCCCCCCACCCCCGCCCTTTTTAAAAGTAATCTCTACACCCAGTGTGGGGCTTGAACTCATGACCCTGAGATCAAGAGTTGGATGCTCTACTGACTGAGCCAGCCAGGTACCCCTTTGCTGCTTTTTTGTGTGCTTTTTATTTTTGTGTTTTTAATTATAGATCTTTAAAAAATGTTTTATGTTACAGCTTCTTCTGCAGAGTTGCCTAAAACAGTATATGATTATCACATTACCTGCTTAAACTGTTCTAGATCTTCATTGCTTGAAGAAACTTCTTAGCGTGACATATATCATGCATGGCACAATTTGGCTGAAACTCCTCTTCCTAGCTTCACTTCTCACTTTTTTGGTGAGACCTACTTTTTTTTTTTTTGTTTATTTATTTTGAGAGAGAGGGAGAGACAGAATCCCAAGCAGGCTCTGACTGTCAGTGCAGAGTTCATTGCAGGGCTCGATCCTAGAAGTGGTGAGATCATGACCGGAGATCAAGAGTTGGACACTTACCTG
This sequence comes from Neofelis nebulosa, assembly GCF_028018385.1. NCBI lineage: Eukaryota > Metazoa > Chordata > Mammalia > Carnivora > Felidae > Neofelis > Neofelis nebulosa. The sequence continues at coordinate 61,256,719 of NC_080790.1, forward strand.
ACTGAGCCACCCACGTGGCTCTTGGTGAGGCATTGAACCTTTCCCAGCCTCTCTTAAAATGACTTATATCCTTTAGTTTAGATTAAGAACTTAGGTAATGGTCCCTCTTCCTTTTTTTTTTTTCTTTTTTTATTAAGTTTACTTATCTTGAGAGAGAGCACGCATGCGCATGTGCACAAGTAGGGGAAGGAACAGAGAGTGAAGGGGGTAGAGAGAGAAAGCCCCAAGCAGCCTCCGTATGGTCAGCACAGAGCCCAACATGGGGTTCGAACTCATGAAATGAATTCTGAGATCATGACCTGAGCGGAAATCAAGAGTGGGATGCTTCACTGACTAAGCTACCCAGGCGCCCCTTTTTCTTTCTTTTTTTTTTTTTTTTTAATGAGAATTTCATTTTAAATTTTTTTTAATTTGCATCCAAATTAGCATATAGTGCAACAATGATTTCAGGAGTCGATTCCTTAGTGCTCCTTACCCATTTAGCCCATCCCCCCTCCCACAACCTCTCTAGTAACCCTCAGTTCTCCATATTTATGAGTCTCTTCTGTTTTGTCCCCCTCCCTGTTTTTATATTTTTGTTTCCCTTCCCTTATGTTCATCTGTTTTGTCTCTTAAAGTTCTCATATGAGTGAAGTCATATGATTTTTGTCTTTTTCTGACTAATTTCACTTAGCATAATCCCCTCCACTTCCATCCACGTAGTTGCAAATGGCAAGATTTCATTTGTTTTGATTGCCGAGTAATACTTCATTGCATGCATATATATATATATATATATATATATATATATATACACACACACACACCACATCTTCTTTATCCATTCATCCATTGATGGACATTTGGGCTGTTTACATACTTTGGCTATTGTTGATAGTGCTGCTATAAACATGGGGGTGCATGTGTCCCTTTGAAACAGCACACCTGTATCCCTTGGATAAATGCCTAGTAGTGCAATTGCTGGGTCGTAGGGTAGTTCTCTTTTTAGTTTTTTGAGGAACCTCCATACTGTTTTCCAGAGTGGCTGCACCAGCTTGCATTTCCAGCCCCCCTTTTTTTTTTTAAAATTAACAACAGCTTTCCTTCCTGAATGATGAACTCCTTACAGTCAGGGCCCATGTTTTCTTCTTTTCCGAGTCCCTCCTATAGTGCCTTGTACAGACTAGGTGCTTAGTAAACATTTTAGTTCATGCAGGGTTTTTGTAGAAGAAGAATGTGATTGCCTAGTTAAATCAGTATTCTTAGGCCTATAGTCAGTAGTGATTTATTTATTTTTTAAACTAAGCTCTACACTTTTCGTGGGGCTTAAAATTACAGCCCCAAGATCAAGAGTTGCATGCTTCACTGACTTGAGCCAGCCAGGTGTCCCTAGTCAGTAGTGATTTAGATATGAGAATTTTTGGCTGAAGTATGCTGTAGGTGAGGATTATTATCATATATACTGCTTTAAATTATCTTTTTTGTGAATTACTAGGTATATGCTTATAAAAAATATCTACCCTAAGCAACTGTTTTCTAAATTAATATGCATTGCAGAAAGGCAGAAATTAGTTGTTTTTATGTAGGTGGTGAGATTTGTGACTGGCATGAAATTTAACTAAATTACTTTTATTTAGGAGTTTATATATGAGGAAAACATTGGGCTTTTTATCTGTCATGTGATTAACACCTGTTAATGATATTTTCCTCTCAAATTCCATAGAAATTAAAAACTATCTCCAAAGGTGTTAGTTGAGAATTAACGTAGTATAAACCGGGCATCTTCTTGCACTTCCCTTACTGTGGTTGAAGACTGGGTATTTTTCCTATCTTGGCTATAGCCTCTTCCAGAAAAGTTAAGTTGCTTATATTCTCTGGAAGAACTTAAGCCAGCCCTCCCCTCCCCCGGTTCCTAGCTATTGCTGATTGGATTCCAGATAGACTCCTGACCTGATGTTGATCAATCAGATTTTTCTTGTCAGAATGTTTGAACTAAAGAGTGAGGTAGCTGTGAGCAGCTGAACTAGAGTGGGTGCTTTTGCAAGCTGATGGGTAGGAGCAGAAAAGTTGAGGAAGTAGAGACTGCTGTTTGCAGAAGAGAATTGGGGCAATCTGTGGAAATTGTTGACACCGAAGCTCCATAAAGAGATGGAAAATAATACCGAGGCTAGAGCTCCTTTTGAACTGTCTCCCTTATACATATCATTTGAGTTAATGTTCAAGCAAAAGAGTTTTGATACTAGTATTGTACCTTGATGATCTCTCCTTATTGGAGCATATACCTAGTGATTCATGAGTAAGGTAATAAAAAGCAGTATATATGGTATAATCCTCAGGGACAGCATACTTCAGCCAGAAACTGAGTGCTTCATTATAATCTGGTGTAAATTCTTGGAATGTGTTGGGCAAGTGTCATCAGTAATATTTGGTGGCAGGAGAAAACTTAACTCCTTTTGTTAATTACTTACGTCTCTACCAGGATATTTAGTCTTTTTTTTTTTTTTTAACGTTTATTTATTTTTGAGACAGAGCATGAACGGGGGAGGGTCAGAGAGAGAGGGAGACACAGAATCCGAAGCAGGCTCCAGGCTCTGAGCTAATGCGGGGCTCGAACTCAAGGGCCGCGAGATCATGACCTGAGCTGAAGTCGGACGCTTAAGTGACTGAGCCACCCAGGCGCCCCTGTTTAGTCTTTTTAAAAATAATGCAAGTAGCTTTGTTTTTTCTAAAAAAGATAACTGCTTTTTTCAGGAAAAAAAATTTAGTAAAATTTGGAGAATCTGAAGCTCTGCATACCAAAGAAATTGTTCATGTTTTAGTAAGCATCTCTTTTTTTTAATTAAAAAATTTTTTTTTAACGTTTATTTATTTTGGGGAGAGAGAGGGAGAAAGCATGCCTGTAAGTGGAGGAGAGGCAAGAAAGGGAGACAGAGAATCTGAAGTAGGCCCCGTGCTGTGAGTGCAGAGCCCAATACAGGGCTTGAACTCATACGAACCGTGAAATCATGACCTAAGCCGACTTACTAAGAGTCAGCTGCTTAACTGAGTCACCCAGACATCCCTAGTAAACATTTCTTAAGTCATTCTTGATTTCCTTATACATAGCTTTTCTTACATATTTTATGTAAATAAGCTAATTACATGTTATTATTTATTTCTATATCATTTTATTAAGATGTAAGCATCTTTTTATGTTAATATGCACTTACATTATAATTTTTAATGGCTTCACTGTAATACTCCGTTATTTGGTCCAACTGTAACTTAACCAGTCCTCTGTTGATGGGCATTTGGGTTTTTGTAGGTTTTTGTATAATTGTCTGAATATTACCTTGAATATAGTGTGTGAAGTCAGATTGCTGAGTTGCTCATATAGCATATCTGGAAGGAAATCTGATAATATGCTAAAAGTTAACAGTAGGGCATCAGTATATATACTTTATAGTCTTCAAGTGTTTGATTCCAAGGTCTGTGGGGCTCTTTTAGCAATGAACATTAGCAATTCATTAATGTGCTGGTTTTAGGCCACCATAACACAAAATAGGAAGGTACTCATTCTGATTACCGAGAAAGGCTCAGTAACCAATCATGAATGTGGAAGTATATGAGCACAAGCTCAATAAATTTAGACTTAAGAAAATGCTAAGATAATAGGGAGTTTGAAGATGTGTTTGAAGTAAGAGTATAAATAAGGGGACAGTGGGCCTACTGCTTGGTAGAGTGGTATAAAAACAGCAATGGTGGTCAGTAGAATGTTTTTTTATTCTAATCTTATTTTGTTTCCATTTTCCCTTCTAAGAGGAGTCCCCAGACCTATAGGATAAATCATATGTTAAGAGGGAATTTAACCTCTAGATTGGTAAGGAATGGTGAGAGCTTTGTTAGTGGTGCTGAGTTAAAAAATCTCCAGGTCTGGGCAGATTCCATCCAGTGAAGATGATAGAGCTTTGGTTGTGTGTGAGTGTGAAGCTGTAGCTAAGTTTCCTGGAGAGCAGAAATTGGCAAATATTGTGAGGTTATTTTTTCCCCCTTATTTTGGGACTTACAAGAGTACTTCCCAGTACTGAATAATCACTTAGTAGAGAGTGAAATGATAATAAAAAATTGGCATGGCCATAACCTAAACCAGTGTTATTTTTTTTTCTTTGCTTAAGAAACCAATATGATAAAACATGGAAATGCTACTATAGTTAATTTGATTACATCAGTGTGATTGATGGAATCTGCTGCCATCCTGGTGGAAGAGATGAGATGTATTTTGTACATCCTAGATGTATTTTGTCATCCGTAGAGGGACTTGACTGATGGCAGGCCACAGGATCTTCTCTTTAGGATTTTCAGTAATGATCCTTGGTTTAGGAACTGTTCCTTGGAGGGCTGGTGCCGGCTGGCTTAGTCAGTAGAGCATACGACTCTTGATCTCAGGGTTGTAAGATTGGGTGTAAAGTGGTGACAGGCACATAGGTAACCTGTGTATCGAGTTTGTTTGGTGAATCTTCATCTTCCATGATTTTTGGACGTCTGCACACAGATACAGTGTGGGACATTCATTGTTACTTTGGCCCAGAAAGCTTTGTTGAGCCAGGTGTCAATGTGCATGTCTGGAGTTCTAATCTCTGGGAAACTTGTGGGTCTCTTTGAGTGCCCAAGGATCACACGTGTTGAAGTCTGCACCATAGATGCACTTGTTGATGGTGTGTTCTATAGTCACTATCTTGTTGATGGCAAAACAGCCCACCTTCTCCCCATCCTTCTTTGTGGGAGCCTTTCTGCTGGGCCCAAGTTGAAAAGTTGAAAACCATTTCTTTTTTTGCTTTTTTGAAAACTATTTCATAATGTTTGATTTACTGAGTACATTATTTTGTGTGTCTTACTTTCACTTTACCTTCACTCTTTATGTTTAAATGTTTTATTCAATATATAAAAAATATATTGAATGTTTACCATACGTAAAGCATTGTGCTGGACACTGTGGTAGATATAGAAATACATTTAGATGGATCTCTTATCTTGAGGAGGGTTGGAGTCCAATACAGATGAGGCAATAGGATGGTAATTGAGAGATTGATGTCTGGAATCTGATAGACTTGAATTCAAATGCTACTCATGTCATTTATGGCAACTCTGGCTTTGGTTAAGTTAACCTTTTTGTGCCTTCTTCCTTACTTGGAAATGAGGATGATAATACCTTAATTACATTTGATAGGGATTTTGTGAGGATTAAGTTAGATAATGCATATAAACAATTAACACAGTGAGATATACTGGGATAAACCGTGTGTGTGTGTGTGTGTGTGTGTGTGTGTGTGTGAGAGAGAGAGAGAGAGAGAGAGAGAGAGAGATAGGGAGAGAGGGAAGGAAAAAGGCAAATTCCATAAAGACATGTATAGCTGAAGTGCAGTGGGAGGAGTTTAGTTTTTGGTAAGATTGGAGAAGGCTGCATGGAATTGTTAGAATTTTAGTTGATCTTTGAGCAACTTTTTTTTTTTAATGATTAGAATTGGAGAAATGGTTACTTAGTCAAGTTTTGAAGGAATAATAAACATACTGTGACTTCTGTGAAACTTAACTGTTTCTGGTTTGTTTTCTATCATTCCTCTAAGATCGTGCACTTAAGCTGTCTCTTTTTTCCTCCAGTGCCTTAAATTCTCTTGAAGCTTCTGCAACCTTGCTTCTGCTTTTGCCTAAAAACTTTTTTGTCACAGGTCACCAGGGGCCTCCAGTTGGCCAAAGCAAATGGGGAGGTTTTTTTTTTTTTTTTTTTTTTTTAAGTTTATTTATTTTGAGAGAGCGAGAGAGAGGGAGAGAATGAGCAGGGTAGGGGCAGAGAAAGAGCAAGAGAGAATCCCAAGCACTGATAGTCCAGAGCCTGATGCAGAGCTTGAACTCATGAACCACGAGATCATGACCTGAGCGAAAACCAAGAGTTGTATGCTCAACTGAGTGAGCCACCCAGGTGCCCCATGGGGAAGTTTTTCATATAATTTTTCACATAACCAATGCTTTTCCTTTCTGTTTCACTTAATTAAAAAAAAAAATGTTTATTTTTGAGAGAGAGTGAGCAAGCAAGGGAGAGGCAGAGAGAGAGACAACATCCCAAGCAGGTTCCACACTACCAGTGCAGAACCAGAAGTGGGGCTCAAACCTACGAACCGTGAGATAATGACTTGAGTGGAAATGCTTAGCCAACTGAGCCACCCAGGCAACCCTCACTTAATTTTTTTGGTGTTTATGATTGTATATATGATAATTATATACATCATATATATGGGAAGTTTCCCCATATATATATGGGAAGTTTGAAAAATACTGACATACATCAAGAAAACATTTGTAATTACTCTGTTAAAATTGTGGTATATGAGGGTGCCTGGGTGGCTCTGTTCTCTAAGCATTTTATTTTGGCTCGGGTCATGATTTCATGGCTCGTGAGTTTAAGTTCCATGTCGGGCTCTGTGCTGGCAGCTCAGAGCCTGGAGCCTACTTTGGCTTCTGTGTCTCCCTCTCTCTTTGCCCCTCCCCACTTGTGCTCTGTCTCTCAAAAATAAATAAATGTTAAGATTTTTTTTTTTTTGGTATATGTTTATCATTCTATTTTTCTATGAATATATAAAATTGAGTTCATATGTACTGTTTGCTTTTTTTTTAACGGGCATTTTCTCATATCCTTATGTCTAAGAACAGAATTTAATGGCAGCCTAATTCTAGTCTTTGAATGTAACACGTATTTCACTAGTGTTTTCCTATTAAAAAAAAAACTCTAAACCAAGAAATAACAAAAATGTCCTTAAGCATAGAAATCCGGATTATATTCTGGGTCAAAGGGTAAAAAATTTTAAGGCTTCTGATTGCTAAAAACCTAGAAATATTATACTAATATTGCTAAAAACCTAGAAATATTATACTATATAAACATCAGTAGTATTTGAGGGTGCTTTTTTATTTGTTAGATATTCTATTTGAAAAAATCCATATAGTAGGGGAAAAATGGATACAGTTACTATCTTAAATTATTTGGTTGCTGCAAGAGTTTGGATATTGAGGATTATTGCATTACTTATATTGACATATTTGGTTCCTGAGTTACAGTATTGAGTTGTCTGTTATTTAGAAAGGCTTTTCTTGGGGCATCTGGGTGGTTAAGCATCTAGACTCTTGCTTATGGCTCAAGTCATGATGATCTCGCAGTTTGTGAGTTCGAGCCCTGAGTGAGGCTTTGTGCTAATAGTGTGGAGTCCGCTTGGGATTCTCTGTCTCCCTGTCTGTCTGCCCTTTCTGGCTTGCTCTGGAATTTATTTTGTTCTAAGTTATGAAGTGGGATCTAGCATTTGCTTTTCCAAAATATTACTCAGTGGTCTTAGCATCTGTTTCTTTCCCAGCAATTTGAAATGCCATCTTTGTTTTACACAGAATTCTTGAGTGCATTCTGGGTCTCTTTTTAAAACTTTTTGTTTGATTATTTTTTTGTTTATTTTGAGAGAGTCCGCACTCAAGGAGGGGACCAGAGAGAGGGAGAGGGAATCCCAGGCAAGCTTTGTGCTGTTGGCGCAGAGCTGGTTGTGGGGCTCGTTCTCAAACTGTGAGATCATGACCTGAGCTGAAATCAAGAGTAGAACGCTTAACTGACTGAGCCACCTAGGCGTCCTATCATGTGGTTTTAATTTAATCTCTGTGTATATATTTTAGTACCTGGTAGTATTAAAACAGATAGTAAGGAGTTATGTACTTCTTTATAAAGTTTTAAAAAAATAATTATTTTTGAGAGTGCATGCGGGAGAGGGGTAGAGAGAGGGGGACAGAGGATCCAAAGTGGGCTCTGTGCTGACAGGCTGACAGCAGCAAGCCTGATGGGGGGCCCGAACTCAGGAACCATGATACCATGATCTGAGCAGAAGCCGGACTCTCAACCAGCTGAGCCACCCAGGTGCCCCAGGAGTTGTGTATTTTTTGAGATAAAACTTTAAAATCCTTTTGTTTGGAGCAGTGTGGGGAGGAGGGGGCGCAGGGGTTGTACAACATTCTCTTGGAATTTTTACTGAAATGCATGTTTATAAAGAGGGACATGAGTTGATATCTTACAGAAATAATCCTGCCCCTTCAGGATGCATGATGTATTTTCCCATTTATATAATTTTTTATATTTGTGAAATTCTGTGGGTTTTTTCCTTTACGTAGGTTCTGCACATTTCTTTTACATTTATTCCTAGGTATTTTTGTTTCTTGCTTTTATTATAATTCATATATTTTTATTCTTATTTTACTTTATTTTTAGTAACAACTTTATTGATAAATATACTTTAGGTTCACCTATTAAAACTCTACAACTGACTGGTGTTTACTATATTCACAGAATTCTGCAACCATCATCATAATCAATTTTAGAATACTTTCATCACCTCAGAAAGAAACTCCATACCCTTTAACTGTCACCCTCAATCCTCCATCCTTCCACTGTTAAGCAACAATCTATTTTCTCCTTTTTTTTTTTTTTTTTTTTTTTAAATTTTTTTTTAACATTTATTCATTTTTGAGAGACAGAGTATGAGTAGGGGAGGGGCAGAGAGAGAGGGAGACACAGATCTGAAGCAGGCTCCAGGCTCCGAGCTGTCAGCACAGAGCCCGACGTGGGGCTCGAACTCATGAACCATGAGATCATGACCTGAGCCGAAGTCGGACACTTAACCGACCGAGCCACCCAGGCGCCCCAACAATCTATTTTCTCTATATATTTTCATATAAATGGAATCATAATATATTGTCTTTTGTGACTGACTTCTTTCTCTTAGCACATTTTCTTTTTTTTTTTTTTTTTTTTTTTTTTTTTAATGTTTATTTTATTATTTTTGAGACAGAGAGAGACAGAGCATGAACGGGGGAGGGGCAGAGAGAGAGGGAGACACAGAATCGGAAGCAGGCTCCAGGCTCTGGGCCATCAGCCCAGAGCCCGACGCGGGGCTCGAACTCACGGACCGTGAGATCGTGACCTGAGCCGAAGTCGGACGCTTAACCGACCGAGCCACCCGGGCGCCCCTCTTAGCACATTTTCAAGATTTATCTGTGTGGGAGCACATACCAGTATTTCATTCCTTTTTATGACTGAGTAATATTCCACTCTGTGGAGTTGACACATTTTGTTTATTCATCAGTTGATAGACATTTGGGTTCTTTTTGATATCATAAATAATGCTTCTATGAACATTTATGTAAAAAGCTTTTCTGTGAACCTGTGTTTTCATTTCTTTCCTGTCTGTATCTAGGAGTGGAATCACTAGGTCAACTAGTAATTGAATTTAACTTTTTTCAGAAACCGCAAGATTGTTTTCCAAAGTGCTACACCATTTTATATTTCCTTCATGAGTGCATAAGGGTTCTAGTTTCTCCATATCCTCACCAGCATTTTTTTTTTTCAAATCAATATTTGTTTATTTGCTGGGATTTTTTTGTGGGTGAGTATACTGAGGCAGACACTTGCTATTTTGAGTATTCTAGCCATCCCAGTGGCTATAAAGTGGTATCTCATTGTGTTTTTGTGTATTTTTGGAGAAATGTCCATTCAGATTCTTTGCTCACTTTTTAATTGTTACTTGTCTTTACTTGTATGAGTTCTTTATATGTTCAAGACATAAGTCATTCAAAAAACACGATTGAGAAACTGAAAAAATAACTGAGAGGAAATATTTTCTTAAAAAAATTTTTTTTAATGTTTATTTTTGAGAGAGAGCGAGAGAGAGAGCACACACATGTGTGAGAGGGGGAGGGGCAGATAGGGAGACACAGAATCTGAAGCAGGCTCCACGCTGTGTGCTGTCAGCACAGAGCCTGATGCAGGGCTCAAACCCATGAACCATTAGATCATGACCTGAGATGAAGTTGCATGCTTAGCTGACTAAGCTCCCCAGGCGCTGCTGGACTTTATATACTTTACTAAAACCATATATAGCAACAGAGAAGGCAGAAGCACTTAATGAGAATCCACCTGTTTTCTATTAAGCCCAACCATTAAGAGATTTTTAAAAATTTAAAAACTTGTCACTCATGTCACTGATTTTAATAATGGAAAATAGGCAATGAATTTATTGTTTATAAACTAATGAATAAGTAAATATTTCTAAGTTTTAATTTATAACAATAAATATTGCTATAAACCATGTAAACATAAGCCCTTTGAAGTCTTCTTCTAAGTATGTTGTAAAGGAGCCATAAAGACCAGAAGTTTGAGAACTACTGGCCTTCATAGTCTTAAAATTTTATTTTTCCTTACTTTGGGTTGTGTTATTCTAATCCTTTAAGTGTGGAGATTATCCAAGGTTTAGTCTTTTGCAATGTATTTTATGAAGAAGTTGAAGGAAGGATTCAGTCACTACCATAACTTTATCATCTTTTAGACAACTTTAAATATATATCTAACCTGGCCAATTTTCCCAGCATCAGTCCAATATCCATAATTTAGTGCTAGACAATTCTATTTAAGTATCTTCTTTTGTTCTCAAATTTCAACAAAAGTGAAACTGAGTCCTTCATCTTGTACTCATGTAGATCTTGTTTGCTTTTTTACCTGCATCTGTCTTAGTTACGTGAATTTCTCCCACTGCAATCCATTTTATTTGCAATTTATTTTACTACTTTCCAGACTTTAGTGCCTCTGGAAATTTAATGTACATATGAATCACCTGGAGATTTTCTTTAAAATGCAGATTCAAACTCAAGCAGTCTGGAATTTTGCCTGAAATTCTTTATTCTAATTGGCTTCCAGATGATGCTGATGCTATTGGTCCTTGGAACACACTTTGAGTAGCAAGTCCATAAATACTTTAATTCCATTTATTCCATTCTAGTCTTTCATACTGCTGTTACAGTGTCTGTTCTGTTTTTTAAGTTTACTTATTTTGAGAGAGAGCGTGCACGTTGAGGGGAAGGGAGAGAGGGAATCCCAAGCAGGTTCTGTGCTGTCTTCACAGAGTCCAACTCAGGGCTCGATCTCACAGACCATGAGATCATGACCTTAGCGAAACCAGGAGTCGGATGCTTAACTGACTGAGCCACCCAGGTGCCCGTATGGTGTGTTTTAATTACTTAGATTTTTAAAATTAAGACCTTATTAAAGTTAATATTTATTTAGATTTACTTTTTCGATTGCTCTTCTTTATTTCGTCTTTGGGTTTTCATCTGGGATCATTTTTCTTTGAGCGTTTCTTTTGGTGTGGTTCTGGTGTTGATAATTTTTGCCAGTATTTGCTTGTCTTCTGAAATGAAGATAAATGCTTGCATTTTCATACATATGCACACTCACATGGTGTATTGAATTACAGATTGGCAGTTTCTATTGCTTCTTTCATGAAGTCATTTTTTTTCTCTTTTAAATTGTTTCTACTACGAAGTCAGCCTTCAGTTTTGCTTTTTTATTTATTTTTAATTGGTTTTCTTTTTTTTTTTTTTAATCTTTATTTATTTTGAGAGAGAGACAGAATGTGAGCAGAGGAGGAGCTGAGGGGAGGGAGACAACAGACTCAGAAGCAGGCTCTAGGCCCTGAGCTGTCAGCACAGAGCCCAACGTGGGGCTCAAACTCACGAACCTTTGAGATCATGACCTGAGCTGAAGTCGGATGCTTAATTGACTGAGCCACCCAGGTGCCCCATCTTTCTTTCTTTTTTTAATGTTTATTTTTGAGAAAGAGGGAGCATGCGAGGGGCAGAGAGAGAAGGAGACAGAGGATCAGAAGCAGGCTCTGTGCTGAGAGTGCTGAGCCTGATGTAGGGCTAGAACTCACAAACTGTGAGATCATGACCTGAGCCCAAAGTTGGATGCTTAACCAAGTGAGACACCCAGGCAGCCCCAGTTTTGCTTATTTAAAGGTAAAATTTTTTTTTTCATTTGCTGATTTTAAGATTTGTCTTTTTGTCTTATGACTTTAGCAATTTTACTCTGATGTTTCTGTATCAGTTTTTGTATTTGCTTGGGATTCATTCTTGATTCTGGTTTGAGTTTTTTTTTTTTTTAATTTTTTTTAACCTTTATTTATTTTTTTGAGACAGAGAGAGACAGAGCATGAATGGGGGAGGGTCAGAGAGAGAGGGAGACACAGAATCCGAAACAGGCTCTAGGCTCTGAGCTGTCGGCACAGAGCCCGACGCGGGGCTTGAACTCACAGACCCTGAGATCATGACCTGAGCCGAAGTTGGACGCTCAACCGACTGAGCCACCCAGGCGCCCCAGGGTTTGAGTTTTTAAAAATAAGTGTGTAGCCATTATTTTTTCATATATAGCTCCTGCCTCATGCTTTCATCACCTTTTGGGACTCTATTTACATAAATGCTATGCTCTTTCATCATCTTGTCATCTTGGTCTCTTTGTTTTCTATCCTTTTGTCATTTGTGTTTCTGTACTATATTTTTGACTGAATCCTTTTTTTTTTAATTTAATTTTTTATTTTAGAGACAGAATACAAGTGGGGGAGAGAGCGAGAGAATCTTAAGCAGGCTCCATGCTTAGTCCAGAGCCTGTCGTGGGGCTCAGTCTCATGACCTGAGCTGAAATTGTGAGTTGGATGCTGTTTGACACTCAACAGACTGAGGCACCCCCACTTTTTTTTTTTTTTTTTTTTAGAGATTTTATTTTTAAATAATCTCTATATGCAAGGTAACCCTGAGATCAAGAGTCATATGTTCTACTGACTGAGCCCCCTCCCTGATACTCTTCTAAGCTGTTTGAGAGAGGACACACACTTGAGTCGGGGAGGGGCAGGAAAGGAGGGGGAGAGAGAATCTCAAGCAGGTTTTGCACTGTCAGTGCAGAGCCTGACGCAGGGTTCCAACCCGAGATCATGACCCTAGCTGAAACCAAGAGTTGGATGCTTAACCAATTGAACCACCCCCCAGGTGGCCTGAGTTACAATATATTTTAATTCTAAAGTGTGTGATTTCCTTTTTTTTTTTGTTTTTTTTTTTTTTTATTTATTTTGATGGAGACTGAGACTGCCTGGGGTAGATAGAGAGGGGGAGAGAGAGAATCCCAAGCAGGCTCTGTGGAGCCTGATGTGGGGCTTGACTTGGGGCTCGATCCAATGAACCATGACATCATGACTTGAGTGGAAACTAAGAGTTAGTTGCTTAACTGACTGAGCCACCCAGGTGCCCCTTGATTTCCTTTTTAATAGTTTTCAGAACCTTGCTGAAATTCTGTATCACCTGATACCTTGAATATATTTCTATTATAAAGTTCAGGTCTCATGAGTCTAATATCTGATTTTCTAATTCTTTCTGTTTGACTATGTGGTTTTGGTCTTGTTTTTTTGGTATGCTTGGCAATTTGTTTTTTTACTTCACTATAGAAACCTAAAGAGTCAGGTGCAGGAGAAAAAGGGTGACAGTGATTTTATGTACCCTTAACCCAGTCAACACTTAGCAACTCATGGACAATTTTATTTCATTTGTATGCTACCCATTCCTTTTCCCCACCCATTGGATGATTTTGAAGCACATCCAGGTATTACATGTTCCTTATATGTATTTCAGTATAATTCTCTAAAAGACAAATATTTGAAAAATAACCGCAATATCATGACAGTTAAAAAATTAAGAGTACTTTTTTTCAGGGGTGCCTGGGTGACTCAGTTGGTTGAGTGTCCGACTTTGGCTCAGGTCATGGTCTCACAGCTCGTGAATTTGAGCCCTGCGTCAGGCTCTGTGCTGACGGCCCAGAGCCTGGAGCCTGCTTCGGTTTCTGTGTCTCCTTCTCTCTCTGCCCCTAACCCACTTGCATTCTGTCTGTCTCTCTCAAAAATAAACATTAAAAAACAATTTAAAAAAAAAAGAGTACTTTTTTCTTTATTATTTATTTTTAAAGTAAACTCTGTCATTAACATGGGGCTCAAACTCCCGACTCTGATATCACAAGTTGCATGCTCCACCAACTGAGCCAGCCAGACTTCCCAAGAATACATTTAGTAGTCAAATTTTCCTCATAGTGTAAAGTTTAAAAATTTTTATTGAATATTTCCTTTAAGATTTGAATTAGGATTCAGATGATGTAGTTGCTGATGTTATTTTAAAAATAAATACATTTTATGGATACATAATTTACATACAGCAAATTATTTTATTTTTATTAAAATTTTTTTTTGATGTTTATTTTTGAAAGAGAGCGTGAGTGGGGGAGGGGTAGAGAGAGAGGGAGACACAGAATCTAAAGCAGGCTCTAGGTTCTGAGCTGTCAGCATAGGGCCTGATGTGGAGCTTGAACTCACAGACCATGAGATCATGACCTGAGCTGAAGTTGGACACTTAACTTACTGAGCTGGCCAGGTGCTCCCAAACTATTTAAATGTATGGTTTCATTCATTTCGGTAAATGTATATATCCATGTCAGCAGCACCACAATTGGCTATTTCTACTAACCCACCATCCTTGTGACTATTGATGTGCTTCTCCCCTCGGCTTTATTGAGATATAGTTGACATACAATATTAACATGAGTTTAAAGTATGACGTGATGATTTGATGATATGCATGTATTGCAAAATGATTACTACAGTAAGGTTAGTTAAAACATCCATCACCTCACATAATTATCTTTTTTTCTTCCTTTGGCTGTGAGAACATTTAAGATTTACTCTTAGCAACTTATATATGTACACATAAAGTATATAATACAGTATTGTTTGTTTATTTATTTTTTTTGGACTTTCTGCACCCAACATGGGACTAAAACTCCTGACTCTGAGATCAAGAGTAGCATGCTCTTCCCACTGAGCCTGACTGGCTCCTTGTGTAATACAGCATTGTTAATCATGGTCCTCCTGCTGCCACCGTGGTGTACATTAGATTCCAAGAACTTATGCATTTTTAATTAGAAGTTTGTACCCTTTGATCAACATCTTGCCATTTCTCCTGCTCTCCAGCCCTTGGCAACCACCAGTCTACTCTCTTTTTCTAGGAGTTCAGTTTGTTTAGATTGCACATAGTGAAATCATCCAGTATTTGTCTTTCTGTCTCTGACTTATTTCACTTAACATAATGCCCTCAGGGTCCATCCATGGTGTTCCAAGTGACAGGATTTTTCTTCTGTTGTGTGACTAAATAACATTCGATTATATGTGTACCACATTTTCCTTGTCCATTCACCAGTGGATGCTTAGATTGCTTCCATTTCTTGGCTATTGTGAATAATGCTGCATTGAACATAGGGGTGCAGGTATCTCTTTAAGAAAGTGATTAAATTTCCTTCAGACATATACCCAGAAGTGAGATTGCTGGATCATATGTGGTAGATCTATTTTTGCATACTGTTTTCATACTGTTTTACACTTTGGCCGTACCAGTTTACATTTCCACCTACAGAATAAGGATTCCCCCTTTCCACATCCTCACCAACACTTGTTATCACTTCTTCTTTTGATTATGGCCATTCTAACAGATGTGAGGTGATAGCTCATTTCAGGTTTTATTTATTATTAAAAAATTGTTTTTAATGTTTATTTTACCTATGAGAGAGAGACAGTGTGTGAGCAGGGGAGGGGCAGAGAGAGAGGGAGACACAGAATCTGTAGCAGGCTCCAAGCTCTGAGCTGTCAGCACAGAGCCCGATGTGGGGTTTGAACCCACGAACTACCAAGATCGTGACTTGAGCCGGAGTCAGGTGCTCAACTGATGGAGTTACCCAGGCGCCTCATAGTTGTTTGTTTTTTAATGTTTATTTTGAGAGAGAGAGAATGCATGCAGGGAGTAGCAGAGAGAGCAGGAAAGAGACAGTCCCAAGCAGCCTCCACATTGTCAAAGTGGAGCCTGATGTGGGGCTTGATTTCATGAACCATGAGATTGTGACATGAGCTGAAACCAAGGGTTAGACGCTTAACCGACTGAACCACTCAGGCACCCTGTTCGTTTTAGTTTTGATTTGCATTTCTCTGATTAGTGATGTTGACCATCTTTCACTTACATGTTGGTGATTTGTAGGTCTTTGGAAGAATATCTCTGTAGGTCCTTTGCACGTTTTTAAATTCTTACTATTTTTTTTTTTAGAGAGGGAGAGCATGAGCGTGGGAAGGGCAGGGAGAGAGGGAGACACAGAATCTGAAAGTAGGCTCCAGGCTATGAGCTGTCAGCACAGAGCCTGATGCAGGGCTTGAGCCCACAAACTGTGAAATCATGACCTGAGCCAAAGTCGGACACTTAACTGACTGAGCCACCCTGGCGCCCCCATTTTTAAAAGCAGGTTATTTGATATTATGCTGTTGAGTTGTATGAGTTCTTTACGTAATTTGGATATTAATCCTTATTAAAGATAAATGGTTTGCAAATGTTTTCTTCCATTCTATAGGTTATTGTGGCTGTGCAGATATGCTTAGTTTGATGTAATTCTACCTGTTTGTTTTTACTTCTGTTGCTTTTGCTTTTGTTGGTGTCCTATCCAAAAAATCATTGCCAAGACCAATGTCAGGGAGCTTTTTTCTGTGTTCTTGGTTTCAGGTCTTAAATTGAAGGCTTTAATCCATTTGGAGTTAATTTTTGTGTGTGGTGTAAGATAAAGGTCCTGTTGTGTTCTTTTGCCTGTGGATATCCGGTTTTCCCAGCATCATGTATTGAGTATCCTTGGCTCCCTTGTCAAATATTAGTTGACTATATATGCATGGGTTTACTTCTGGCCTTTCTGTTTTGTTCCTTTGATCTGTGTGGTGCCTAAATGAGGTGTCTCTTCAGATCAGTTGAGGGCCCACAAACGTGGGGCAACTTATCAGGTGAAAGCTGGTGATGTAGGCGGTGACAGGAATTCACCTGAGGAAGAACAAAGGATATAGTTTATTGACTACACCACACGAGATTGGAGGGCAAGATAGCAGAGGAGAGATGCCAGGACACAGTGGGTGGGAGCTGTTTTTAAAGGGGGAAGATGAGGAGGTATGGCAAGGACGTATGGAATTGTCCCTTTTTGGTAACTGTGCCTAGTTTGTAAGTAGGCCATTGGTCAGTTAGGGCCTATGGATTATTTAAAAAAATTTTTTTTTTAACATTTATTTATTTTTGAGACACAGAGAGACAGAGCATGAACAGGGGAGGGGCAGAGAGAGAGGGAGACACAGAATCTGAAACAGGCTCCAGGCTCCGAGCTGTCAGCACAGAGCCTGACGCGGGGCTCGAACTCACGGACTGTGAGATCATGACCTGAGCCGAAGTCGGATGCTTAACCGACCGAGCCACCCAGGCGCCCCGTGCCTATGGATTATTTTAAAGTGGATCACTTGATGTGCATGTCTGTATTCTGTTAGGTGGTGGTTGTGGGCCCTTTTTATATTCCATAGCTCAACCCTGTTTGCCTGAAAGTGGCCTCTACAGTTTGTGTCTCTTTTGATGCTAGCATCATACTGTTTTGATATTGGAGCTTTATAGTATAGTTTGGAAGTGTGATGCCTCTAGCTTTGTTTTGAGAATGGCTTAGGCTGTTAGGGATCTGTTGTGGTTTTACTTGGACTTTACAGTTTTCTATTTCTTTAAACAAAATCCATGGAGATTTGAGGGATTGCATTAAATCTATAGATAGCTTTGGGTAGTATGAACATTTTTACAGTTTTCTTCTGATCCATGAATACAGGATATTTTCAGTTTCCTTCATCACTGTCTTACAGTTTCCAGTGTACAAATCTTCCACTTTCTTGGTTAAATTTATTCCTAAGAATTTTAATGTTTTTGATGCTATTGTAAATGGGATTGTTTTCTTTCTCAGTTTGTTGTTAGTCTGTAGAAATATAATTGATTTCTGTATGTTGATATTATATCCTGAAACTTTACTGAATGTATTGAGTTTTTTTGGTCAAATGTTTAATATTTCTGTATAAAAGATCATATCACTTGCAAACAGAGTCAGTTTTATTTCTTCCTTTCCAATCTGGGTGCTTTTCATTTATTTTTCATATCTGATTGCTCTGGGTAGGACTTCCAGTACAATATTGAACAAGACTGGTAAGAGTCGGCTCCCTTGTTTTGTTCCTTATCTTAGAGGGAAGGCTTTTAACTATTCAACACTGAGTGTGATGTTAAGTGTAGCCTTGTCATCTATGGCTGTTTGGGGTTTATGGATCCAACTCCACTGTGTGTTTGTGTGAAGGCTTTAAAACACTAACAGGCAATTCTCAGATACCAGTAGGGTGTCCAAGAATTCGCCTCAATTCTGACACTATATCATGAGATAGTCTCAGATTCTATAGGTAAAGGGCTCAGTCCCAGAAGACTGCCCTCCACTTCAGATGCCACTTGCAAGCCCAGGTTGTTATCTTCTTACCTGTTGGTTGTAATCCCAAAGCTCCCATGACCCCCTCCTTGGTTTCGATTAATTAGCTAGAACAGCTCACGGAACTCAGAAAACCTATTAACTCACCAGATTACCGATATTAAAGGATATGAATCAACAGTCAGATGAAGAGAGACATAGGGTGAGGTCTTAAACAAAGGATTTTCTGCCTTGTGGAGCTTGGGCCACAGCATGGTGGAATGTATGAGCGTTCTGGTTCCCCAGTGAGGAAGCTCTCTCTTGGGTTTTTATGGAGACTTCGTTGCATGGGCACGATTCATTAACCACTGGCCATTGGTGATTAATTCCATCTCTAGCCTCTTTCCCTTCCCTGGAAATCAGGAGGGTGGGACTGAAAGTTCCAATAATTTTTTCATGGTTCCTTCCCCTGGAAAATAACCCCCAAAAGTTACCTTCATTATTATAAACCCAGTTGTGATGGAAAAGGATTTCTTACGAAAAAAAGACACCCATTTCATCGGTATGGCTTGGAAGTATTTTCAGAAACTAAGGACAAGAGACCAAAAACTACAGGGGCGCCTGGGTGACTCAGTCAGTTAAGCATCTGACTCTTGATCTTGGCTAAGGCCATGGTCTCATGGTTCTTTTTTTTTTTTTAATTTTTTTTTTTTTTTCAACGTTTTTTATTTTTTATTTTTGGGACAGAGAGAGACAGAGCATGAACGGGGGAGGGGCAGAGAGAGAGGGAGACACAGAATCGGAAACAGGCTCCAGGCTCCGAGCCATCAGCCCAGAGCCTGACGCGGGGCTCGAACTCACGGACCGCGAGATCGTGACCTGGCTGAAGTCGGACGCTTAACCGACTGCGCCACCCAGGCGCCCCTGGTCTCATGGTTCTTGAGATCAAACCCCACATCCTGCTCTGCACTCTGCTTGGGATTCTCTCTCCACTCTTCTCTGCCCCTCATCTGTGCGCGTGCATGCGTGCTCTCAAAAGAGAAAAAAAAAAACCCAGATACTATAATAAAAGATGCTCCCATTACTTTGGAAAAAATCTCAGGAAATTTCAAGGGTTTTGGGAGCTGTGAGCCAGGAACTGTGGATGAAGACGAAATATATTTGGGAAATACATTTTGGTCATCTGAGTGGCCAAAATACATATTTCTTATAAATTACAGTATTGCAGTGACCTTTCTTATGTTGAGGTACATTTCTTCTGTCCCTAATTTGTTGAGTTTCTGTCATGATGTTGAATTTTTGTCAAATTTTTTTTTTTTGCATCTATTGAGATCCTAAGGTTTATATCTTTTGTTCTGTCTATATCATGTATTGTATTTATTGATTTGTGTATATGTTGAGCCATGTTAGCATCCCAGGGATGAATCCTACTTAATCATGGTGTATGATCCTTTTAATGTGATATTGAACTTGGTTTGCTAGTATTTTGTTGAAAAATTTTGCATCTGTGTTCATTAGGTTATTGGACTGTATTTTCCTTCTCTTGTATATATAGTTTTTAAGTTTATTTCTTTTGAGAGAGAGCGTGAGTGGGAGTTGGGGGGAGGGGCAGAGGAGTGGGAGAAGCAAGAATCCCAGGCAAGCTCCGTGCTGTCAGCGTGGAGCTTAGTGCAGGGCTTGAAACTACGAACCGTGAGATCATGACCTGAGCTGAAAACGAGTCAGATGCTTAACTGGCTGAGCCACCCAGATGCCCCCCTCTTGTAGTGCCTTTGTCTGGCTTTGGTATAATGGTAAATTTGGGAGTGTTTTTTGTTAAATTCTTGAAATTTAAGAGTTTGAAAAGGTTTGGTGTTAATTCTTTAAATGTTTGGTAGAATTGACCAGTGAAAGCATCTGGTGCTGGACTTTTCTTTGTAGGGAAGTTTTTGGATCACTGATTCAATCCATTTACTCATTATTTAAAAAACAAAAAAATTTTTTTTAATGTTTATTTTTGGGAGAAGAGAGTGTGTGAGCGGGGAAGGGGCAGAGAGGAGAGGGAGACACAGAAACAAAAAGCAGGCTCCAGGCTCTTAGCTGTCAGCCCAACGCGGGGCTCAAACTAAGAACTATGAGATCATCACCTGAGCCTAAGTTGGACATTCAACTGACTGAGCCACCCAGGCACCCCTGCTTGCTCATTATTAATCTTTTCAGTTTTTTTGTTATTTCTTCATGATTCATTCTTGGTCGGTTGTATGTTCCTAGAATTTATCCATTTTTCTAGATTGAACAATGTTGATTTATAATTGTTCATAGTAGTCTTTTATTCTTTGTGTTTGATATCAGTTACAGTATCTTAGTTGTCTGCCTCTTCCATTTTTGATTTTGATTTTTTTTTTTTAGTCTAAGGTCTATTTTTTAAAACTAAAAAAACAGTTGTTAGTGTCATTTATTGTTCCTGTTATTTTTCTAGTCTTTATTTCATTTATTTCTGATCTCACCTTTGTTATTTCCTTCCTTCTGCTACCTTTGGGCTTAGTTTGTTCCTTTTTTAGTTTCTTTAGGTGTACAGTTAGGTTGTTTGAAAAAAATTTTTTTATGTTTATTTTGAGAGCACACCCAAGAGTGGGGAAGGGGCAGTGACAGAGAGAGAATCCCAAGCAGGCTCCGTGCTGTCAGCGTGGAGCCTGATGCAGGGCTCAATCCCACGAACCATGAGATCATGACCTGAGCTGAAACCGAGAGTCAGTTGCTTAACTGACTCATCCACTTGGCACCCTTTTCTTTCTTTCTTTCTTTCTTTCTTTCTTTCTTTCTTTCTTTCTTTCTTTCTTTCTTTCTTTCTTTCTTTCGTATGTAGGTATTTATTTTTAGTATGATTTGTTGACAAATTGGTTTCCATACAACACCCAGTGCTCATCCCAATAAGTGCCCTCCTCAATGCCCATCACCCACTTTCCCCTCTCCCCCACCCCCTATCAACCCTCAGTTTGTTCTCAGTATCCAAGAGTCTCTTATGGTTTGCCTTCTTTTTCTTTTTTTTTTTTTTTCAACTTTTTTTTTTTTTTTAATTTTTTTTATTTTTGGGACAGAGAGAGACAGAGCATGAACGGGGGAGGGGCAGAGAGAGAGGGAGACACAGAATCGGAAACAGGCTCCAGGCTCCGAGCCATCAGCCCAGAGCCTGACGCGGGGCTCGAACTCACAGACCGCGAGATCGTGACCTGGCTGAAGTCGGACGCTTAACCGACTGCGCCACCCAGGCGCCCCATCCTTCTTTTTCTTAATGTAGCATTTCTCACTGTAAGTTTTCCTCTTAGGACTTGTTCTGCTGCATGTAAGTTTCGGTATGTTGTATTTCCATTTTTGTTTGAAGATACTTTTTAAAAATATTTATTTTTTTTTTGAGAGAGAGAGAGAGCACACATTGGGGGAAGAGCAGATAGGGAGACAGAGGATCTGAAGTAGGCTCTGCACTGACAGCACTGAACCTAATGTAGGGCTTGAACCCACGAACTGTGAGATCATGACCTGAACCAAAATCAGATGCTTAACCAACTGAGCTACCCATGTATTCCTTCACTGCTGTTTCTTTAAATAAAGTATTGCCCCATTTTCCCTCTCTTCTCCTCCTGGGACTTTGCCAAAAATGCATAGATTGTTTCTTTTAATGTATACTTCCCATAGGCTTTTTTCATTTCTTCTGAATGTATCATTTCAAAATGACCTGCCCCTATTCTTCACAGATTCTTTCTTCTACTTGATCAAGTCTACCGTTGCTTTTATTGCATTTTTGTTTCATTCGTTGTATTCAGTTCCACAATTTGTTTCTTTTTTTTTATAATTTCTATGTCTTTTTTAAGACATCTCACTTTTGGGGGCACCTGGGTGGGTGGTTCTGTTGGTTAAGCATCTGGCTCTTGATTTCAGCTCAGGTCATGATTTCATGGTTCGTGTGATTGAGCCCCACGTTGGGCTCTGTGCTGACAGTGCCTCTTTCTGTGTTTCCTTAAAACAACTGTTTTGAATTCTTTATCAGATAGATTGGAGATCTCTATTTCTTTGGGATTGGTTACTGGAAAATTAATTGTTTATTTGGTGGTTTAATGTTTCCTTGTTTCATGTTCCTTGAAGTTTTGAGTTGCCCTTTTTGCATTTGACAAGACGTCACCTCCGGTTTTTAATGACTAGCTTCAGGAGAGACATACCTTCTGTTAGCCTTGTTAGGAATTCTGAAGTTTTTTCAGACCTTTGCTGTGGATATGCCTGTTCCTCATTTCTTATTTTCTCTTGGAGGGGATTTTTAAGTTTGTATGCCTTCTCTTGATCATGCAAAGCTGAATCAAGTGTGACTGCCTCTTACTTGCTTTCTGTAGGGCAGTGCTGAATTCTCAGGTTTGTATGCTTTCTCATAGTTCAGAAGAGACGGGATAGCTTTTTGCACTTTCTTACTAGCCATCCTATAGATGCTTGCAATATGTCCTTAGGGGTGAACACAGGGAGCCAGCCACAGGGTGAGAGTGTATGTTTGTGGGTGAGGTGTGTGGAGAGTTGGGGCTGCCCATTTACCAGGTGGCGGCATCTCCAGACAAGGCAACTTGTGAGTGGGCTTCCTGATGAAGTCTGCATTGCAGTTAGTAGGATCCATATCCCATTTTATGTTCTTTGAGAGTCCTGCTGTTCTTCCAGCCACTCCCCTTCTCCCTAGTTATGTTATGAATGTCAATATTCTGGGTGGGGTAAGAATGAAAATGCACAACTGGGGAAGCTGGGTGCTCACTTACATGCTCTCATTTTCCCCCACGGGAGAAATCACGGATTAAGAACATCGCTCTTGGCACTATACTGTGGAGACTAGAGGGAAAGAATGTTCCAGGTACAGTGAAACTGTTTCTTTTACCCTTTTCAATGTGCTCAGTTTTGGATTTATTTTTGTTCCAGTGCTGTGCTGGAACTTCCCTGGACTCCCAGACTTAACACAAAGCCACTGTTGTTCATAGGTGATAGTCAAAATCAGTGTTCTTTGAGGAAGATGGTAGAAAACTCCTGTTTTGCTGTTTTGATGCCATCACTCTTCACTGACATGCTTTATGCCAACCATACTTAGGTTTGTCTTTTGTATAGTTACATTAAAGTGGAAATAAATTTCATGTACTGTTTGTATTTGGGATTTTTTTCATTTAGCGTATGGTTATAAACTATTGTTTTTTAGTGTACTGGTAGTCTTTTGACTTTTATTGCTGAATAGAATTCCTTATGGAGATTTCTCTCTACGTATATAAATTGATCAACTCTTTGAACACTCAGTTCATTTCTAGTTTGAGGCTCTCTGAATAATTTGTTTTTGTTCATTTTACTTTTTGTGTTTTGTTGGATGACCTACCTGTTCTAATTCTATAGATTCTAGCTACTCTGCAGTTTGCAGGCACTGATGTCTCGCTCTCTTTTTTAAAGTATGTAATTCTTTCATTCCTGTTTCCATTTTTAAAAAAAAATTTACTTATTTTGTGGGAGAGAGAGCACAGGAGGGGTGGGGAGAGAGAGAGAGAGAGATAGAGAGAGAGAGAGAGAGAGAAGGGAGAGAGGGAGAGAGGGAGAGGGGCAGAGAGAGAATCCCAAGTAGGCTATGCATTATCGGTGCAGAGACTGATGCAGGGCTTGATCTCAAGAACCGTGAAATCATGACCTGAGTTGAAATCCAGAGTCAGATGCCTGAGTAAGCCAGCCAGGCGCCCCAATCAGTGGCTTCTTTTAAATTGCAGTCTGAGTTTCCCTATCTTTTTTTTTTTTTTTAACAATGTTTTTAATTGTAAAAAACAAAAGTTACTATCACAACCATTTTTTAAATTAAATTTTATTTTAAATGTTATTTTTGAGAGAGAGAGCATGAGCAGGGGATAGGCAGATAGAGAGGGAGACAGAGGATCCAAAGTAGGCTCCATGCTGACAGCAGAGAGCCTGATGTGGGACTTGAACTCATGAGATCATGATCTGAGCTGAAGTCTGATGCTTAACCCACTGAGGCACCTAGGTCCCCCCTTCTCCTCCCCCATTACAACCATTTTTAAGTGTATAGTTTGGTAGTGTTAAGAATATTGTCATTGTTGTGCAACAGATCTCTAGAACTTTTTCATGTTGAAAGCTGACTCATTTCCCTGACAGCCACCATTCTACTTTGTTTCTGTGAATTTGCCTACACAAGATATCTCATTTAAGCAGAATAATAATCATAAAGTATTTGTCTTCTTGCAACTGCCTTAGCATAA
Source organism: Neofelis nebulosa (assembly GCF_028018385.1). Lineage (NCBI taxonomy): Eukaryota > Metazoa > Chordata > Mammalia > Carnivora > Felidae > Neofelis > Neofelis nebulosa. The sequence continues at coordinate 61,281,148 of NC_080790.1, forward strand.
TATCCTCAAAGTTCATTCATGTCGTAGTGTGTGATTTCCTTCCTTTTTAAGGCTGAGTAATATTCCTGTGTATATATACACTTATTTTGTTTATTCATCTGTTGGACATTTGGGTTGCTTCTACCTTTTGCCTGTTGTGAATTGCTATGAAGATAGGTATACAAGTATCTCTTTGAGATTCAGTTTTCAATTCTTTTTTAAAAATATTTATTTTGAGAGAGCGTGAGAGATTTTAGTGCATGCTTGACCATGAACAGGGGAGGATCAGAGAGAGAGGAAGAGAAAGAATCCTAAGCACTCCCTGCACTGTCAGCACAGAGTCGGATGTGGGGCTTAATGTCATGAACTATGAGGTCCTGAACTGAGCTGAAACCAAGATAAGGATGTTTAACTGAGCCACCCAGGTGCCCCTCAAGTTTTTAAAATATGTACACTTAGAAATGGGATTTCTGGATCATAAGTAATTGTGTGTTTAATTTTTTTTTTTTTTTTAAGTAATCTTGACACCCAATGTGGGGCTCAAACTCGGCCCCACAGAGTTGTGGAAAAGCAAAAAGTTGTATGGTGAAGCAAAGAGTTGTATGCTTCACCCACCAATGGAGGTAGCCAGGCACCCCCTATGTTTTTTGTTTTGTTTTCTTTTTGTTTTTTGAGTAACTACTATTTTTCATAGCAGTTATACCATTTTACATTCCTGGTAACTGCACAGTGGTTTCGGTACATCCTTGCCCATACTTGTTATTATTTTTTCTAAATAGTAGCCAACCTAATTGGTATGAAGTGATATTTCATTGTGGTTTTGATTTGTGTACTTAGGTTTGAGATCAGAGTGTTGATTCTTCAAACTTTTTTGTTTTTCAAGATTGTTTTGGTTGTTTGGGGTCCCTTGAAATTCCATATGAACTTTAGGGTGGAACTTTTTATTTTTGCAAGAAAACTGTGCTCCTCACCCCATTATTGGGACTGTGATAGGGATTGTATTGTATTGACTTTGGGCAATGTTGACATTTAACAGTGTTAAATCTTCCAATTCATGAATGTGAGATTTCTATTTATTTGTCACTAATTTCTTTCAGTGATGTGATTTTCAATTTACAAGTCTTGTAGCTCTTTGGTTAGGTTTGTTCCTAAGACCTTTATTTTTTTTTATTTTTGAAGTTTATTTATTTTGAGAGAAAGCACGTGAGCGGGGGAAGGACAGAGAGAGGGGGAGAGAGAGAATGCCAAGCAGGCTTAGTGTTACCAGCATAGAGCCCAACATGGGCTTGATTCCAGGAACCAATGAGATCATGACCTGAGCTGAAATCAAGTCAGATGCTTAACTGACTGAGCCACCCAGGTGCCCCATAAGTCTTTTATTCTTTTGATACTATTATAAATGCAATTGTGTTCTTAATTTTCTCTTCTGATTGTTCATTTTTGCTGTATAGCAATGCAACAGATTTTTGTATGTTGACTTTGTTACTTTACTGAATTCATTTATTCTAACAGTTTTTTTGGTGGACTTTTCAGAGTTTCCTCCATGTAAGATTATGTAATCTGTGAACAAGTGGTAATTTTACTTCTATCTTTCCAGTTTCTTCTTGCCTAATTGCTTTGGCTAAAACTTTCAATACTGTGTTGAAAGGAATTTGTGAAAGTTTGGCTACTTTGTCTTGCTCCCCATCTTAGAGGAGGTTTCAGTCTTTGACCATTGAGTATGATGTTAGCTCTCTGGCTGGAGAGCTCTAGTTTGTCTGGCCCTAATACCATGTCCTTCCCTTCCCTTACTGGTTATGGGGTAGATATAATGGAATGAATTGGAAAGCTTGTGTTGGTGAACTGTTAGGCTGCTAGGTGGGCCTTAGCGGGGAGGACAGGTGTCTGACACATAGGCTTTTTCCACAAGGTATGTCATCTGTGTTTTGTGTTACGGAGAGATAGGATTGTTGCAGCCATTCTGATCCCTGTGTTTGCAGGCTGCGGAAGGAAAACTGGCATTGTGTACTATGGTTTCTTTTTACCTGGTCAGGTGGTTGACCCTTTAGTGTTGTAATATAGTTCCTTACAGGTTTCTTCTTTTATTTTTTAATGGCTTAGGTACATTTTCTTGGTTTTTTTTTTTGTTTTTTTTTGTTTTTTTTTTGTTCTCAGAATCTTTCTACAGAAGAGCAAAGTTAAACACTAAGTTTCTGGCAAGAGGATTAGAATCCTTCTTTCTTTTAAAAAAATTAAAAAAAAATTTTTTTTAAATTTTAGAATGCATACAAGTGGGGGAGGAGCAGAGGGAGAGAGAGTGAATCTTAAGCCGACTCCATGCTGAGCACAGAGCCTGATTCAGGTCTCGATCCCAAGACCATGAGATCATGACCTGAGCCGAAATCAAGAGTTGGATACTTAACTGACTGAGCCACCCAGGCGCCCGAGAATCCTACTTCCTGAGAGCCCTCCACCCCTTCTCCTCTTTTCCATCTGTATCATTGCTTCAGTTCGTGGGGTTGGAGGGCTTGCTATTGAAATCTACAAACCAAGAGGTTGTTTTTAGTAGTTGCCTTATCTCTTTCCCCAATATATTTTATTCTGTAATGGATTTGTTGTTAGAAACTTCTCCCTGATGGATGGTGTATGTTTGGCTTGCAGGATATCAAGTGTTGTTACCTCGTTAGGCTTTTTTTTGGCATATACTTCTGCCTTATGCCTTTTCCTTATCTTCCTGGTCAAAAGGATTGTTTTTACCTGTCTTGGTCCAGCTAGTATTACTGGAGAAGAATATTTCAACCTCCTGCTTGGACTACCAGAATTTCTGGAGCTGAGTAGGGGAAAAGTGCCATAAGGCTCAACATTGAGTATATAGTTTGATCTAGAACAAGGTATTCTCTTTTTAGACAAAAATTAAGCTCATACACAATTAGAGGAATAATATTAATAAAAATATAACATTCTTACTGGTTTTTAGGGGATTTCCCCCCTTCGTATTAATGTTTTACAGTGATTGATGCAAGCTCTCGTATGATTAAAGAGAAGACCCTGGGGTGTTGGTTGTGTGGGGGAAATAAATAGAAGATCCTATTAGCACATGAAGAAACTATAATAAAGCTGACAGTCTTAAGAAATGCCTTAGGGGCTCCTGTGTGACTCGGTTGAGCATCTGACTTCAGCTCAGGTCATGATCTCACTGTTCGTGGTGTTCAAGCCCCACATTGGTCTCTGAGCTGACAGCTTGGAGCCTGCTTTAGATTCTCTGTCTCCTCTGTCTCTGTCTCTCTCTCTCTTTGTCTCTTTCTCTGTCCCTCCCCTGCTCGTGTGCTCTCTCAAAAATAAACAAACATTAGGGGCGCCTGGGTGGCGCAGTCGGTTAAGCGTCCGACTTCAGCCAGGTCACGATCTCGCGGTCCGTGAGTTCGAGCCCCGCGTCAGGCTCTGGGCTGATGGCTCGGAGCCTGGAGCCTGTTTCCGATTCTGTGTCTCCCCTCTCTCTGCCCCTCCCCCGTTCACGCTCTGTCTCTCTCTGTCCCAAAAATAAATAAAAAAACGTTGAAAAAAAAAATTTAAAAAAAAATAAAAAAAAAAAATAAACAAACATTAAAAAAAAAAAAAAAAAAGAAATGCCTTCTTGTGCATATAGTGATTGGTTTGTTGCCTTCATGGACCCCTCTGTTTTCTAGTTTGTAAAGCTGTGTGGACAAGGTGAAGTAGGTGTGAAGTCATTAAGGTGATGGATTCACAAGAATGGTTATGTTCAGTTTTTAATTTTGGGGGGAAATCATTATTAGAATTGAATACCCTCAGGCCTCTTTATATCAAAAGATGAAGCATTAAATCTGCAGAATATTGACTGACACTGGTTTGGTGCAAATGCCAATGGGGATTTAACTGCTAGTATTTTTAGAATTTTAAATCAGACAGTTACTTTTTTTTATCAGTGGTCTGGCCATAAAGTTTCATAGGTTTTGAATAGTTTGCTCCTAACCTTGTTTTATTGTTGTTAGCTTTCTTCTTCTTTTTTAAGATTTTATTTTTAACTAATCTCAGCACCCAATGTGGGGTTCGAATTCATGACTCCCAAGATCAAGAGTCACATGTTCCACAAACTGACCCAGCCAGGCGCCCCAGCCTTATTATTCCTTAGGGCAAGATTTTGTATCACATGAGTCTTCTCAGGAATGCTTATGTGACATACTAGGAAATGCTTGTACAGAGACATATACATGTTTTCAATATGACACTCATGGCTTTCAGCTTCATGGTTTCCCGAACCAGATCTTTCTGGTTCAGCATCTCCAGAGAGACAACATAATTGTTTGGAGAGTGTGTGGTGTGTGTGTATGTCTGTGTGTGTGTGTATGAAGGGGGAATTGAGGGGATGTCTTAACTGCTTCTTAATAAGATTTTATTTATTTATTTGAATTTTTAAAAATTTTTTTTTTTATTTTTGAGACAAAGAGCATGAGCAGGGGAAGGGCAGAGAGAGAGAGGGAGATACAGAATCCGAAGCATGCTCCAGGTTCTGAGCTGTCAGCACAGAGCCCGACGTGGGGCTCGAACTCACGGACTGTGAGATCATGACCTGAGCTGAAGTCAGACGCTTAACCTACTGAGCCACCCGGGCGCCCCTTCTTAATAAGATTTTAATATCTTTTAGCTCAACCTGTATTCCTGCTATCAGAGGTATTCCATGTTTCCAGTTCCTGAGCTTTTCTGAGGTTTCACGGGAAAAAAATTAGCCTATTTCTATTCCTCAGTCTCTGGTTGGTTTTACTAATAAGGGTGGTTTTACTAATAAGTCAGGTGTCCTCTTCTTACACGTTTAGTTGTTTTTGCCCTTGCATGTTAGTTTTCTTTTGTTGTTTTAGTAGAGTTTTGGGGAGGAAGTGGAAGGAAAAGGGCATGTTGAATCTGGCATATTTAACTGGAAAAAATTAATTATGAAAATAGGTTAGACCCATTAAAAAAAACCCCTAATAGATATACATGTGCTTGCCAAATTTAATGTCTGTTAATATTTTATATTGGCTTTCATAAAAAAAATAAAAATTGATACAGCTAAAAGTACTTCTTGCCTATCCTTGTATCTTTTTACCCAGATGGGACCTTTCTCTTGATGAGGATGTGTATCATTACAGTGTATGTAATTATTCTGTAATTGTACATGAGTCCATACAAGACAGTTGGTTAAAAGTTAACAAATGGTATTATACTGTATCCTTTTACAAGTTTATCATTAATCATTTTGAATTTGTATGCTAGACATTTTGATGCATAGAGATTTGGTTTATTAACCTAAATACCCCTTTACTTAAAAAAAATTTTAATGTTTAATTTTGAGAGAGAGAGAGAGAGAGACAGACACAGGGTATGAGTGGGAGAGGGGCAGATGAAAGAGGGAGACACTGAATCTGAAGCAGGCTCCAGGCTCTGAGTTGTCAGCACAGAGCCCCATGCAGGGATCGAACCCACGAGCCATGTGATCATGGCCCGAGCTGAAGTTGGATGCCCAGCTGACTGAGCTGCCCAGGCGCCCATACCCCTTTACTTTCTAATAGATAGTACTTTTCATTTTACTCATTTGTTTGGGTTCTTCTATTACTCAACTAAAACTAGTCTTAATTTTAATTTTAATTAATTTATTTATGTATTTATTTATTGTTTTTGAGAGAGAGAGAGAGAGAGAGAGAGAGCGCGCGAGCGTGAGTGGGGGAACGGCAGAGAGAGAGGGAAACACAGAATCTGAAGCAGGCTCCAGGCTCTGAGCTGTCAGCACAGAGCCCGATGTGGCGCTCAGACCCACAGACTGTGAGAGTATGACCTGAGCCAAAGTCAGCCACCCAGGCATGACTTATTTTTTTTAAAAAGACTCCCTTCCTGGGGCGCCTGGGTGGCGCAGTCGGTTAAGCGTCCGACTTCAGCCAGGTCACGATCTCGCAGTCCGTGAGTTCGAGCCCCGCGTCAGGCTCTGGGCTGATGGCTCGGAGCCTGGAGCCTGTTTCCGATTCTGTGTCTCCCTCTCTCTCTGCCCCTCCCCCGTTCATGCTCTGTCTCTCTCTGTCCCAAAAATAAATAAAAAACGTTGAAAAAAAAGAAAAAAAATAATAAATATTTAAAAAAAAAAAAAAAAGACTCCCTTCCTCCAGTTAAAGTTTTGCCTTACAGTATATTTTTGCAAACTGCCCAAGAATAAGGAATACATATGGTTGATATTTAAACTTTAATGTCAGTCCTGAAATAGGTATAGTATGAATGCTGTTTATAAGAAATATCTTCTGGGGCGCTTGACTGGCTCACTTGGTAGAGTATGCAACGCTTGATCTTGGTGTTGTGAGCTTGAGCACCACATTAGGCATAGAGATTACTTAAAAAATAAAATAAAAATATAGGGGTGCCTGGGTGGCTCAGTCGGTTGGTTTAATGTCCTTTGGTTTTGGCTCAGGTCATGATCTCACGGTTTGTGTGTTCGAGCCCTGGGTTGAGCTCTGCACTGATGATGTGAAGCCTGCTTGGGCTCCTCTATCACCCTTTCTTCCCCTCTCTCTGCCCCTCCGCCACTTGTTTCTTCTCTTTCTCTTTCACAAAATAAATAAATTTTAAAAACCTTAATAATAAAATTTTAAGAAAAAAATTAAGTTCTGGATAATGGGCCCTTGTTCCTTTTTTGTTTTTATTTATTTTTTAAAAGATTTTTATTTTATTTTTTAAAGTTTATTTATTTATATGGGGGGAAAGGCAGAGAGAGAGAGGGAGAGAGAGAATCCCAAGCAGGCGCCTCACTGTCAGCACAGAGCCTGTTGTGGGGCTTGATCCCACCAACAGAAAGATCATGACCTGAGCTGAAATGAAGAGTTGGACACTCGAGCAACTGAGCCACCCAATCGCCCTGAAGTTTTTTAATTTTTTAATTTATTTTTATTTTTTTATTTTTATGTTTATTTTTGATAGAGAGAGAGAGAACAAATGGGGGAGGAGCAGAGAGAGAGAGAGAGGGAGACAAAGAATCTGAAGCGGGCTCCAGACTCCGAGCTGTCAGCATAGCCTGATGCGGGGCTTGAACCCACAAGGTCATGTGAGGTCATGACCTGAGCCTAAGTCAGACGCTTAACCACTGAGCCACCCAGGTGCCCCATGATTTTTTTATTGTTAGGAAATCTTGGTATCCAACCACTCTGTGAGTGGTACTCACACTCATCACCCCAAGATCAAGAGTCATGTGGTCCACTGAGTGAGCCAGCCAGGCACCCCTGTTTTAATTTTAATTAAATAATATGTGCCTTATTTGAAATGTCATATAGTTTTGCCAGGCTTGTAACAAAACTCAGCAGTCTCTACCAGCAGTCCTACTTTTTCTCTCCTAGAGGTAATTACTTTCTGTTTTATCTGATTTTTCCCCCTAGATTTTACTTTCCTGTGTAATAAGATTATATTGTTACATGTTAATAGGTATTTTCAACTGTTGACTTGCTCCTATGAAAGATTTGTTGGTCTGTTTATGTCCATTTATGGAAGAATTAGCATTTTTTAAAAATATTTTTTTTGTTTATTTTTGAGAGAGTGCAAGTCGGGGAGAGCAGAGAGAGGGTGATAGAGGATCCAAAGTGGGCTCTGTGCTGACAGCAGAGAGCCTGAGGCGGGGCTTGAACTCATGAATGGTGAGATCATGACCTGAGCTGAAGTCACATGCTTAACCAACTGAGCCACCCTGACACCCCAAAGAATTAGCCTTTTTACCCTTGCCACCTGTTTCCAATTGTTTTAGAATTAGTATTGTGTATTTTTATTATTAGGATCATGTAAATACTCTTGAGCACAGTATTATACTGTAGTTACATTTCTTGTACAGTGTCTTTCATTCCTGTAATTAGTAGTTGCCAATTTGTATGCATGAGTTTGTCTGCCTCTGCAAGCTTGAGATGTTTTAAAAATCTTTAAGAGGCTAAATTACATGTAAAGTATATGTTTAATCCCCTCCCCTCTGAACCATCTTACCTAAAGTCCTTTTATTATCTCTTTAAAAAAAATTTTTAATGTTTTATTTTGAGAGAGCGCGCGAACACGAGCAGGAGAGGGGCAGAGAAAGGGAGAGAAAGAATCCCAAGCAGGCTTTGTGCTGCCAGTGCAGAGCCCAGTGCGAGGCTTGAACCCAGGAACCATGAATCGAGTCGTATGCTTAACCGACTAAGCCACCCAGGCATCCCGGTCCTTTTATTCTCTTGATCCTATTTGAACTAGTATCCTTGGGATGTGTGCACAGTAGTCTGTCTTGGATCTCCCTTCACGTCATCCTGGGGATTCTCTTTGAACATGAACTTGGAGTGGCTGGAAGGCTCTGTCATTTGAGCTATTGACTGTTGATTTCAGCTTAGGTCACAATCTCAAGGTTCTTGAGTTTTAGCCTCATGTTGGGCTCCTCCTCCTCCATGACAGTGCAAGACGTGAGTATAGTGGAGTCTGCTTGGGATTCTCTCTCACTGTCTCCCCTTCTCCCCCTTTCTCTGTCCCTCCTGTGCACAGATACTCTCTCAAAATAAATAAACAAATATGAGCTTCTTTACACATAGTGCTTTCGTTTCTTTTTCTTTCTCTTTTTAATTTCTGAACTCTTAACACCAGGTTTTTGCTTACAAATCACTTACTTAGAGACTCTATTCCTGACTTCATTCTGCGGTGGGTTATGCTTATATTTGATACACAGTACTCTACTTGGTTTCTTCTTGGCATTTATCACAATATGTGTGAGTAGTTTTACTTATTCATTCACCTCTTTTTGTCCTTACTCTTCATCACTTGACTAAGTTCCATAAAGTGGGGATTGTTACCATTTCATTTACCGTCGGATATTTACTACTGAGGGTATACAGTACTCAAAAAATATATGAATGTATGACTTTTAGATACAGTGAAGACTTAAATGCTGAGGGTGATATTATCTTGTTGGACTTTGTCTAGAATGGAGTTGGCAAACCATGGCCCAGTGTACCACATCTTGTCAGCTGCTTGTTTTTGTAACATGGCTGATGCTTCTTTGTTTACACATGGTCTGTGGCTCCTTTCAAAATACTGTGGCAGAGCTGCTTAGTTGTGAAAGAGACTGTATGGCCTGCAAAGTCTAAAATATTTGCTTTCTCACCCATTAAAGAAAAGTTTGCTGACTTCAGTCTTACACAGTTAAACATTTTACATTAGAACATTGATTTGGACCATTAGGCAAATTGTAGTTTTTGAAAACACTTTTCCCTTCTGGATTTAACTTTGGATTCCTTTTATAGTTGTATATACTGTATATGAAATGCCAGTATGTTAGTCAAGGTCCATTCAGGGGCTTGAAGAAGCAATTTATTAAAGAGAAGTACTTATACAAATGTTAGAGATTTAAAGAATGAATGGGACCAGGAGGACAACCAGAGATGATGAGGAAGACGACGATGAAGATGAATGACAACAACTACGATAACTGAGGAAGCAGCTCTTCCCTGAAGCCTGGGGAAACAAAGGAGGAGGGTTGTCAGAATCTAAGAGTCATTCAGAGTCACTTAGAAGTGGGCCCTGTGAAGGAAGCTCAGATTTAAAGTTAAGAGATGCTACTTGGCTATTTCTTGTACCTCTGAGAGGAGTACCATGAGATTGGTTCTTGGAAGCTGCCCTTTGGAATCAGTGCTGCTTCTGAGTGACTAACATTTCGTGGTCTCCTCCTGCCTTCTAGTCTTTTAGTGCCATGCAGGCAGTGGAGGAAGATCTTAACAGGAAGCCAGCTGGAGATGAAAAATATAGCTTGCAGAGTTCCAGCCCCATCATCACAAAGCATAGAACAGAAGGTGGATTTGAAGTAGAGAGACAACATTAGAATAACTGGCAAAGTGTCTTCTCCCTCACTCCTTCAATACATCTGTTAAAAATATCTGAAATATTTGCACTTGTAAATCTAGGTTGTTTTTTTTTTTTTTTTTTTTTTTTTTTTTGTTTTTGGTAAGTATTGTCTTTAATACTGGTTTAACATTATTTATTCCTAATAATTAAAAAGTATTTTTTCTACTTTATTTCAGTATCAGATATAGAAGGTGGTGATGGACTGCAGCTCAGAAAGGAACATACTCTCAAAATATTTGCTTATATCAATTCCTGGACACAGAGGTATGCATCTTTAAGTACTTTAAAGACTAACTTTGTGAGTTGTACTTTAAATTGGCATTGTTTGTCATGAAATTTACTTTTTAGGATGTTCGATTGTATACCTTTGGTCAGTAAGTGACAGTTGATCGATATTTATTAAATCTTCTTCCCTTCTTAAACATGAGGCCACTGATGGTTTTATTTTTAAAACATGAGAATAAAAATCAGGTTCTTTAACTCCTCTTTCATTATTTAGAAATAGAGTGAATGAAATTCTAACAATTATTTTGAGAGATAAAAGAATTTTTATGGCATAGATTGAGACCTATAACAAAATTAATCTGTTAAAAAAATCAGTTCTATGGTAGTGGACACTTTGACCCTTGTGGTGGCCACTTCTTATTTGTTCCATTTGCATAATAAATAGGTGTATTAGTCCAATTTTTAAGAAATACATATATTGAGAATATATATAGAATCAAAATTTGTAACAGGAATTTGAAAATTCCTGTTCTCTCAACATGATGTTAGTCTGTCATGGCTAAAAATTCTTTTTTACTTGTTTGCCTGTCCCATTAGTCCTAAAATTTTTATGGGTAGAAAAAATTTTTTTTTCTTATGGGTAAAGAATGTTTGAAGCTTTGTGTGCAATGATTAGTGAACATGTTAAATGCAGCTAACGTAAATAAATGTCCTGAGGTTCACAGCCGAGCTGATCATAGAGTTTATCTTCAAATAGCATTTGCTCTAGGTAATAATCCCTTTTTCTTATGTTTTTTCCTTCTTTGTCAGTAAAATTGGTACACATATTTGTTCTACAAAAGATTGAGATTGTAGTTATTTAAAACTTAAATGCCAAGCTTTGCACAGTGGCAGTATTGTAGCCAGTGAGGTTTATCTGAGGCGTGATTATGGCTGATTGAAAACTTACATGCCATCATTATTGGTGTCTCTTTTCTGAGTCTCAGCCAGCTGATTTACTTTTGGCTAAGTTTAGGAATGGTTGCCAACACCTCTGTTCCTTTCCTTATGGGTAGAGTAAATGATTGGATATTTCCTAATACTAATGTTAATGATTTAAAATTAACGTTAGTAGTCCAAAGGATTTGCTGAGTAATGTTGCATTTGAGTTATAATTTTGGATGTATTTGCTGTAACTACAGCGAGGTGGCAATGTGCTATGCCACTAAGTAAAGTGAAATTCAGAGAAATGATTTTCATGTTTCACCTCTAGCTATTGGTGGTGCTGGGTGGAAGTTACATTTTCCATTCTTAGTTCACTTTTATCATTGATGTATACTCTTAATCCTTAGATCAGGAATTTTTAACCTAGAGTATGTGGATGGGAATGAAATTACAAAGGAAGTATTGATGTATATAATTTTAGGCATAATTTGTAGGTTTTTTCATAATATCAAAGGATGTTTGTCCCCAGACTACAGAGATCCTCTTAACTTTTATCTCTTCTTGTTCTAGACTATAGTGGTTAAGAGTGTGGCTGTGGAACCAGGTTGATGTGGCTTTGAGTCTTTTTTTTTTTTATAAAAAAATTTTTTTTTAATCTTTATTTATTTTTGAGGGGGAGAGAGAGAGAGAGTGTGTGAGCAGGGGAGGAGCAGAGAGGGAGACACAGAATCCGAAGCAGGCTCCAGGCCCCAAGCTGTCAGCACAGAGCCTGACGCAGGGCTTGAACTCAGGAACCGTGAGATCATGACCTAAGCCGAAGTTGGATGCTCAACCTACTGAGCCACTCAGGTGCCCCTTGAGTCTTTCTTTATCACCTGTTTACTAGATAATTATGACCGATTAGTTAGCTTGTAAGTAAGTTCTTAATTCCTTACTGTGGAATGAGAATAATAATAATAAAGGTACTACTATCTTAGGTTGTAAAGAGAGTGCTAAGCCTAGTATCTGACAAAAGATCTGTTTTGTTTTGTTTTATTTATTTTGAGAGAGTGGAAGTGGGGGAGGTGTGGAGGGGGCAGAGAGAGAGGGAGAGTGTAAGAATCCCAAGCAGGCCCTGCACTGTCAGCACAGAGCTGGTTGCGGGGCTTGAACTCATGAACTTTGAGATCATGACCTGAGTCAAAATTAAGAGTTGGTTGCTTAACCAACTAAGCTATCCAGGTGCCCCTCTGATAAAAGATCTTAATAAACACCTATTTTAATTAAAATTGTTAAAATTTAGTTTAGCAAATGATATACATTGAATGTTATATAAGCTAAAGTTTGAAAAGCTGAACTAGAAAATAATTTCTAACATCTAAAATTCTATTCACATATTGGTAAGTATGAACAGTTTTTTTTTTTAAGTTTTTTTTTTTAACTTTTTTTTTAACGTTTTATTTATTTTTGAGACAGAGAGAGACAGAGCATGAACGGGGGAGGGGCAGAGAGAGAGGGAGACACAGAATCGGAAGCAGGCTGCAGGCTCTGAGCCATCAGCCCAGAGCCCGATGCGGGGCTCGAACTCAGGGACCGCGAGATCGTGACCTGAGCTGAAGTCGGACACTTAACCGACTGAGCCACCCAGGCGCCCCAAGTATGAACAGTTTTTAGCTGGTAGTAAAAAATACCCAAAAGTAGAATGTTAAAGTCTTCATTGTTCGTGCTAAGGAAGAGAGGATTGATAATATAATACCCAGGTGGATCACAGTATTTTGTGATAAAAAGTTTTGCCTATTCTCTTCTTGTCCCTCCCACCCACCGCAGTCTTTTTCTTTTCTTTCTCATTTTTTTCTTTTTTTTAATGTTTGTTTATTTTTGAGAGAGAGAGAGAGCGCGCGCGCGCGCGCGCGCTTGAGGGGGGGAGGGGCAGGGAGAGAGGGTGACACAGAATCCTAAGCAGGCTCCAGTCTCCAGGCTCCGAGCTGTCAGCACAGAGCCTGACGTGGGGCTCGAACTCATGACCTGCGAGATCATGACCTGAATGGAAGTCAGACACTTAACCGACTGAGCTACCCAGGCGCCTCACCACAGTCTTTTTCTTAGGCATGAGAAAATATTGTTGCCTAGATTAAGATGATGGTTCTTGTGGGTGATAAACAGCAATTAATAAGGCACAGTTAATCTTCAAAAGAGATTGTTAACTTGGAGACCCATGATTATGGTAGTCCGTAAATGTACCTTAGCACACTATTGAACCCATGACATATCATACAAAATGTTCCTAATAGGTTTTCTGGGAGAAAAGTACTATTAATAGCCTTCATAAGATTATCAGTGACCAAGAATCATTATTTTAATATATTGACTAGAATATAGGTAAAGGAGTATGTTTACATTAAAAATAGTGTATTGATAAGAATTTAATATTTATGAGAATTACAGCTGTATTAATATTTTGTGTTTTTCCTCCTATCTTCCTATTTAAGTAAACATTGTAAACTTTGAGAAAATAGAGAATCAACGTGTAAAACAAAAAGGCATGCTACTACCCAGAGTAACAACTGGTAATATTTTTGGTATAGCTCTGGCATGAACTTGTGAACTATACAGTTTAAAATTTTACAAAATATGATTTTATTACATTTATGTTTTAGAGTCTGATTATAGTTGACTGTGTATGAAAAATCAGTCTCTCCATGTCATCAGGTATTATCTGTCATCATTTTTAAAAAATTGTTTTAATATATTTAAAAAAATGTTTATTTTTGAGAAGAGAGAGACAGAGCATGAGCAGGGGAGGGGCAGAGAGAAAGGAAGACATAGAATCCGAAACAGGCTCCAGGCTCCAAGCTGTCCGCACAGAGTCTGATACGGGGCTCAAACCCACGAACCATGAGATCGTGATCTGAGCCGTAGTCAGTGCTTAACCACCTGAGCCACCCAGACACCCCCATTATCATTTTAATTGTGTGTAGCAGTTGTATAACTGACATCTTTCATTTTGTCTGTAAGATCAGGGAAATTGTATATGTTAGTTTAAAAAGTTATTATTTATTTTATTATTGCAACTGGGAATGGAATGGGGGGAAGACTAATTCAAAGTAGGCAGAGAAGATTAAGACAATAAATTGAAGAATACAAGTTAAGAAAAGAGCATATAAAGGTCTGAAAGTAATACCATGGATGATAAAAGCATTGGCTGATAACAACGGTGCCTATTTTTTTTTTTTTTGGACTTGTTTAGAACTTACCACAAAACAGGCTTAGGTTTCTGTCTTGTAAATTCCACATTCCTTACCAGACATTCAAGGCTCTTACTGTTTCCTACAAAGTCTACTTTTAAATTTTATTTCATGTTTTCTCTCCTGAAAGAATTCTGGGTACCAGCAAGGGTGAGGTTCTATCGGTTTTTTTATTTTCAGGCTAAAAATTGTGTCTTTCATACCTGCCATTTGTGGTTGATAAATGTTTGAGGATGTTGCTTTTATTTTTTCATTGTTTTAGTAAACTTTTATGTTTTTAAGTAAATTCTACACCCAGCATGGGGCTTCAACTTGTGATCACGAGATCAAGAGTCGCATACTCTTTTGACTGAGTCAGCCAACTGCCTCAGTAAACTTTAAAAACAGTTTTAGAAGCTGTTGCTTTTGAATAAATGAGTGTATGTTCTACACTCTTTAAGGCTCTATGTTTTCTTTTGGCATTAAGAAATTTGGCGATATTGATAAATTGAGTGGGATATGGATATTGACCATTACTTATAAAGTAGTGCTTTTTATAAATTAGTTCATAAATTAAAAAAAACCTTTTGCTGAGGTTGGATACCGTGGATTAACGGTGTTTTCGTGTGTTCCATAGCACCAGGCCAGGAAAAACATTAGATCCATTGGAATATATGTTGTTAGATGGAATTATAGGATGCAAGTTAAAAAATAATTTAGTTTTGACATGTAGATTCCTCATGAATGTTGAGTTAAAATTTTTTTCTTAATTGGAGCTGTGTATTTTATGCTGGAGATTTACAGATTTTATCATGTTACGTTCTTTTTTAAAAATTCTTTTCATTTTTTAAAAAATTTAATTCTGGTATGGTTAATATACAGTGTCACATTTGTTTCAGGTATACAGTATAGTGATCCAACAATTCTGTATATTACTCAACAATTCTACATATTACTCAGTGCTCATCAAGATAAGTGTACTCTTTTTTAATTCCCTACACCTATTTCATCCATCCCTCTACCCACCTCCCCTATGAAAGTCATCAATTGGTTCTCTAGTTAAGAATCTGTTTTTTGGTTTGTCATTCCCCCCCCCCACCCCGCTTTGTTCGTTTGTTTTGTTTCTTAGATTACACTTATGAGTGAAATCCTATGGTATTTGTCTTTCTCTTACTGACTTAATTTCGCTTAGCATTACACTCTCTGGATCCATCCATGTCCTTGCAAATGGCAAGTTTTCATTCTTTCTTATGGCTGAGTAATAATCCATGTGTATGTATATGCCACCCTTTTATCTGTTTACCTATTTGGACACTTGTGCTGCTTCCCTAATTTGGCTGTTGTAAATAATGCTACAATAAATACACAGATGCATATATCCTTTTGAATTAGTGTTTTCATATTCTTAGGGTAAATACCCAGTAGTGCAATTACTGAATTGTGGGGTAGTTCTATTTTTAATATTTTAAGGAATCTCCATACTGTTATTTTTTTAATTTTTAATTTTTTTAGTTTGTTTTGAGAGAGAGAGACAGAGAGGGAGAGAGACAATTCCAAGCAGGTTCTGCACTGTCAGCATGGAGCCTGATGTGGGGCTTGAACTTACTAACCATGAAATCATGACCTGATCTGAAACCAAGAGTCGGACACTTAACTGGTGCCCACGTACTATTTTCCACAGTCGCTGTACCAGTTTGCATTCCCACCTGTAGTGCATGAGGGTTCCTTTTTCTCCACATCTTTGCCAGCAGTTTTTTCTTATGGTTTTGATTTTGGCCATTCTGACAGATTTGAGGTGATAGCTCATGGTGGTATTGATTTGCATTTCCCTGATAAGTAATGACATGTCTTTTCGTGTGTCTGTTGGTCATCTGTATGTCTTCTGCCCATTTTTAATTGTGTTATTGTGTGTATGTGTTGTGTAAGATCTTTATATATTTTGGATATTAACCCTTTATCAGATACATCATTTGCAAATATCTTTTCCCATTCAGCAGGTTGCCTTTTTTAGTTTTGTTGATTGTTTTATTATCTCTGCAGGGACTTTTTATTTTGATGAAGTCCTAATAGCTTATTTTTGTTTTGGTTTCCTTCGACTCAGAAGACATACGTAGAAAAATGTTGGTATGCCTGATGTCAGAGAAATTACTGCTTGTGGTCTCCTAGGAGTTTTGTTTTTAAATGTTTATTTTGAGGCGGGGGGGTGGGGGGTGGGGTGTGGTGCATGTGTATACACATTGGGGAGGGGAAGAGGAAGAGAGAGAGAATCCCAAGCAGGCTCTTGGCTGTCAGCTCAGATCCTGACAAGGGGCTTGATCCCACAACGTGTGAGACCATGCCCTTACCGAAAATGAAGAGTCAGATGCTCAATCGACCGAACCACCCAGGTCCCCCTTTCTGGGATATTTATGGTTTCAGGTCTCACATTTAAGTGCTTCCTCCATTTAGAGTTTATTTGTGTGTATAGTGTAAGAAAATGGTCTAGTTTCATTCTTTTGCACATAGCTGTCCAGTTTTCCCAACACCATTTGTTGGAAGAGACTGTCTTTTTTTTCCCATTATTTTTATCCCACTCCTCCTTTGTTGAAGATTGACCCTCAAATCATGGGTTCATTTCTGGGCTTTCTATTCTATTCCACTGATCTATTTGTCTGTTTTTGTGCCAGTACCATACTGTTTAGATTAGTACAGCTTTATAATATAACTTGAAGTCTAGAATTGTGATACGTCCAGATTTGTTATTCTTTTTCAAGATTGCTTGGCTTTTTGAGGTCTTTGTGGTTCCATACAAATTTGGGGATTGTCCTAGTTCTGTGAAAAATGCCATTGGTATTTTGATAGGGATTGCATTAAATGTGTAGATTGCTTTGGGTAGTATGAATATTTTAACAATATTTGTTCTTTGAACCCACGAGCATGGAATGTCTTTCCATTTCTTTGTGTTGTCTTGACTTTCTTTTCTTTTTTAATGTTTGTTTATTTTTGAGAGAGTGAGAGAGAGAAAATGCAAGTGGAGGAAGAGCACAGGTAGAAAGGGAGACAGTGAATCCCAAGCAGGGTCTGCACTGTCAGAGCAGCAGTCTTGCAATTTTACTGAATTCATTTTTCAGTTCTAGTTTTTGGTGGAGTCTTTAGGGTTCTGTATGTGTAGTATCATGTCATCTGCAAATAGTGAGAATTTTACTTCGTCCTTACATTTTGGATACCTTTTATTGCTTTTTCTCGTCTGATTGCTATGGCTAGGACCTTTTACTACTATGTTGAATAAAAGTAAGAGTGGACATGCTCATCTTAGGCAGAAAACTCTAAGTTTTTCACCATTGAATATGTTGTTAGCTGGTAGTTTTTCATATATGGCCTTTATTATGTATGTTTTTCTAAACCTACTAGCTTGTTCTTTTTTTTTTTTTTTTTTTTTTTTAAATTTTTTTTTTTTCAACATTTTTTATTTTTTTTTTTATTTTTGGGACAGAGAGAGACAGAGCATGAACGGGGGAGGGGCAGAGAGAGAGGGAGACACAGAATCGGAAACAGGCTCCAGGCTCTGAGCCATCAGCCCAGAGCCTGATGCGGGGCTCGAACTCACGGACCGCAAGATCGTGACCTGGCTGAAGTCGGACGCTTAACCGACTGCGCCACCCAGGCGCCCCAAGCTTGTTCTTAAATGTAACCATATTCTACTCAAGCAGCATGTAACTCTACTTGGGTAAGAAAGTCTTATCAGGGTGGTAATAATAGGAGTAGGACTAGGAAAAACATAGGATAAGCTTAGATAGGGGAAGGGTATGTAAGAGATTGGTACATAAATAGAAGTACTATGTACAGAGTTTAAAAAGTAAATGTAAAAAGGCCTGTAATAAAGTTCATTGTCCCCTATCTCTTCAGTTCCCCTTCTGTTTTCAACTCTTTCAGATGTTGGTTTTGATATTAACTTCTATATTCTGAAATCGTTTTATTATATTGCTGTTGCTTCATGTATCAATGAAAAAAAATTTTTTTAATGTTTATTTATTTTGAGAGAGAGAGAGCACAAGCAAGGGAGTGGCAGAGAGAGAGGGAGAGACAGAATCTGAAACAGGCTCCAGGCTCTGAGCTGTCAGCACAGAGCCCGACGCAGGGCTTAAAGTCATGAGCTGTGAGATCATGACCTGAGCCAAAATGTGAGCCACCCAGACACTCCTCAATTTTAAGTCCACCCTGTGAACTTCCTTTTCGGATACATAAAGATTACATTCTTTTACCCTTTCCCTTTCTCTCAGGGTAATTGATGAGCCAAAAAAAGTTCTGTGGCTTATTTTATATTTTACAAGAAATAAGTTCTTGTTTATCTTCTGTTTCCAAGAGTTTCCTGGTGTGTTTTAAAATTTTCCAGGTGTGAGTCACTGATTCATTCCAAATTCTTCAACTCTTCTTAATACTAAGTTTTATATTTTTATATATCATTATATGATTAGTTTTTTCCCTCCCTTTCCCCTCTCCCAAATCTCCTTTGTCCTTTATCTTCCTACTCCAATTATTGATTTTTCATTAGGGATACTAAATAGCTATCTTCTCTTCAGATCATCCTTGAAATTCCTTTTGCTTTTATATTGTTTTGGATCTCCAGTTTCCAGAATTATACGTGGACATTGTTATTGGTTTACTTGTTTATTTTGTTAAGATGACATCTTTTCTGAGAAAGGGTGCGTGGGAGACAGGTGTTTTTTATACCCTTCAGACCTAAAAGTTTCTGTTCTACCCTTAATCTTGAAGACTTCAATACAGAATTCTGGGTAGAAAATTATATTCTTTAAAAAATTTAAAAGTATTGCTCCATTGTATTCTAGCTTCTGATATTGCTGTGAGGTTTTTTATTTTTTTATTTTTATGTTTTTTGAGAGAGCAAGTGTGAACAGGAGGAGAGGGGATGGGGAGGGGGAGAGAGAATCTCAAGCAGGTTCCATGCTCAGTGGGGAGCCCAGTATGGGGCTCCATCCCACGACCCTGGGATTCTGACCTGAGCTGAAATCAAGAGTCGGATGCACAACCTACTACTGAACCACCCAGGTGCCCCTTCTTTGAAAATTTTTTTTTTTTTTTTTTTTAAAGTAAGCTCTACTTCCATCATGGGGCTTGAACTCCAGACTCTGAGAGCAGGAGTCACATCCTCTGCAGATTGAGTCAGCCAGACCTCCTCCACCCCCATATAGCTTTGGAGAAGTCTTAGCTATTTTTATTCCTGAGCTCCTTCTTGTCACTCTTTCCACTCTCCCTGAAAGCTTTTAGGATCTTCATCCCTGCTCAGTTTTAGAAATTTCATGATGAGGGGCACCTGGGTGGCTCAGTTGGTTAAGCATCCAACTCTGGGTTTCTGCTCAGGTTACAGTCTCACAGTTCGTGGAATCAAGCCCTGCATTGGGATATATTCATTCTCATTCATTCTCTCTCTCTCTCTCTCTCTCTCTCTCTCTCTCTCTCTCTCTCTCTCTCTCTCTCTCTTTCTCTCTGTGTGTGTGTGTGTGTGTGTACCTCCCTCCCTCTCAAACTGAAAAAAAGATTCATGATGGTAGGTGTTTTGGTGGGTTTTTCAGTTCTGAAATATTTTGTAATTTCATCATTTCCAAACCTTCAGATTTTGTATTATGTCTTCTTGGAAGTATTATTAGTCAGATATTATGTCTTCTTGGTTGATGGTATACTTTCCTTTTTCTCCCCATTATTTTTCTTTGTCTCTACCACTTTTTGGAGATTTTTTTACTTTTACCTTGTGGAACTTTTGTTGAATTTTACAAATTGGCAAATTTTAATTTTATTTCTTATTTATTTTTAATGTTTATTTTTGAGAGAGAGAGAGAGAAAACGAGCATGAGTGGGAGAGGGACAGAGAGAGAAGGAGACATAGAATCTGAAGCAGGCTCCAGGTTCTGAGCTGTCAATGCAGAGCCCGATGTGGGGCTCGAACTCACAAGCCGTGAGATCATGACCTGAGCTGAAGTTGAATGCCCAACTGACTGAGCCACTGAGGCACCCCATCTTATTTATTTATTTTTAAAGTTTTATTTATTTATTTAAGTAATCTGTGCATTACATGTGGGACTCCAATTCACCACCCCAAGATCAAGAGTTGCATGCTCTTCTGTCAAATTGCTATAATTCTAATGGGGTTTTAAAGTGTGATTGATGTGTATGCAAAAGCTATATAATGTATATTTGTACACATTGAAGGTCTCTTTTGTAGTTTGAATGCATTTTTTAATAGTATTCTGTTCTTGTTTCAGTAATCCACTCTTTGTTTCTGAGGACATACATTATTAAAACCTTTTTTCTTTCTGCATTTTATCTACATTCTTTGAATTTCTTTTTACCATTTGTTTTGACCTACCTTTAATGATGCAGCTTTCCTTGCTTGTCTTATTGGTTATCTTTACATGGTTAAGAGATGAGCATTCAAAGATGGATTAGAAGTTCTTTGTTGGGGCCATCTCAGATGTTGGCCCACTCTGTAGATTGGAAAATGGTGAGCAAGCTTCATTACCAGGGATAAGTAGGCTTTTCTCTTAGGTCATTCATATTCTCTAAGAGAAATGTCTTCAAGTCTTTGGCCTTGAGATATTTTAGTCTGGTTGTTGGGTGGGGCATGTTAGTTGGAGAGATTTACCAGTCGTAGTATCACATAGTTCTCTTCCTTTCAGTGTCTTTTATCATCCCTGTCTTCAGCATCAGTTTTTCCTGAACTTAATCTTGTTCATTTTATGTACAGGAGGAAACTTCTTGTTTCCCTGGATCAAGTAGGAACAGTATCCTGGCTACCTAGGAATCTGCAGGTTTTAACCGTACCTTTCATTTAGTCCTATTTTCTGCCCAATGCTTCATCTCTGCCTTTAGAAGTATCTGATGGTCTTTGTTCTTGAGCCTTTTCAGTGTTCTGTGGTGTGGATATTTTTGTTGATAAATCCTTCTATAGCCTCTTCCAAGTTTATTTCTCCTGCTCTCAGTTACTATTACTCCCTTTGCTGTCATCCAAAATTTGTTGCCATTTGTTAACTGTTCTTCCATTATCTCTTACCGTATGGAGTTAAGTCTTTTCTCTTTCAGTATATTTGTAGTGAGGTTTAGAACAGAGAAGAAATAAACTTAAGTGTAAAATCAAGCTGGGGCTTAACTGAAAGTGATGTTTTATTTAAAAAACACACATTCTCTTCCCCTGCCCCCCGCATTGTGGGTAGGGATATATAGAGAAATGCTCTGTTGAGAATTAAAATGCCTAGACTTTTCAGAATTGAGTGTCATACAATAAAATGTATAAGTTATGTAATAATTAAAGATAAATGTGTGTATGTGTTTATTGTCACTTCGATTCTTAGTTCTTGAATTTGTATATTTTGGGTCTGTAAGAACCTAGATGCAGTTTGCTCTTTGTTCATACATAAGTTTTGTCTTTTTTTTTTTTTTATTTTTTTATTTTTTAATATATGAAATTTACTGTCAAATTGGTTTCCATACAACACCCAGTGCTCATCCCAAAAGGTGCCCTCCTCAATACCCATCACCCACCCTGCCCTCCCTCCCACCCCCCATCAACCCTCAGTTTGTTCTCAGTTTTTAACAGTCTCTTATGCTTTGGCTCTCTCCCACTCTAACCTCTTTTTTTTTTTTTTTTCCCTTCCCCTCCCCCATGGGTTTCTGTTACGTTTCTCAGGATCCACATAAGAGTGAAACCATATGGTATCTGTCTTTCTCTGTATGGCTTATTTCACTTAGCATCACACTCTCCAGTTCCATCCACGTTGCTACAAAAGGCCATATTTCATTCTTTCTCATTGCCACGTAGTATTCCATTGTGTCTATAAACCACAATTTCTTTATCCATTCATCAGTTGATGGACATTTAGGCTCTTTCTATAATTTGGCGATTGTTGAGAGTGCTGCTATAAACATTGGGGTACAAGTGCCCCTATGCATCAGTACTCCTGTATCCCTTGGATAAATTCCTAGCAGTGCTATTGCTGGGTCATAGGGTAGGTCTATTTTTAATTTTTTGAGGAACCTCCACACTGCTTTCCAGAGCGGCTGCACCAATTTGCATTCCCACCAACAGTGCAAGAGGGTTCCCGTCTCTCCACATCCTCTCCAGCATCTATAGTCTCCTGATTTCTTCATTTTGGCCACTCTGACTGGCGTGAGGTGGTATCTGAGTGTGGTTTTGATTTGTATTTCCCTGATAAGGAGCGACGTTGAACATCTTTTCATGTGCCTGTTGGCCATCCGGATGTCTTCTTTAGAGAAGTGTCTATTCATGTTTTCTGCCCATTTCTTCACTGGGTTATTTGTTTTTCGGGTGTGGAGTTTGGTGAGCTCTTTATAGATTTTGGATACTAGCCCTTTGTCCGATGTGTCATTTGCAAATATCTTTTCCCATTCCGTTGGTTGCCTTTTAGTTTTGTTGGTTGTTTCCTTTGCTGTGCAGAAGCTTTTTATCTTCATAAGGTCCCAGTAATTCACTTTTGCTTTTAATTCCCTTGCCTTTGGGGATGTGCCGAGTAAGAGATTGCTACGGCTGAGGTCAGAGAGGTCTTTTCCTGCTTTCTCCTCTAAGGTTTTGATGGTTTCCTGTCTCACATTCAGGTCCTTTATCCATTTTGAGTTTATTTTTGTGAATGGTGTGAGAAAGTGAGTTTTGTCTTTTTAAGATTAGTTTCCTGGTCAGTTAGATGCCCATTTCCTGCCAATGAATTTTATTTTTTATTTTTTTAATTTTGTTTATTTGAGAGAGCGAGTGAGCGTATGCACGTGTATGAGCAGGGGAGAGAGGTGGAGGGGAGGAAGGGAGAAAGAGAGAATCTTAAACAGGCTCGGGGGGGGGGGGGGGGGGGGAGCCTGATGTGGGGCTTGATCCCCCGACCCTGGAATCAAGAACTGAGCCAAAATTAAGAGTTGGACGCTCAACTGACTGAGCTACCCAGATGTTCATGAATTAAAGTTTTTATTTAATTAATTTCTACACCCAACATGAGGCTTGAACTCACGACACTGAGAACAAGAATTGCATGCTCTTTCGACTGAGCCAAACAGGCACCCCCTTGGCATTGAATTTTTAAAGTAAATTTGACTGTTTCTGTGGCTTTCCTAATCTAAATCTGACCTCAAGGTCTTTTTTGGGAAGGAACTAAGATTCTTTTCTTGCTAAAGAAAGATATTCCAGTGTATAATCCTTCACTTTGAACTTGATTTTTCCTGAACCTAAAGAAAAGCTATTTGTCAGAAAAATACCAACAGTAATATGTTAATTTTTTTTCCGGAGGAAATTGTAATAATATAGAATTTTAAAGGTGGAGGAGTTCTTAGAGATAAAATCTCTTTCATTTTGCTAACTGAGAAGACAGGCCTGATGTATTATTTATCTATTTCTGTGTAACAAATTACTCAAAAAGTAGTATCTTAAAACAACAATAAACATTTATTATCTTTAGAGTTTTTATGGGAGTCAAATTTGGGAGTGGTTTTGCTGGTTCTTTGTGGCTTGGATTTCTTATGAGGTACTGTTGAGTTTTTGGCCAGGTTATGGTCATCTCAGGCCTCATGTGGGGCTGGAGGGTCTGCTTCCAAGTTGGCTCACTTACTTGGTTGGCAAGCTGGTGCTTATTAGTAGTGTGAGCTCTGTTTTTTTTTTTTTTTTTTTTTTCTCTGGACCACTCCAAGGGCTCCTGGACTATTTAAAAAAATTTTTTTTAACATTTATTTATTTTTTGAGAGACAGAGAGCAGGAGCAGGGGAGGGGCAGAAAGAGAGGGAGATACAGAATCCGAAATAGGCTCTAGACTCTGAGCCATCAGCACAGAGCCCGATGTGGGGCATGAACTCACGAACCATGAGATCATGACCTGAGCCGAAGTCGATGCTTAACCGACTGAGTCACCCAGATGCCCCCTGGACTATTTTACATCATATAATTGGCTTCTCTCAGAGCAAGTGATTGAAAAGAGAGCAAGGCTGAGTGGCACTGTCACTTATGACCTAGTTTCAGATGTCACACAGTCATTTTTGCCACATCCACATAGATTTTAGTTATTAAGTATGTTCCACATTCAAGGGGAGGAAAAGTGGACTTCACTGTTTAAAGGGAAGAATATTAAAGAGTTTATGGCTATATTTCAAATTTGCCACACTTGGAGAAATGAGATGATGTCTACATGGTCATAAAGGGAGTTGGTGCTCTATTTGGACTACAGTATAGATGATTTAAATTGATAATATAACTAGGTAAGTAATGGTTTTTCAGTTGTCATCCATCATTGGAAAGAATTATTCTTATAATCTGGTACTTGATGATCATTTATTTATTGATTTACCAGACTCTTTGATTATCCACAGTGTGCCAGGCATTAATGCTAACTGAACATGTCTTAACTAGATTTGTGTGTAATAAGTTACTCTTACTGTATTTATTTATGTATATACACCCACACACCCACACACGCTGAAGAGTGTGAGTGTATATTATTCCTAAATGCTTTTCATTAGCCAAAGAGGGTAGGAATGCCCTTCCTAAGTTAGCCTTCAAGCAAATTAGTAATGTTAAAATACATTTTTTTTTACTACTTGGCTGCAAATCCCTTTATGTAAAATAAAACAGCTTTACTAATAAGGTTTTTATTTTAGCCAGTTTCCTAATTTTTACTAAACATATATGAAGTACTCAGTGCTTAGAGAAGCAAAGATAGATGCCACAATTCTTGTTTTTAAATGGTTCTTTATATGGAAAAGCAGATAAATATCTAGATAACACTGAAGACTATAGCTGTCAACCTAATTTGGTGACTTTTTACTAACCGAAGTACCAGTTTTTGGTGTGATGCTATCTTTATAAATGACTGTAGTGCTACCCTGTCAGGAAAAAGGAGACCAAAACTTAAAAAAAAAAAAAAAAAAAAAAAAAGAGGTACTTTAGGATTTGCCAATTTGTAATTTTTATATTACTTGAAATATACAATTGTCTCTCTAGAAAGCATTAATTTATTGAAAAATTTTCTTTCTCTTATAGGCAATGTCTGTGCTGCTTCAAGGAATATAAGCATTTGGAGATTTTTAACCAAGTAGTGTGTGCACTTATTAACTTAGTGATTGCCCAAGTTCAAGTACTCCGGGACCAGCTTTGTAAACATTGTACTACTATTAACATAGATTCCACGTGGCAAGATGAGAGTAATCAAGTGGAAGAACCACTGAGTATAGAAAGAGAGTGTAATGAAGGAAGTACAGAAAGACAAAAATCAATAGAAAAAAAATCAAACTCTACAAGAATTTGTAATCTGACTGAGGAGGAATCTTCAAAGAGTTGTGATCCTTTTAGTTTATGGAGTACAGATGAGAAGGAAAAACTCTTGCTATGTGTGGCAAAAATTTTTCAAATTCAGTTTCCTTTATATACCGCGTACAAGCATAATACTCATCCTACTATAGAGGTATGTGAAAATATTTTGTGAATTTTAAGTAATACTAAGTTATAGTTATGTTGTCAATTTTTCATGAATAAAGACAGAGTTATTGACGGAAAAATTTATAAAAATAACTACTGTTAGGAAAAAGTATTCCAGTTTATCTAAACCATTTTAGTAGCAACTTGGGTTGAACATTTGCTCAACATAGTCCTATTAAGGAAAGATTCACAGATTGAACTCATAAGAATTAAACTGTCAGTGATATAAAACATTTTGCTGATGTACACTTATGCTGTAGTGTGATACTTTCAGAAAGTAATAATTGAGGAAAAAGAAGCAGGTGGAATTTTGAATTTTATTCTTAGAAACATTGGTAACAGTATTTGGAATTTCTCACATTAAGAAAACAAAGTATCCTTAACTACAAAGTTTTTTTTTTTTTAATGTTTATTTATTTTTGAGAGAGAGAGAGAGAGAGACAAGAGTGAGTGGGGGAGGGACAGAGAGAGGGAGAGAATCTGAAGCAGGCTCCAGGCTGTGAGCTGTCAGCACAGAGCCCGACGCGGGGCTCGAACCCACGAACTTTGAGATCATGACCTGAGCTGAAGTTGGACACTTAACTGACTGAGTCGCTGAGGTGCCCCTTTAACTACCTGTTCTAAATGATAGTACTTTCTTTTATAATAAGTCAAGATGCTTGACATACTGCATTAGTGATACTTTTATAAGCCTTTCAAAGAGTTTAGAAACCCACCTTAGGTTTATTTAGATGATAGCATTACTTTATACACATGGTGGGAATTGAGACAGTTAATATGATAATGTGTTATGTAAGTGGCATAAAAAAACAGATCCGTTATTTCTCATGCTTGTCTGAGTTGGCTGGGCAATTCTATTGGTTTTATGTGGCCTCACTTAGGCAGTTGTATATTTACTTTGAGAGATGGAAGAGTTTAAAGGTCCAACATGGTTTCACTCACATGTCTGACAGTTGGTGCTGGATGTTGTCTAGGGCTCCTTGGGTTTTCTCCACATGGCCTCTCATTCTCCACTAGAGTTGATTGGCTTCTTTACGTGGTGATCTTAGAATTTCTCCAGGAAGACAAATGTGTAAGCTTGTATATAAGGCCTCTTAAGGTCCAGCCTCTGAAACAGTATAAATTCTACCACATTCTGTTGAAGCACTTAATGAGGGCAGTTCACATTCAGGGGGGTATGAAGTAGACTCCATCTCTGGATAAAATACCTCATTTTAAACTTTAACAGATCTACCACATGCTTTTTAAAAAAGTTTGCCTATTTTCTCTGGCTTATTCTGTAATCTTCATATTGACTTCTCTAAACTTCTTTCTTCATCTGGAAAAAAGTAGTTCCTTACTGAAAATGTTTTCACATTGAATTGAGACTATTTAAAAACAGCCTAGGAGGTGCGTATTTCCCCTATTGGAATTTTCCATAAAAATGTTTTAAAACATTGTGCTCTACTTTCTAGAATTCTTTGTTATCTTTCCATATAGAAACCTTTTAATGTATCATTTAGTAAACATCCTAAAACATGTCAGCTCAGCATCCTTTTTATTTAAAAAAATTTAATAAATTTTTATTTTAAATTAATTTATGCTTATTACAATAATTTAAATTTAATCTTTAAATTAAATAAATTTTAATAAATTTAACTTAGTTAAATTTAATTTTTGATTAAATAATTTAATAAAATTAAATTTCTCCAGTTAAAAATTTTTAACAGAACTAAGGTAATACTAAATCTGCTATTTTCTTCCTCAAATCAGTTTGCTCACCAGTTTATCATTTTTTAATGTTATTGGAAAAAAAAAATCTCCAAATATAAGCATAGTCCCACTCCCCTACTTTCCCGTTTGAAATAAAGTGCCTCATTATTACTGTTCTTGAGGATCAGTCATTCCATGTGACTCTTTGGTTGAAAGCAATAATTTCATGAGGTCTTTGAGGTAAAATTCTAATTAAAAAAAAAAACAACACCTTAGATATAATACAATGTAATACAGTGCTACACAGAATTGTCATCTCCTTATACAGAATTTGTGTGCTTCTGTAATATTCTGTTCATAATATAGCTGTTTCCCAGGTTTCTGATATGTTAGTAATGTTTTATTACAAATTCTTGAAAAACGTATGGTTTCTGTCCTAGTGGCCATGTGGTTCTATGTGGTAGCAGTCATATTTAACTTTGATTTTAATTTGATCTTGATTTTGACTTTTCTAAAGAAGCACAAATTGGCCAGGACTTTTCAGAAGATGATTCAGTACTCATGTGTTAATATTTAGATAGCTATGACTTTAGAAAACTGTCAACAACCTGATTTTATATAAAGGGAATTGGCTTACATGGGTTAAAAGTTTTGGTCAGGTTTGCAACGTATATTGCTGAGAATTGTGGGATTCAGGTCTTATTCTGGGGTGCCTGGGTGGCTCAGTCAAGTTAAGCATCCGAGTCTTGATTTCGGCTAAGGTCGTCCTCATCACACGGTTGTGAGATTGAGCCTTGTGTTTGGCTGTGTGTTGAGCATGGAGACTACTTAAAATTCTCTCTCTTTGTTCTTCTCACCCACTCATGCTGTCTCTCTCTAAAATAAAATTAAAAAAACAAAAAACAAAGAATTCAGGTCTTACCCTGCTACACTGCTTCTCACATTACTTCAGACTAATCTCTGCAGCTATTGCTATCTTGCCAGTAGTGAATAAAATAGGAACTTGGAGCCCCTCCTTCTCCCCATCCCTTCCTGTCTATATCCTGCTTTTCTTCCTATCAAAGTCGATAATATTTTAAAAGATGTAGTAATTAGAAATAGGTATATTTAATTGAGGTTAAACTTTTTGGGGATGGGGACAAGGAGCTGTTGCATTCTTTTCTTAATTCTGAATCATTATGTGTAATTCTGTGAGGTGTTGCCCTAGTATTCTAAGTTTTTTTCCTAAGTAAAGTGAAATGAGTATAAAAAGTAGAGAAAAGAAGAGAAACACTGCCCTTGTTAAATATGTGAGATATGATTGGATAGACTTAAATATATACACTATGTTCCAGATTTCTGAATCTGGTTGGGTTTTCTCTTTCCACTTTCCACTGACTTTTTAATTTATGCTTTATTAAATTAAATTAAGTATTTTAAATTCACCCTTTTAATGTATACAATTTAATAAGTTGTAGTGTATTCCTACAGTTGTGCAACCATCACTAACTAAATCCCATACTGATTTATGACTTTTTTGTTTTATATTTATAGAATTCAGATGCTTGGATTTGTCTCTAATTTTGATAAACAGATGTACCTTATTCAAACTATTAAAAAAATAAACATTGACCATCTATTCTAGGAACTGCACTATTTATTGTGTATACAAAGATGAATAATCTACAGTACTCACATTCAAGGAACAATCCTAAACAACTCAAATAGCTTGTTTGTCTTCTACTCATTATCTTCCTTGTCACCAATCTGTGTGGATGGCTTACTTCTGTAGAAGCGAATAGAAGCTCTGCTTGTTCATTTGCAAGCAATTATAAGCCAATGGAGACTTTCTTGGATTGCATTTTATCACTATCCTCTCCTGAGCTTCTTTACTTTAAAGCTCTACTGCCCAATATGGTAGTGAACAGACAAATCTGGCTATTTAAGTTAACTAAAATTAAAATAAATTGAATTTGTTCTTCAGTCACACTAACCATATTTCTTTTTACCCTTTCTTTCCTTCCTTCCTTCCTTCCTTCCTTCCTTCCTTCCTTCCTTCCTTCCTTCACATATTTTAAAAGCTCAGCAGTCACATGGGGCTCGTGGCTAGTGTATTGAACAGCGTAGACAATATTTCCATCATAGCCGAGTGTTCTGTTTTGCAGAACTGTTTGAGAGTATGGCTTTGTTTGATTAGGTCTAGTCATTGGTGGTAAACTGTATGCTCTCCAGAATTGGTAGTCTTAATTTTCCATAACAGCAG
This sequence comes from Neofelis nebulosa, assembly GCF_028018385.1. NCBI lineage: Eukaryota > Metazoa > Chordata > Mammalia > Carnivora > Felidae > Neofelis > Neofelis nebulosa. The sequence goes on from NC_080790.1 coordinate 61,310,723, forward strand.
ATTATTTGATAACACTGATGACTTCTTTGTAAGCAAAAATTCTATTCCTAATTCACTGGCCTTCAGTTTTTCGTGGTTTGGTCATGGAGCAGCATTTGTTTGTTTGTTTTTAATTTAATTTTTATTTTTCTTAATGTTTATTTTGAGAAAGTGCATTTGTGGTAGGGAGGGATAGAGTGAGAGAGACTCCCAAGCAGGCTTCCTACTGTTGGCTCAGAGCCTGACCTGTGGCTCAGTCCCATGAACTGTGAGATCATGATCTGAGCCGAAGTCAAGTGTCAGATGGTTACCTGACCGAGCCACCTAGGCTCCCCCTTGTTTAATTAGATGTGGAATTACTTTTTTTTTTTTTTTAATTTTTTTAACGTTTATTTATTTTTGAGACAGAGAGAGACAGAGCTTGAACGGGGGAGGGTCAGAGAGAGGGAGACACAGAATGTGAAACAGGCTCCAGGCTCTGAGCTGTCAGCACAGAGCCCGACGCGGGGCTCGAACTCACGGACCGTGAGATCATGACCTGAGCCAAAGTCGGCCGCTCAACCGACTGAGCCACCCAAGCGCCCCAAGGAATTACTTTCTGATTACTCATTTATTTCTCTTTATTTTCTCTTTTAAAGTAATAGGTCCCTCTCTGTAGTTCTAGAAATAGAGTGCCTTTATCTTATGTAATACATGAGAGATTTTCTAAAAAGACAAAAACTAATAGGTTTCTTAAGGCCTTTTTAGGGATCACTTTAAAATTGGAACTTTTTTTTTTTAAGTTTATTTATTTTGAGAGAGAAAGTGTGAGTTGGGGAGGGGCAGAGAGAGAGGTAGAGAGAGGAATACTAAGCAGGCTGTGCACTGTCATTGCAGATCTCGATGCAGGGCTTGAACCCATGGACCATGAGATCGTGACCTCAGCTGAAGTCGGACACTTAACCGACTAAGCCACCCAGGGGCTCCTAAAATTAGAACTTTGAAACAAAATTGATGTTGATTTGGATTTCAGGGAGGCTTCTTAGTATTGTTCATAATGTTGTTACCTGTAGGTCTATGTTAACTCTATATACTACTAAAGATGAGATTTTAAAGACACCTTAGAATAATGTCTTCATGTATTAAGAGTAGAAACAAGAAAGGATAAAATAGTTCTTTTGAGGAGTGAAAATAGAAGTAACCAAGTCCAAGAGCTGACGTTTTGCACATCAGAATAGAATTCTGTTAGGACATTTTCTAGCTGTGTTCATGTTAGGCACCAGAAATCTTGACTCCAGTCTAATATTCCAGCATGGTTGATCTGGCCCATGAATCTTTAATACCACAGGTGTTCTTACATTCTGAACTTGTTGAAGACAGAAGGTTTGTTGAGAATAATTTAAAGCTTTACCTGTGGCCCTGCTAGTAGAAGCTCAAGAATAAATTTAAGTTTAGTATACTCGCTTTGACAGGTGTTTTGACCTGTCTTAGGACAGTTTTTGATTAGTTGGAAATGTTCTGGGAGTTTTATGTGATGCTCTCAATGAGTTGTTTTCGAACTTCATTTCAGCAATGGAATTTACATAAAGCAAGCAGGTAACAGCAATGAATGACAGGTTTCTTTGGTAGTGTTTTTCAGATGAAAGTATTAAACTTTCTGATAGAAAGATTTTCAGTGTGACTAAAAAATACAGAATATACAAAATATAGACTTAAAAGAGCCTTGAACCTCTCCTTTCTCTATCATCTCAGAAAAACCATTGTTAGGAAATTAATTCAGATTATTTCCAGACACACAAAAAGTAAAGAAAATCAGATCAAGTTCATAAATCCTAAGTTTTAAAAATGTAATACAAGGCAGTATCTTTCGATGCCTGTACATGTGGACCCACCTTAGCTTTTTTTTTTTTTTAATTTTTTTAATGTTTATTTATTTTTGAGACAGAGACAGAGTATGAAGGTGGAGGGTCAGAGAGAGAGGGAGACACAGAATCCGAAGCAGGCTCCAGGTTCTGAGCTGTCAGCACAGAGCCTTACGCAGGGCTCGAACTTACAGACCGAGATCATGACCTGAGCCAAAGTTGGAAGCCCAACCAACTGAGCCACCCAGGCGCCCCCCACCTTAGCTTTTTAAAGGAATAACTTACCATAAAAATCAATTGCTTAAAATATATAATTTAAACATGTTTTAGTAAGTTTACAGAATTGTGTTACCATTACCTCATTGCATTTTTACAACAGTTCCATCGTCCCAAAAAGAGCCCTCAAGGCATTTCACCTTATTTTTGAAAGCTGTATAAGACCCTAGATGGTTATATCACATTTTAGCCATCCAGTTGATGCATATTTAAGTTGTTTCTAAGTTTGAGATATTATAAATAATTTCAGGTAAGCATCATTAAACATTTTCTAACACTGCTTTTATTAGCTGTTAGGATAAATAACCAGAAGATGAATTGCTGGGTCAAAGAGAATGTGCATTTTAAATGTTGGTAGATATTGCCAAATTGCCCTCCAACAAGGTCATACCTGTTCATATTCTCGCCAACAGTGAATGAATATGCTATCAAGTAGTTTAAATCATATGTATACAAAGCACATTGTGGAATTTTTAGGTAAAAATTAAGTGGTTTTAAAATGTTATAATCTATTTTTGTGACAATTATCCCAATTCTTTATGGAGACATTTTTTATTGAAAAGGCAATATATAGTATATAGTGTAGAAAGATTTCTTTGTACAAGAGTTAAAATACATATTAGAACTGAACCATATAAGCTTCAGTTAGGAATATCATTATTCATGATGAGAAACAATTGCAAAAACCTGTTTCATGTTGTGTAAACTCAATCTATAGAATATTGTCTTTTTTTGAGTATATTTGATGCAGAAATTGTATTTTTTTCTTCAGAGATTATTATCTTGTAGGGTGACCTAATTGTGTTTACTTTGTTTTTGTTTTTTTAAATCAGGATATATCAACCCAAGAAAGCAACATATTAGGGGCATTCTGTGATATGAATGTAAGTGTTTATGTTTTTCTTATTCTCAGGTTTATGGAAAATTCAGTTTTTATTCATATAGGTCTTTGAGTTTATTTTTATATTTGGTCAGTATCTTTTCCATATTGGTAATAAAATGAAAATTATTCCTGATGAGTTTAAATTTTTTTTTCCCCCTCAGGATGTAGAAGTACCATTGCATTTGCTTCGTTATGTATGTTTGTTTTGTGGGAAAAATGGCCTTTCTCTCATGAAGGATTGCTTTGAATATGGAACTCCTGAAACTTTGCCATTTCTTATAGCACATGCATTTATTACAGTTGTATCTAATGTAAGTATTGTTTGGAATTGGTTTTAATCTTGGGAATTAATGGCTTTAATAACATGAGTTTTATGTCCAGAAAAACAGGTTTTGAGTGGCTTGCATGCACAGGAATTTTTTTCCTGGGTTATATTTTGAAAAAAATTGGGTACAGAAGCCTTTATAAAAGGTCTTATAATAAAAATGGAATTTGTATAAAGTAACTAATTTAAGTTAAATAAGTAAATTTAGACCTTTACTACTTCTGTGAACAGAAGTCTTATGTTAATTTTACTTTCCTTGCCTGTGATTTTGTACTGGGAAATTTTTGGCATTTTAGACTTTTAGTTCCAAGATTGTTTGCTTAGGGTGCTACTACAGTGTACCTGACTTTCTTCTGTATTATAAGACTTAATAACATTTTTCTGCATTTGTAAAGAAGATAATTATTCTGTGTTGTAAATGTCAGTTACTGTGAAGCACAGTAAGTGTGGAAGCAGAGATACTTTGTTTTATTGAACTTTCTTTTTTTTTGATACTGAGATTTTTACAAAGGGATGGTTTGTGGCAACCTGTGTTGAGCAAATCTATTGATGCCTTTTTTCCAATAAGTGGTTTACTTTATGTCATTCTTGTAATTCTTACAACATTTTAAACTTTTTCATTACTTTTATATTTGTAATGGTGATCAACGATTACAAATCACTAACCATCATAGGATGGTTAGTATTTTTTAACAACAAAGAATTTTAATTAAGGTTTATACATTTTTTTAGGTATATTTTTTCACATTTAATAGACTACAGTATAGTATATACAAAGTTTTATATGTACTGGAAAACTAAAAAATTAGTTTGACTTGCTTTATTGTGACATTAGCTTTATTGTGGTGGTCTAGAACTGAACCTGCAGTATCTCCAATGTGTGCCTGTAATGAAATTCAATACTGTTTCATAGGCATATTCACCATTTGGTTATTTTATGAGAAGTACTTTTTCACGTCGTTTACTTGTTTTAAAAAATCACATTGTCTGCTTTTCCTTACAGATGTGTGAAGATTCCTTATGTTTCGTATGCAAATCCTTTGTCTGACATACATATATATTGCTAATATCTTCTTCCACTCTATGGTTTGCTTTTCATTCCCCTGTGTCTGTTAAGAGCTATTATTCCTCAATCTTAATGGTTTGTAATTTATCAAAGCTTTTTTGTTAGGGTTGTGTTTTCATTTGTGGATGAAAAAGTCTTTTCTCACCCTAAGGTCATGAAGTTATTTTCTGATATTCTGGAAGTTGTATTGTTTTTCTTTCACATTTTGATTACAGCTCGATTGGAGTTGATTTTTGTGTATGGTGTGGGTGGTCAAGATTAATTTTCTTATAGACAAACACTAGTTCTAGCAATTCAACAAAGACCGTCCTTTCTTCTTTGTTTCCCAGTATAATTTTTGTTATAAATTAGGTGTGTTATGGGTCTGGGATCTCTAGCATATTACATTAGTCTCTTTGCATAATCACATCATCTTAATTTCTGGAGCTTTATAATAAGTCTCGCTATCTAGTAAAGCAAATTCTACTTTCCTGTCATTCTTCTTCTATGTTTTTTTGTTTTTTTTAGGTGTAATTGACATATAGCATTATATTAGTTTGAGGTGTAGAATGTAATAATATTTGTATATATTGCAAAATGTTTGCTACAATAAGTAGTTAACATCCAACACCATTCATGGTTAACAAATTTTCTTTTTCTTGTCCTGAGAACTTTTAAGAACTATTCTTACTTTCAAGTATGCAATACAGTATTGTTAATACAGTCACCATGCTGTACATTACATTACCTTACCCTGTCATTCTTAAAGAGTGTTTTGTCTCCTCATGGACCTTTCCATTTGGAATCAACACCTAAGCTCTGCACATAAACATTTTGGGTTGCCATGAATCTATACATCAATTCGGAGAGAACTGTCATCTCTTCAGTATTGAGTCTCCTTATCTGTAAATATGGTAAATGTGTTTTTATTTGCATGTTTTAAATTTCTCTCATAATTTTTTGTGTGGAGGAATTAATGTGCCTTTTTAAAACAATTTTTTTTTATTTTTTTTTATTTTTTAAGTTTATTTTGAGAGAGAACATGCACGTGTGTGGTGGGGGGAGGGACAGAGAGAGAGGGAGACAGAGAATCCCAAGCATGCTCCATGCTGTTAGCACTGAGCCCAATGTGAGCTCGAACTCATGAACTGGGGCTTGAACTCACAAACCAGGAGATGATGACCTGAGCTGAAACCCAGAATCAGACGCTTAACCAACTAAACCACTCAGGCGTCCCTCTTCTGCCCATTTTTAATTGTGTGTGTGTATGTGTGTGTGTGTGTGTGTGTGTGTGTTTTAATATGAAATTTATTGTCAGAGTGGTTTCCATACAACACCCAGTGCTCATCCCAATAGGTGCCCTCCTCAATTCCCAGCACCACACTCCCCTCCCTCCCACCCCCCATCAACCCTCAGTTTATTCTCAGTTTTTAAGAGTCTCTTATGCTTTGGCTGTCTCCCTCTCTAACTTTTTTTTTTAATTTCCCCTCCCCCGTGGTCTTCTATTTAGTTTCTCAGGATCCACATAAGAGTGAAAACATGGTATCTGTCTTTCTCTGTATGACTTATTTCACTTAGCATAACATGTTCCATTTCCATCCACGTTGCTACAAAAGGCCATATTTCATTCTTTCTCATTGCCAAGTAATATTCCATTGTGTATAAAAACCACAATTTCTTTATCCATTCATCAGTTGATGGACATTTAGGCTCTTTCCATAATTTGGCTGTTGTTGAAAGTGCTGCTATAAACATCAGGGTACAAGTGCCCCTACGCATCAGCACTTCTGTATCCCTTGGGTAAATTCCTAGCAGCGCTATTGCTGGGTCCTAGGGTAGATCTGTTTTTAATTTTTTGAGGAACCTCCACACTGTTTTCCAGAGCAGCTGCACCAATTTGCATTCCCACCAACAGTGCAAGAGGGTTCCCGTTTCTCCACATCTTGGCCAGCATCTGTAGTCTCCTGATTTGTTCATTTTAGCCACTCTGACTGGCATGAGGTGGTATCTCTGTGGTTTTGATTTGAATCTCCCTGATGAGTGACGTTGAGCATCTTTTCATGTGCCTGTTGGCCATCCGGATGTCTTCCGTAGAGAAGTGTCTATTCATGTTTTCTGCCTATTTTTTCACTGGATTGTTTTTTGGGTGTGGAGTTTGGTGAGTTCTTTATAGATTTTGGATACTAGACCTTTGTCTGATAGGTCATTTGCAAATATCTTTTCCCATTCCGTTGGTTGCCTTTTAGTTTTGTTGATTGTTTCCTTTGCATTGCAGAAGCTTTTTATCTTCATGAGGTCCCAGTAGTGTGTATGTGTTGAGTTGTATAAGTTCTTTTTTTTTTTTTTTTAAGTTTTTTTATTTTTGAGAGAGACAGAGCGCAAGTGGGGGAGGAGCAGAGAGAGAGAGGGAGACACAGAACACGAAGCAGGCTGCAGCTCTGAGGTGTCAGCATAGAGCCCAATGCAGAGCTTGAACTTGGGAACTGAAAGATCATGACCTGAGCCAAAGATGGATGCTTAACTGACTAAGCCACCCAGGCGCCCCTATAAGTTCTTTACATATTTTGGATATTAACTCTTTTTAATTTAATTTTTTTTAATGTTTATTTTTGAGAGAGACAGAGACAGACCAGAGGAGGGGCAGAGAGAGAGGGAGACACAGAATCTAAAGCAGGCTTCAGGCTCTGACCTGTCAGCACAGAGCCTGATGTGGGGCTCGAACCCACGAACCTTGAGATCATGACCTGAGCTGAAATGCTTAACCCACTGAGCCACCCAGGTGCCCCTGAATATTAACTCTTTATCAGATATGTCATTTGCAGATATCTTTTCCCATTCAGTAAGTTTGCCTTTTTTAGTTCTGTTGATTGTTTCTTTGCTGTACAGCAAAGAAGTTTGATGAAGTTGTAATAGTTTATTTTTGCTTTGGTTTCCTTTGACTCAGGAGACATATCTAGGAAAATTTTGCTATGGCTGATGTCTGAGAAATTACTGCCTGTGGTCTTTTATAGGATTTTTATGGTTTCAGATATCACATGTAGGTCCTTAATCCTTATCTGGTTTATTTTTGTTTATGATGTAAGAAAGTGGTCCGGTTTCATTCCTTTGCATGTAGCTACCCAGTTTTTTCAACACCATTTGTTGAAGAGCTGTTTTTTTCCCAATGTATCTTCATTCCTCGTTTGTCAAAGATTAATTGACCCTATCTATAATCGTGGGTTCATTTCTAGGCTTTCTATCCAATTCCATTGATTTGTGGGTCTCTTTTTGTGCCAGTACTGTATTGTTTTGATTACTACTGCTTTGTAATACAACTTGAAGTCTGGAATTGTGATAACTCCAGATTTGTCTTTCTTTTTCAAGATCGCTTTGGCTATTCGAGGTCTTTTGTGGGTGCATACAAATTTTGGAATTGTTCTAGTTCTGTGAAAAATGCCACTGGTGTTTTGATAGTAATTGTATTAAATGTGTAGATTTCTTTGGGCAGTATGAATCCATGAGCATGGAATGCCTTTCCATTATTTTGTGTTAACTTGAATTTATCTGTGCTTTATAGATTCTGGAGTATAGGTCTTTCACTTCAGGTTAAGTTTATTCCTAGGTGTATTTTATTAATTTTGGTGCAGCTGTAGATGGGATTGTTTCTCTTAATTTTTCTTTCTGCTTCATTATTAGTGTACATAAATGTAGTCAGTTTCTGTACATTGATTTTGTATCTTGCAATTTTATTGAACTCTTGTTCAGTTCTGTTACCTTTTTGTGGAGCCTTTAGGGTTCTGTATATGTAGTATCATGTCATCTGCAAATAGAATTTTACTTCTTCCTTAACCAATTTGGGTACCTTTCTTTTTCTTCTCTGATTACTAGGATTTCTTTCTTTTTCTTTCTGCCTTTCTTTCTGCCTTTCTTTCTTTCTTTCTTTCTTTCTTTCTTTCTTTCTTTCTTTCTTTCTTTCTTTCTTTCTTTCTTTCTTTCTTTCTCTTCCTCCCTCCCTTCCTTTTTTAATGTTTGTTTAGTTTGAGAGAGAGAGAGTATGTGTGTGAGCAGGGAAACGGGGGAGAGAGAGGGGAGAGAGAGAATCTCAGGCCAGCTCTGTGCTGTTAGCACAGAGCCTGATGCTGGACTCAAGAACCTTGAAATCGTGACCTGAGCCGAAATCAAGAGTTGGACGCTTAACCGACTGAGCCACTCAAGCACTCTTGGTTGCTAGGATTTCTACTACTATGTTGAATGAACGTAGTGAAAATGGACATCCTGTCTTGTTTCTGACCTTAGGGGAAAAATTCTCAGTTTTTCACCACTGAGTCTGATGCTGGCTCTGGGCTTGTTTGTTTAATTTCTTTTAAATGTTTTATTTATTTTTGAGAGTAAGAGTACAAGCAGGAACGGGGAAAGGACAGAGAAGGAGAGAGGGGGGAACAGAAGATCTGAAGTGGGCTCTGCACTAACAGCAGCAAGCCCGATGCGGGGCTCCAACTCACAAACTGTGAGATCATGGCCTGGGCTGATGTCGGATGCTCAGCCAACTGAGCCACCCAGGTGCCCTGGCTCTGAGTTTTTCATATAAGACCTTTATTATGTTGATAATATATTCCCTCTAGACCTGCTTTGTTGTAGTTTTTTATTGTGAATGGATGTTGTAATTTTCAATAGAAGCAGAGAAACCATTTAACAATGATACGTTTTTTATCCTTTCTCATTGATTGATTTCATGTGTCAGATTGATTTGTGAGTATTGAACCATCTTGCATCCTGGAAATAAATCACACTTGATTGCAGTGTATGATTTTTTTATTGTATTATTTATTTGGTTTGACAATACTTTTGAGGACTTTTGCATCTATATTCATGAGGGAGATTGGCCTATAATTCTCTTTTTTTGGTGGTGTCTTTGTCTGGTTTTGGTATCAGGGTGATATTGGCGTCATAGAATGTGTTTGGAGATTTTCCTCCCGCTTGTATTTTTTGGAATAGTTCCAGAAGAATAGGTATTAACTCTTATTTAAATGTTTCATAGAATTCATTTGTGAAGCCATCTGGTCATGGACTTTTGATTTTGGGAAGTTTTTTGATTACTCATTCACTTCATTGTTGGTATATGGTCTTTTAAAATTTTCTGTTTATTCCTTCTTTAGTTTTATACAAACTGTACAAATACAGTTGTTTGTATTTCTGTAACATTGTTATTTCTCTTCTTTTATTAGTGATTTTTTTTCTTTGAGTTTTCTCTCTCTTTTTTTTACAAGTCTCCCTAGGGGTTTATTAATTTTGTTGATCTTCTCTAGGAACCAGCTCCTGGTTTCATTTCATTGATCTGTTCTATTGCTTTTTTATTTTTTTTTTTTATTTTTTTTTTTTCAACGTTTTTTATTTATTTTTGGGACAGAGAGAGACAGAGCATGAACGGGGGAGGGGCAGAGAGAGAGGGAGACACAGAGTCGGAAACAGGCTCCAGGCTCCGAGCCATCAGCCCAGAGCCTGACGCGGGGCTCGAACTCACGGACCGCGAGATCGTGACCTGGCTGAAGTCGGACGCTTAACCGACTGCGCCACCCAGGCGCCCCTATTGCTTTTTTAAATTTGTGTATCCTTTATTTCTGCTCTGATCTTTATTATTTCCTTTTTTTTTTTGGCTGGGTTTAAGTTTTGTCTGTTTTTCTAGTTTCTTTAGGTGTAAAGTTAGGTTGTTTGAGATTAGTCATTCTTCTTGAGGTAGGCCTGTATTGTTATATACTTTCCTCTTACTTTATTTTATTTTAAAATATTTTGTTTTTAAGTAATCTCTATACCCAACGTGGGGTTTGAATTCACAACCCAGAACTCAGCAGTCGCATGCTCCACCAACTGAGCCAGCCAGCTGCCCTTCTATACTTCCCTCATAGAACCATTTTTGCTGCATCTTCAAGATTTTGTTGTGTTTTCATTTTCATTTGTTTCTGTGTAATTTATGATCTCTTTTGTTATTTTTTGGTTTACCTGTTATTTAGTAGCGTGTTATTTAAACTCCTTCTATTTGTGATCTTTGCAGATTTTTTCTTGTGGTTGATTTCTGTTTTCATAGCATTGTTGTTAGAAAAGATGCGTGGTATGACTTTGATTATTTTGAATTTGTTGAGATTTTTTTTGGCCTAATGTGTGATCTGTTTTGGAGAATGTTCCATGTGCCCTTATAAATAGTGTTCATTCTGTATTAGGGTGGAATGTTCTGAATTTGTCTATTAAGTCCATGTCCAGTTTGTCATTCATTGCCACTGTTTGCTTGTTTATTTTGGATGATCTATTTATTGATGTAAGTAAGGGGTTGTCAAAGTCCCCTACTATTATTACTGTCAGTTGTTTCCTTTGTTATTAACTGTTTTATGTATTTGGGTGCTTTCAGGTTGGGTGCATAAATATTTACAATTGTTATATCCTCTTGTTGAATTGTCCCCCTTATTATTATATAGTGTCTTGGTCTCTCATTATAGTCTTTGTTTTAAAGTCTTATTTTGCTGAGTATTCTACCTCAGCTTTCTTTTGACATCCATTTGCATGATAAATGTTTCTCCATCCTCTCACTTTTAATCTCCAGGTGTCTTTCAGTGTGAAATGAATCTCTTATAGTCTGTATATAGATGGGTCTTTTATTTTTTTGGTCTATTTCATCAGTTTGGTCTTTTGATTGGAGTGTTTAATCCATTTACATTCAAAGTAATTAATGATTAGCTGAACTGAAGCTTTCAGGTTTGGCCAATTTATCTATATATATGTACCAACATATTCTCAAACAAGACATCTAAATTATTAGATAAATATTCTTTTTATAGTAATTCCACACCTCTGTCCATTTTGCATACAGGTCACCTGCACTAATTTATGACATTCTTCATACTCTTGAGACTCTCCATAGGGGTTCACTAATGACAGTCCAGGTGTGAGGAATAAAACTTGGTTTCCCTGCTAAAAACAAAAAACAAAAAACAAAAAAAACCAAAGTAATTATTGATAGGTATGTATTTATTGCCATTTTGTTACTTGTTTTGTGGTTTCTGTAGATTATTTCTTTCTAAAAATTTTTTTTCTTTTGAGAGAGAGACAGAGTACATGGCGGTGGGGAGGTGCAGAGGAGAAGGAGACAGAATCTGAAACAGGCTTCAGGCTCTGAGCTGTCAGCACAGAGCCTGACGCAGGGCTTGAACCTGTGAACGATGAAATTATGACCCGAGCTGAAGTTGGACACTTAACCATCTGAGCCACCCAGACACCCCTCTCTAGATTTTTTCTGATCCTTTCTTCCCTTGTGCTCTTTTCTGGTTTGTTGGCTTTAGTGATATACCTGGATTCCTTTTACTTTATTGTTTACATATTTACTACTGGTTTTTGATTTGTGGTTCCCATTAAGTTTGTATGTAACATCTGTGTATAGCAATCTATAAGTTAATGGTCACTTAAATTTATTTTTTTAGAGAGACAGTGTGCACATGTGCAAGTAGGGGTGGGGCAGAGGGAGAGGGAGAGAGAGAATCTTAAGCAAGCTCCACACCCACTGTGGAGCCTGACACAGGGCTTGATCTCACAACTGTGAGATCATGACCTGAGCTGAAATCAAGAGTCAGACACTTCACTGAGCCACCAGGTGCCCCAAGTTTATTTTTTTAATGGTTTTATTATTATTACTTTTTTAAATTTTAGGTTCCCAGTCTAGTTAACATACGTTATTCTATTAGTTTCTGCTTAAGTTTAAATCCATTTTTACTCTTCTCTCAACGTTTTAGGTGTATGATGTAATATTTTCCATCCTTTTATTTTATGAATCCCTTGACCAGTTTTTATGGAAATACTTATTTTTATTGCTTTTGTGTTTGTTTGTTTTTGTTTTTACTTTTCATCTTCTCACAGTCTTTCCTTGTTACTCCAAGAGCCCCCTTTCTTGTAGATCTGGTTTAATGGTCATAAAACCCTTTACTTTTTCTTAGAGAAACTATCTCTCCTATTCTGAATAGCAGAGCACTTTGAATATATCATGTCACTCCTTTCCTGTCTACAAAGTTTCTCCTGAAAAATCTGGTGATAACCTTATGGGTTTCCCTTGTATGTAACTGTCTTTTGCTAGTTTAAACATTTTTTCTTTATTGCTACTTTCTGCCATTTTAATTAATATGTGTCTTGGTGTGGACATCTTTAGGTTGAATTTTGGGGGGAATTTGTGCCTCTTGGATTTGGATATCTGTTTCCTTCCCCAGATTAGGGAATTTTGCAGTTATTATTTTTTAAATGAGTTTTCTGCCCCTCCCATTGCTCTTTATTCTTCTGAGATCCCTATAATTCAAATGCTATTAACACTTAATGGAGTCACTGTGTTCCCTAAGTCTATTTAGTTTTCATAATTTTCTTTCCTCTTTTTTGCTCAGCTTAGTTACTTCCCATTACTGTCTTCCAGGTCATTAATTCATTCCTCTGCTTCCTCTAGCCTGGTGTTTATTCCATCAAATGTATTTTTAATTTAATGTAATTTAATCTTGATCTCTTGATTGGTTCTTTTTTATCTCTGTGTTAAGGATGTCACTGATATCCTCCACTCTTTTCTCAAGTCCAGTGAGTATCTTTATGATCATTACTTTAAGTTCTGTATCAGGCATATTTCTTAAGTCTGTTTCACTTTGGTCTTTCTGTGGTTTGGTCCTGTTATTACATTTGGGAGATATTTCTGTCTCTTCATTTTGTCTCATCTCTTGTATCTGTTTTTCTGTGTTATCAATGTCAGTTCTTTCTCTTGCTCTTCATGATAACAGCCTTATGAAGAAGAGGTCTTGTAGTGCTTTGCAGTGCTGTGCAGTTCAGAGTCCCCTATTCTCCAGGGCCTGGTCCTTTTACGTGTGTGTCCTATATGTGTTGCATGTGCTCTCCTATTGTGTCTTGGTCTCTTTTTCCTTCAGTACAGTTATCTGCAGATGCTGTCTTTGTGTATTGTGGTGATGTTTGGTCCTCAATAGGGGCTGGGCACATTTTAATAAAGTGTGGGAAATGACATTTGCCCCTGCAGCCACCTCTTGAACTGAGGTTCTGCAAAACGGGCAGCTGATTGGGAGATGTGTTGGCCAGATACATGCACTGGTATGTTGGGGTAGAGGCCTACAGCACTGGGACTAAGGGAATGTGATGGGGAAGGGTGGGTCTAGCAACATGTGGGGTGTGGGGTGGTGGTAGGCAGCTTGGTGCAAGTAAGTTAGGTAATGATTGTTGGCCCCGTTTCAGGTTTCTGCAGCTGCCTGTATGCTGGGTGGTGGGGGGAGGGAAATGGTGCTTGCCAGCTCCTCTGTTCCTGGAGGGGTCTCCTTGTGGTGACTGTCTCTCTGACCATGCTCCAAGATGAGCAGATCACTCCCACTCCTGTCTGTTTCCAGTGTCTTTCAAATTTCTAGTTTTGTGCTGTATCTGCAGGGCTATTTGTTGTGCTGTGTCTTTAAGGGTGGGGACTTTACTTCCTAATGCCATTTGGGCTCTCCTTTAGCTGAGCCCATTGAGTTTTAAAATTCCAGGCATTAAGTTACCCTGGTTTTAAGAACCCCCAAAATTCAGCCTCTCTTCCTTTCAGAGGCAAATGTGTGAAAGTTTTTTGTCCTTCTCTGTGCTGACTCCTTCCCCAGTATGGTTAGCTCGAAGACTATGTCTTTGCCCTTCCTGGTCTCTTCCCTACCTTGAGTTGTGGAGTTTGTTCTCCCAGTGTTTGGTTGTTTTCTGGGTTATATATGCTGTGTTATCTAGTTGTATCTGTGAGGCTGTATGATCTTAGAGTCCTCCTACTCCATCATCTTCCCAGACTTCTCCAAGGTGTTACATGTCTTTATTAGATTTTTTTGTAGACATAAATTTTTTTGATACTTAAGGAGAATATTTTAAAAAAAAATTTTTTTTTTCCAACGTTTTTTATTTACTTTTGGGACAGAGAGAGACAGAGCATGAACGGGGGAGGGGCAGAGAGAGAGGGAGACACAGAGTCGGAAACAGGCTCCAGGCTCCGAGCCATCAGCCCAGAGCCTGACGCGGGGCTCGAACTCACGGACCGCGAGATCGTGACCTGGCTGAAGTCGGACGCTTAACCGACTGCGCCACCCAGGCGCCCCTTAAGGAGAATATTTTTGAAAAAAACTTTATTTAGTATTTGTTCCTGGTAATTCAGAAAACATATGCTTATATATAATGTGGGTTGTGTATGTACATGTATGTATGTGTGTATATTAATTACTTGTATTAACTTTCTATGCAGCATTCTTGACAAACCATTTAATTCTAAAAACACTTACTGAAAGTTGTTTTGGATTGTTCTGTTCACATAATCATATAATCTCAGAGTAATAATATTATTTTTAATTGAACTATAATTGACATACAACGTAACATTAGTTTTTAGGTGTACAGTATAGTGATTTGACAAGTCCATATATTACGCTATGCTCACCACAAGTATAGCTACCATCTGTCGCCGTACAATGCCGTATAATATCATTGACTATATTCCCTATGCTGTTCCTTTTATCCTTGTGACTAACTCATTCTGTAAGTGGAAGCCTGTATATACCACTCCTCTTAACCTATTTTACCCACCCTCCCACACTCTCCCCTCTGGTAACCATCATTTCTCTGTATTTATGGGTCTGTTCCTGATTTTTATTAGTTGGTTTACTTTGATATTTAGATTTCACATGTAAGTGAAATCATAAGATATTTTTGTTTTTCTGTCTTCTATCATTTAGCATAAAATGTTCTAGGTCCATTCATGTTATTTATGGGAAGATCTCATTATTTTTTGTTGCTGAGTAATATTTCATGGTATGTGCATGTATATGTGTGTATAATTCTTTGAGGAACCTCTATACTGTTTTCCATGGTGGCTGCACCAATTTACATTCCCACCAACAATGCATGACGTTTCATCTTTTTCCGCATTGTCACAAATGTTATTTCTTATCTTTTTGATTCTAGCTGTTCTGACAAGTATAAGGTGATAACTCATCGTGGTTTTGATTTGCATTTCCCTGATGAGTAGTGATGTTGAGCATCTTTTCGTGTGGCTATTGGCCATCTGTAGGTCTTCTTTGGAGAAATGCCTGTTCGGATCCTTAGCCCATTTAAAAAAATTTTTTTTTTTAATTTAGATTTTATTTTTGAGAGAGAAAGAGTGAGTGGGGTAGGGGCAGAGAGAGAAGGAGTCACAGAATCCAAAGCAGGCTCCAGGCTCTGAATTGTCAGCATAGAGTCCGACATGGGGCTCGAACTCATGAACCATGAGATCATGACCTGAGCCAAAGTTGGACACTCAACTGACTGAGCCACCCAGGTGCCCCCTTTGCCCATTTTTAATCAGATTATTTTTTGTGTTGTATGAGCTATTTAGATATTTTGGACTTTAACCCTTTATCAGGTATATCATATACAAATGTCTTCTTCCATTCAGTAGGTTGCACTTTAGTTTTGTGAATTGTTTCCTTCACTTTGTAGAAGCTTCTTATTTTCATATAATGACAGCAGTTTATTTTTCCTATCGTGTTTTTTTTTTTTTTTTGCCTGAGGAAACATATCCAGAAAAATGTTGCTGAGAACAGTGTTCAGGAGATTACTGCCTATGTTTTCTTTTTCGGAGCTTTATGGTTTCAGGTCTCACATTTAGGTCTTTAACCTATTTTGAATTTATTTTTGTGTATGGTGTAAGGAAGTGGCCCAATTTCATTCTTTTGCATATAGCCGTCAGTTTCCCCATTACCATTTATTGAAGGGACTTTTCCTCATTGTATGTTTTTGCTTCTTTTGCTGTGGATTAATTGACCATATAAGTGTGGGTATTTTTCTGGGTTCTCAATTCTGTTCCATTGATTTATGTGTGTATTTTTGTTCCAGTGTCATACTGTTTTGATTGCTACACTTTGTAATGTATTTTAATATCTGGGATTGTGACACCTCTAGCTTTGTTATTCTTTTTTAAGGTTTCTTTGCCTATTTGGGGTCTTTTGTGGTTCTATACAAATTTTGGAATTATTTATTATTGTTCTGTGAAAAATGTAGCTGTTCTTTTAGTATAACAGCATCTGTGGATTGCCTATGAACATTTCAACAATATTCATTCTTCCTACCTGTGAGCATGGAATATCTTTTTATTTGTGTCATTTCAATTTTTTTGTCATTGGTTTTTTTTGTTTTTAATTTCTAAAAAATGTTTCGTGAGAGAGAGAGAGAGCGTGAACAGCATACAGAGAGAGAGAAGGAGACACTGAATCTGAAGCAGTCTCCAGGCACTGAGCTGTCAGCACAGAACCCACTGTGGGGCTTGAACCCATGAACTGTGAGATTGTGACCTGAGCAAAGTTAGATGCTAAACTGACTGAGCCACTCAGATGCCCCGTCATCAGTGTTTTGTAGTTTTCAGAGTAAAGGTCTTTTAGCCCCTTGGTTAAGTTTATTCCTAGGTATTTTATTGTTTTTGGTGCAATTGTAAATCAAATTTTTTGTTTATTTTTCTTCTATTTTGTTAAGTTAGTCTTAGTTTTAATTCTTCCGTTTTAGTCTTAGGACTTTTATTTACTTTCTTAACTTTTGTACTATCCAGGACCTTCAGGTTAATTTGAATTAAAGACATTCATGATTGCTCCTAGTTTTAGAAGGAATTTTTATTTTTATTTATTATTATTTTTTTTGAGAACGAGAGCACAAGCAGGGGACAGGCAGAGGAAGAGGGAGAGAGAGAGAGAGAATCTTTTTTTTTTTTTTTAATTTTAATTCTCAAGTTAGTTAACATACAGTTTAGTCTTGGCTTCAGGAGTAGAACCCAGTGATTCATCTCTTATATCTGACACTCAGTGCTTCATCTTACCCCTGTGTTCATCCGTTAGGTTTCTCAAATTCCACATGGGTGAGATCATGATATCTGTCTTTCTTTGACTTATTTTGCTCAGCATAATACCCTCCATTTCCATCCACATTGTTGCAAATGGCAAGATTTCATTCTTTTTGCATTGCTGAGTAGTATTCCATTGTATATATACCACATCTTCTTAATTGGGCATTTGGGCTCTTTCCATAATTGCCTATTGTCGATAGCACTTGTGTAAACATTGAGGTGCATGTGCCCCTTCGAATCAGCATTTTTGTATCCTTTGGTTAAATTCCTAGTAGTGCAATTGCTGGGTTGTAGGGTAGTTCTATCATTAATTTTTTGAGGAACCTCCACACTGTTTTCCAGAGTGATTGCACCAGTTTGCATTCCCACCAACAGTGCAGTAAGGTTACCCCTTCTCCACTTCCTCGCCAACATCTGTTGTGTCCTGAGTTATTAATTTTAGCCATTGTGACCTGTGTAAGGTGGCAACTCATTTGTGGTTTTGATTTGTATTTCCATGGTGATGAGCGATGTTGAGCATCTTTTCATGTATCTGTTTGCCATCTTGATGTCTTCTTTGGAAAATTGTCTATTCATGTCTTCTGCCCATTTTTTCACTGGATTATTTGTTTTTTGGGTGTTGAGTTTGGTTAGTTCTTTATAAATTTTGGATACTGACCTTTTATCCGATATGTTATTTGTAAACATCTTCTCCCATTCCATCAGTTGCCTTTTAGTTGTGTTGATTGGTTCTTTTGCTGTGCAGAAGCTTTTTATCTTGATGAGGTCCCAGTAGTTCATTTTTGCTTTTATTTCTCTTCGGGAGAGAGAGAATCTTAAGCAGGCTCCGTGCTGAACTTGGAGACTGATACAGGCTTGATCTCACAACTATGAATTCATGACCTGAGCTGAAATCAAGAGTCAGACGCTTAACTGACTGAGCCCCCCAGGTGCCCCTAGATGGAAAAATTTTAACCTTTTACCATCAGTATAGCATTTAGTATGGAACTGACATAATGGTCTTTGATTAGAGTGGAGTCATATATTCTGTATTTTCAAATTTGTTTTTGATTTGTGTCCCTTGACTTTGCTAAGGCTTAGTATTATAGCTTGTTGTTAGATAATTTGCTTAGGATTTTTGTTTTTATGCTACTTGAACCATTATTAGAATAAAGTTCTAAGGTAAGCATATTTAGAAATGGTTTGGAATATCATGGAGACAAAAGAAAATAAATTATAATTTATTATATCTTAGATTGGGGTATCTACAGTAAGAGCTTAAATGTTATAATCATTATGTGCGACTATAAAATGTATTTCCCATAGATGGATATTGACAAGAAGGAAGGATGGATTTTCTGTTAAAAGCTAAGATAGTTTATTAGAAAGCTAATTTATTTATTAAAATAATTTTTTAACGTTTATTTATTTTTGAGAGACAGAGAGGGACAGAGTGCAAGCAGGGGATGGACAGAGGGAGAGGGAGACACAGAATCTGAAGCAGGCTTCAGGCTCTGAGCTGTTAGCACAGGGCCCGATGTAGGGCTCAAACTAAAAAACTGTGACATCATGACCTGAGCCACCCAGGCACCCCTAGAAAGCTAACTTTGTGCTATTGTATTTAGGTTGCTGTCATACAAAGAGGCATATAGTACCATGTAGTAAGATGAAATTACTTGGGTAGGTAGGTGATTCTCCCTAGAAAAAGGTTATGGTCTTTAGGATGATTTTATGTATATCTGTAACAAATATATATAGGTTACTTACCTAATATGTGTGTAATCCTGTTTCTTAGTTTATTGTTTTCAAAATATATAAAATATATGTAGTTTTAGCATCAGCAAAATACTAAATGCTCTTGTTTGTAATTAATTACAGTGACATGTATTTCACATATTCTTTATAGATTAATGTCATATTTATGTTTCTTTATAGATTAGAATATGGCTACATATCCCTGCTGTCATGCAGCACATTATCCCTTTTAGGACCTATGTTATTAGGTAAGTTTATAAAATCTTTTTCCCTTCATTACCAATATGATATGTTTAAATGGTTTATAACATAGTGTAGATTTATATTGTTTTAAAGTCCCTTGTATTCACATCCTTTAGAGAAAATTGACAGTTTAGTGTATAATATTTTTAATGCTCATGTAGGCTTCTATTTAATGTTTACACTTAAGCAATTTATGTTGGACCTTTTTTTTCTTTTTTCAAAGATTTAAAAAATTTTAAGTATTATCTACACTCAGCATGGGACTTGAACTCAAAACCCTGAGCGAACCAGTCTCCCCTGGACCTTTTATTTTCTTATACATGAAATATAAGGAGTTTAACAGTGGTTACATGGTATTCCACAGTATGCAGTCAACAAAGATACACGAAGTATTATGTTCTAGGCTTTGGGAATATAGCAGAGAAGAAAGGACTTCTCTTTTTGTGGTGTCTGTACCAAGTAAATAAGTAGATGGTAATATTTCATCAGAAAGTCATGATAATTACAGAGTAAAGGAGGAGCAAAGGTGGATTGAGAGTTCTAGAGCGTGGGTCACAATTTTAAACAGGGGCTTAAAGAAGGTCTCCTTGAGAAGAGATGACATTTGAATTTAAGTCCCAGCCTCAGAAGGAACACTAAGAGGATGGAGAACAAAATGTATTGATTAGAGTTGGAGTGTGAACTTTTGGGAGTTCTAAGATTGTGCTTCTTGGTAATATTTATTATACTTTCTACTTTTTCTCATTTTATTTGCAAAAATTTGAGTACCTATTTTCCTTATATTCGAGTTTTTGGAGAAAGTATCAAAAAAAGAATCTGATAGTGATGAATCCTTTGTCAGGTAATGTGATAGAGAGGAAATGTGAGGTCTTTCTGAAAGATGGCATTTGAAGATCATGAATCCGCTAATCAGGTGATATTTGGAAGAATGTATTCCCGGTAGAAGGAACATAGGGAAGTTAGCTTTGAAGTTGGAAAGAATATGACATTCAAGAAAGTAGAAGCAGACTGGTGTGGAACATAGTGTGTAAGGGAGGAGTAGTTATGATAAGAAGTTGGATAAGCAAGGGCAGGTTGTACAGGACCTTAAAGCTATTATGAAGAGTTTGGATTTAATTTTAACAATGGGAATCTATTGCTAAATCTAGGGTTTTAAGCAGGTGAGTTGTGATTATTTTTAGAAGATCACTTTGGCTTTTAAGTGGATCATAAATTATAAGTTGTTGGGGTAGAAGCTAGGAGACAAATTGAAAGGTTAATGCAGTAGTCTTGGAATTAAATGATGTTTATAAGGATTGTTTATGGTGATTTTGAAAATTGAATGGATGTAAGTGAAAATAAAATGGACAGGATTGGTGATTCTGGAATTTAAAGGGGTAAGCATCCTGGATGACACATAAACCTCCCCCCCTCAATTTCTCTTTTGTGCTGTGGGCATCATTCACTGAGATGTGAAGAACTGAGAGAACTTGAAGACTTAATTTCAAGATGCCTGCGGGACTTTTAAGTGGCACTGGTGAACTGAGAGCATACATGTATAATTAAGAACAGTATTGTTGGAGAACAAACAGAGGGTTACAGGAGGGGTTGTGGGAGGAGGGATGGGCTAAATGGGTAAGGGGCATTAAGGAATCTACTCCTGAAATCATTGTTACACTATATGCTAACTAACTTGGATATAAATTAAAAAAAAAACAACAAAAGTATTGTTAATTGAGTTATCAGCATAAAGACCTCAGTTATTCAATACCTCCTGGGAGTGAATGAGGTCATCTGGGGGAGAGAATCTAGAAAAGAATAGAAGTGTGTTGAGGTACCTGGTTGTTCCATTTGGTTAAGCATCTAAGTCTTGGTGTCAGCTCAGGTCATGATCTCACAATTTGTGGGATCAAACCCCAAGTTGGGCTCCTTGCTGACAGTGCAGAGCCTGCTTGGGATTCTCTCTCTCTTTGTCTCTCTATCCGTTCCCCAACCCCCCCCCCCCCCCATTCTCTCTCTTTCTCCCTTCTTCTCAAAATAAATAAATAAACTTTAAAAAAAAGTGTGTGAGGATGGGGCCTTTGTATCAGTTTGCTTTTGCTGTGTAAGAAAACAACACCCAAATCTTAATGGCTTAAAATAACAACCATTTATTATTTCTCACAGTTCTCAGGCTGAGTAATTCTTTTGATCTGGGTTGACTTGGCTGGAACTGCATGTTTTAAGAATATCACCTCACTTATGTATTCTCTGGTTGCCCGCTGATTGTTGCTGGAAGTGGAGGGGAGTTCATATTCATCTTGCAGTTGGGGCATTGGCTGTGTGTCTTTCATCCAGCAGGCTAACCTAGGTTCCGTTTTTTTGGTGATGGAAAAGTTAGAGGTCAAGCACAGACTTTCCAAGCTTCTGTTTATGCCACATCTCTTAATGTTCCATTTATCAAAGCAACTTGCATTGCAAAGCTCGGATTCAAGGGAGAATGTAGATGAAATAGGGAGAATCTAGAGAAAGAAGGTGATACCTCTTTTATTTTTTTTAATGTTTATTTAGAGAGAGTGTGAGGGAGGGAGTAGCAGAGAGAGGGAGAGAAAGGGAGAATCCCAAGGAGACTCTGTGTTGTCAGCACAGAGCCTGACATGGGGCTCGATCCCACAAACAGATCATGACCTGAGCTGAAACCAAGAGTCGGACGCTTAACTGACTGAGCCCCCCAGGCCCCCCCAAATAGATGATACCTCTTGATAGGAAGGGTGGCAACATTGCATTGCAAAGGCCTCTGTGTAAAGTGATGGGAATAGTTGGGGCCATTTTGCAATCCATTACAAACCCCGAGGAGCACTAATGTTGAAGGTTGGATAGGGAAGGAAGAACCAGCAAATAGAATAGGTAGGACCTGAGGAAAACCAGTGGTTTGTGATATCTGGAAGCCAAATAAGAATAATGTTTAAAATGTACTTACTTTGAAGAATTTTGGCTGTGTGGGGAGTAGATATACGATTTTATATGAAAGTAGGTGAAATTTACTAAAATAGGACCTGTATACATGATAGATATGAGAGATTAATAAAGCTTTATCAGAGGTGCAGAATCCGATGTTAAATATCTTGGCTCTTGGTAGTTTCTGATTCAAGTTGGACTCTGCAAAGAACATGCTACTTCAGGTCACAGTCTTTGAAGCAGCACTTAGAAATAATTTAAATTGGGAATGTTAATCTCAGGATGCCAGGTTCTACTTTATTAAACATTTTAGAGGTATGGAACAAAGGAATATTACTGAATTTTTGAAGGGTCTTTAGGAATATTTTACAGGTTTTTATGTATGTTTTATTTTGAATCACTTAAGGTATTTATGCAAGCTCTCTGATCAGGAGTTAAGACAGAGTGCGGCTCGCAACATGGCTGACTTAATGTGGAGCACAGTGAAAGAACCATTGGATACAACATTATGCTTTGATAAAGAAAGTTTAGATCTTGCATTTAAGTACTTTATGTCACCAACTCTGACTATGAGGTTGGCTGGACTAAGTCAGATAACGGTAAGCTATATTTGTTCATTTTGGGTCATTTTTTATTTGCCTTCTGCACTTCACCATCATCATCATTATCCCTACTATTTGTGGAGCACTTATATGAGGCATTGTGCTTGTTATTTTATATAGATTACTTTGTATGGTCTATATAAATAATTTTAGTATTTTCCCTATTTTAAATATGATGAAACTGAAGCTTAGAATTACAAGGATTTATACTTTAGGTCATCTTTCTTTTCTTTCTTTCCTTTCTTTTTTTTCTTTCATTTTCCACGCAAAAGCCAGAGATAATTAGGCCATAGACCATATTTGATTAACAGATTTTGTTTGAATTGGACGGTAGCAAATAATGTTGTAAATAGAGAGAAATATATATTATTGACTTGGGGATGAGATGGGGAGGAAGACCTGATACCATGAGTCTGTATTCTTGCATACTAACAATTTGCTAGAGCTCAGTAGTTAGCTGAATCCTTTAGAGTGACTATGCTTTTTCAGATTTACCAAGGTTTCCATGAGCTTTACTCCTTTGTATTTCCTGCCTGTTTTATTCTGAAGTAACCACATTTACCTATGTATTAGGCTTCGTAAATGTAGAAAATACTTATTGACATTTTTTCTAAATTAAATCTTAAATGTATTTATTGAGGGAGCCTTCCTGACATTTTATGTCTGTAGTGACATATTACTTGCTGCCTAGCATTAGATTTTTTAAGTTTTTCCCCTATTTAGTTTTGTTCTCTCATTTTCTCTCATGTACTTAGTGGAATAAAGCACGAGTATTGTAGAATGAAATTTTTTACTATTTTAATATGATAAAGGAAATAACCAGATTAATTAGTGTGTGTGAGAATCTTATGTTTTATAATTGTGATTTGGTTATTGACTGATTTATATATGACCATGTTTCTTGGCAGTTGGTAACATACTAGAAAAATTTTTTAAAAAATCTTTAAATTTCTTTTCTCTAATTATAGAATCAACTTCATACCTTCAATGATGTATGCAATAATGAATCCTTGGTATCAGACACAGAAACGTAAGTAGGAACGTCAGTTTATATATAAGTATATTAACTTACTGTGCAGCTGCTTATATGGTATATATAATTGTGACTTTATTAGTTTGGAAGTGTTTGGTAGGAATTCTTTGCCTTGTGACTTGATTAATAAGTTTTCGGAACAATATATTGAAACAATTCTCTTTTTTAAAAGGATATACCAACACATAGTTTTAGTGTCACAAAATGCAAAGGTGTACTATTTATAAAGGAAAATTTAGTAATAAAGAATATGGGGGGGGCACCTGGGTGGCTCAGTCGGTTAAGCATCTGACTCTTAATTTTGGCTCAGGTCATGTTCTTACAGTTGTGACATTGAGCCCCACATTGGGCTCTGTGCTGACAGTGTGGAGCCTGCTTGGGATTCTTTCTCTCCTTCTCTCTCTCCCTCTCCCCTGCTCATGGTTGGCCTCTCTCTCAAAATAAATAAATAAACATTAAAAAAAATAGAATATGGTACTGATAGTTTTCAGAAAGCACACTTGATGCAGATAAAGAAAAGACCTCATTCAACACATTTTATGAGGAAAAACCAAGTTAATGATGCTCATGTGTGAAAAGAAGTAGTTGTTACAGCTTAGTGCTTTTCAGTATCTTAGAAATATTTATTTATTCCAATATCCCATTTAGGTGTTTGTCCAGTATACAAATCCATTTTAAAATCTCAATTGAGTGGTAATATCTTTTGCTTGAAAATACCTGTATAGTTTTTTGTTTGTTTGTTTTTGTTTTTTTAATGTTTGTTTATTTTTGAGAGAGGGAGAGAGAGAGAGAAGGGCAGAGAGGGAAACACAGAATCTGAATCAGGGTTCAGGCTCTGAGCTGCCAACACAGAGCCCAGTGCAGGGCTTGAACTTAGAAACTATGAGATCGTGACCTGAGCTGAAGTCGGACCAACTGAGCCTGCCAGGTGTCCCGACCTGTATAGTTCTAAGGTGTTAGAAAAGTCATAATTATATGAATGACTTATATTTTTGCTTTACTAAGTAAGTAACTTTTATGCATTGATTTTAGTTCTGCCCTATGGAATTAACCTCAGTTGAACCGAACCCTTCGTGGATTTGAAAACCAGAGATGATGTCTGTTGACTCTTTTTCTTCTCCAGGCTAAAGAGTTCTTATTCTTCCAACATGATAGGGTGTTTAGATTTATTACCAGACCACTCTCCCATCTCTGGCAACATTCTTTGTCAGTGATTTCCTTAAAATAATGTTGCCCAGAATAGGTCATAGCTGTATAAATTCTGGGTCATACTAGGAGTACTATTTCCCACTGTCAGGATATTACATAGATTATATCCAGTAGTAAAACTACACCTTTGGATTTTAACCCCTTAGTTTGCCCTTCTCCCACCTCTCTACTCCATAAGACAGACTAGGAGAATGTTAAATTTGCCGAGGCAGTAATCACCCCCACTCTTTAAAAAAAAAAAAAAAAAATCCTAAAATCATCAGTGCAGTAACTTCACATGTCCATACAAGCTAGATCTTTATGTTGCTAAAACAGTGCATAGAGAATAAGTAAGGAGTTCTATTAAAAAAAAAGTATAAGGAATATGTGTCCTAAAGGCATGATTAAGAAAAGAGGGAGGAGAGTCAAAATTTTGAGTAATAGTAGGTAGAAATAGTTAAAATTGGGAAGAGAAGGGTTCTTACAATGTGGGAAAATTGGAACAAATAGAGAAAAGGTGATAAATACTGTTGCAGTCTATGAATTGTGTCTCTTTTTTAGCAGATTTATTAAGGTATAGATACTGTACCTATCATAAAATTCACTGTGTTTACAGTGAATTTTAGGAGATTGGCAGGGCTGTATGAAAATCATCACAGTCCAATTTTAGAACATTTCTATCACTTTAGAAAAACCCCTTTTACCAATTTGTAATCAATTCCTAGTCTTATTCTTAGCCTCACTAATATACTTTTGTCTTTTTTTAATTTTTATTTTTTATTTTAAGTTTATTTATTTATTTTGAGAGAGATACTCAGAAAGCACGAGTGGGGTGAAGGGAGAGAGAGAATTCCAAGCATACTCTGCACTGTCAGTGCCAAGCCAGATGCGGGCTCGAACTCATGAACTGTGAGAACATGATCTGAGTGTAAATCAAGAGGACCAAATTAAAAAAAAAAAAGCAACACCGAGAGATCATTGTAGTACCAAATGAGATCTATGTCTGTTTTTCCATAGGGAGTAGGGTTGAGGAAAGGATACTACTGGTCTATGGTGGCATTTTTACATGAGGGAAAAAAACTCCCTTGCGTGGCCCATATTGAAGTGTGGGAGCTTCCAAACAAATTTTAGTTCTGTGAAGTATCTGAGTTCTTCATATGGATTGTAGAACATCTTGTATACCTAGATCATATAAGATTTGTATTTAATCAAGCCTACTGTCTTCCATCAAAGTCAGATGGCAAGTCACATTATTGTACTGAGTCATGCTTCTAAAAAGAATCCACTTTAGGATACACTTGATACTAATGATACGTTCTTACCAATTAAAGTGGTGGGTGACAGTAATTTAAAAAAGGATTCAAGGGTTCAGTATTAGCTAGTTTAGTCTGGCTTTATAGATTGTAACTGCCATAGAGAGTAACAAGAATTGGCTGTATTGTTTGTTTTCTTCTCCCTTTATTTCTGTTGCGTTTTATTTCATGTATTTTGGGAGTTGTGGGTTTTTTTGTGTGTTTGTTTTTAGTCCCATATATGTTTATAATTGTTATGCTCCTGATAATTTCATTCTTTTATCATTGTAAAAAGACCCATACATAAAGCTATTTTTTGGCTTAGAGGTCCTGGGTGGCTTAGCTGGTTAAGTGTCCAACTTTGGCTCAGGTCATGGTGTCATGATTCATGGGTTCAAGTCCTACTTCAAAGCCTCTGTCTGTCTCCCTCTGCCCCTTCTCGCTTACTCTCTCAAAAATAAATAAACATTAAAAAGCAATCCCCACATTTTTTGGCTTAATGTTTATTTTGTCTGAGTTACTATAGCCACTGCAACTTTGTTTTCATGGTATATCTTTTTCCATGCTTTTAACTTTCAGTTTGTTTTTTTGTTTTGTTTTGTTTTGTTTTAAGAGTGAGAGGGAGCGAGAGCACAAGTGAGGGAGAGGGGCAGAGGGAGAGAAAGAGAATCTTAAGTAGGCTCCATGCTTAGCACAGAGCTCAACATGGGCCTCCATCACATGACCCTGGGATCATGACTGGGGCCAAAATCTGGAGTTGGACTCTCAACTGATGAGCCACCCAGGTGCTCCTGTTTGTGTTTTTGGATCTAAAGTATTTATCTCAGCATATAGTTGGATTTAACTCCCCCCTCCCCAAATATAATCCCATAATCCTTGTTCCCTGCCCCCTTAAAGTAGTCTCTGTGCCCATTGTGGGGCTTGAACTCTTTACCCTGAGATCATGTTTTATGGTCAGTTGCATGTTCTACCCACTGAGCCAGCCAGGTGCTCTAATCTCTGCCTTTTGATTGTAGTATTTAATCCATTTACTCTTAATATCATTGTGTAGTTGGATTTACTCCTCTTTTGCTGTTGGTTTTCTGTATGCCTTCTGTTTTGATTTTCTGTTTCTCCTTTATTGCCTTTATTCTTGTATAACATTTTAATCCATTGATTTTTTTTTAATACTTCAAAAATTACTTTTTTAGTGGCTGCATTATGGGTTATAGTATGCATATTAGTTACTGTCTCCTTCCAATTAGTAATAATGGAATTTTAGTAAAATATGGAAACATTGTTCCAGTATATGTCTGTTCCTTTGTTTCTGGTAAATTAGCTGTTAATCTTACTGTGGTTCTTTTGTACACATATGTTTCATTTTCTTTTGCTGATTTCAAGATTTTGCTCTTTATCTTTGGCTTTTAACAATTTGGTTATGATGAGTCTAGCTGTGGATCTCTTGTGTGTATCTTAGTTGGAGTTTGTTGTGATTCCTGGATGTGTAGATAAACATTTTTCATTAAAGTAGGATATTTTGGCCATTATTTCTTCAGCTTTTTTTTTTTTTTCCCTCCTCCTTCTGTGAGTCTGGTTATATGTAGGTTTTCAGAGCCCTGAAAAGTTGTTACATATAATGTTGTTCAGTTTCATACTTGGCTCAGTTATAGCTACAATTCTGAATAATTAGAAAAGTCCCTGGGTATCCTTAGACTTAAATGGCTTTTTAAATTTAATTCTGTGGATAAATAAGAAAAAATTATTTCACCTTTTCAGTTTTTCTATGTATAATTCATGTGGATGGAACATGTTGGGAGCTCATATGGCAAGTCCTATTTTGAAACCTATTTTCTTCTACTCAGAATATATCTGTAACTACTTTTTTATTCTTTTATATAATTTTAAAATATTTATTTGAGAGAGCACGATCAGGGAACGGGCAGAGAGAGAGAGAGAATCCCAAGATTCTGCGCTGACAGCGCAGAGCCCAACGTGGGGCTCGATCTCACAAACTGTGAGATGGTGACCTGAACCAAAACTAAGAGTCAGACACTTAACTGACTGAGTCACCCAGGTACACCTACTTTTTTCTTATTTTTTTCTATTTTTTATTTAAAAATTTTTTAAAAATGTTTATTTTTTGAGAGACAGAGATAGACAGAGCATGAGCCAGGGGAGGAGCAGAGAGAGAGGGAGACACAGAATCCGAAGCAGGCTCCAGGCTCCGAGCTGTCAGCACAGAGCCTGATGTGGGGCTTGAACTCATGAACTGTGAGATCATGACATGAGCCAAAGTTGGATGCTTAACCAACTGAACCACCCAGGCACCCTTTCTTTTTCTTTTTAAATGTTGTTTTAAATTTTATTTTGAGAGAGAGTGTGAATGTGGGGGAGGCAGAGAGAGAGAGGGAGACAGAAGATCTGAAGTGGGCTCTGCACTGACAACAGCGAGCCTGATGTGCGTCTTGAACTCATGAATCGCGAAACTGTGACCTGAGCCGAAGTCAGACACTCAACTAACTGAACCACCCAGGCACCCCACTACTTTTTTCATTAAATGTTCTGTAATAGCCATTTAAAAAGGTTTTTGAAGAAATAGGCAATCTGAAGAAGCCTGTATCAAAGAAATTAAATGAAAAATTACTGACTTTCCAAAACAAAGCACCAGGCCCAGATGTCGTCACTGGTGAATTCTTCCAAATATTAAAAGAAGAAATTTAAGGGGTGCCTGGGTTGCTCAGTTTGTTAAGTGTCAGACTTCAGCTCAGGTCATGATTTTGTGGTCTGTGAGTTCAAGCCCCATGTTGGGCTCTGTGTTGACAGTTCAGAGCCTAGAGCCTGCTTCAGATTCTGTGTCTCCCTCTCCTTCAGCCTCTACCCCACTCGTGTTCTGTCTCTCTCTGTTTCTCTCAAAAATAAACATTAAAAAATTTAAAAAAAAAGATAAGAAATTTAAGGAAGAAATTACCCTAGGGGCGACTTGGTAGCTCAGTTGGTTAAGCATCTGAATCTTGTTTTCCGCTCAGGTCATGATCTCATGGTTGTGAGTTTGAGCTCCTCATTGGGCTCTGTGCTAGGTGTGGAGCCTGCTTGAGATTGTCTCTCTCCCTCTCCTTTTGCCCCTCCTCAGCTTATATGCCTGTGTGCATGCACTCTCTCAAAAAAAAAAAAACAAAAACAAAAAAAACACCCTTCCCCAATACCAAAACCAAAGACATGTAAAAACTACAGACCAGTATTTCTCATGAACATAAATGTAGAAATCTTCATAAAATATTAGCAAAGCAAGTCCATCAATGTACAAAAAGAATTACATGCTGCAACCAAGTGAGTTATATTATACTCCAGGTATGCAAATCTGGTTCATTTCATGTAATCTGTCACATCAACAGGCTAAAAGAAAAATCACATGATCATATGTATATATAAAGAAAAAGTATTTGACAAAATTGAATACTTAAGATAAAACTCTCAGTAAACTAGGAGTAGAGAACTTCCTCAGCTTGGTAAAGAACATTTACAAAAAAGCTACAGGTAACTTTGTGTTAATAGTGAGAAACACAAAGCTTTCCACTAAAATCAGGAAAAAGGAAAGTCTGTTCTCTTACCACTGTCTTTCAACACTCTACTCAAAAGGCCTACCTAGTGTAGTAAGGCAAGGAAAGAGAATAAAATGTATATAGATTGGGAAGGAAGAAATCGGTCTTTGATTGGTGATGACATGATCTTCTATATAGAAAATCTGGAAGAATTGACACTTGTGGAACCTAGTGAGTGAGCAAAGGTACAGCAAGGTTGCAGGATACAAAGTTAATAAAGAAAACTCAGTTGCTTTTCTATATATCAGTACTGAACACATGAAATTTGAAATTTAAAATATAATTTCATTTACATTAGCACAACATATGAAATACTTAGATATAGATCCTGTTCATATTTTATTAGACTTATGTGAGGAAAATTACAAAACTCCAACAAAAGATACCAAAGAACTAAATAAATGGAGAGATACTCCATGTTTATGAATAGAACATGTAAAATTGTAAAGATAACAGTTCTTCCCAACTGGATCTATAGATTCAGTATAACCTCAGTCAAATCCCAGCAGGTTATTTTGTGGATATCAACAAAATGACTATAAAGTTTATATAGAGAGACAAAATACCCATAATTGCTAAGACAATATTGAAAAGAACAAAGTTGGCGGACTGATGATACCCACCCTCAAGACTTTAAAATTGCAGTCACGACAGTGTGGTACTGGTGACAAATAGATGAATGGAACAGAATAGAGAGCTCAGAAATAGACCATATAAATATAGTCCATTGACAGAGGAGCAAAGGCAGTACCATGGAGCAAAAATAGTCTTTCCAACAAATGGCACTGAAACAATTGGACAACTATGTACAAAAGAAAGAATCCAGACACAGACCACATACACTACTCAAAAATTAACTTAAAATGTGTCACACACATAAACATAAAATACAAAATTATAAAATTTTGTATTTTATAAAATCTTCTAGAATATAGGAGAAAACCTAGATGACTTTGAGTATGGCAGTGACCTTTTGGATATAACACCGTGATCCACCAAAGAAAGAATTGGCAAGGTGGAGTTTATTAAAAAGAAAAACTTGTGCTCTGTGGAAGGTAACGTAAAGAGAATAAGAAGACAGCCACAAGCTGGAAAAAAAATTTGCAAAAGACATGTCTGATAAAGGACTGCTATCCAAAATATTCAGAGAATCTTGAAATTTAACAGTAAGTACCTTGGGCACTCTGACTAAAAAATATACCAAAGATTTTATCACCCTTCAAGCCTAAATCAGAAGATACAGAAATGACAAATATGCACACGAAAAGATGCCCTATATCCTCTTTCATGAGGGAAATGCAAATTAAACTATCAGTGAGATTCTACTGCACATCTCTTGGAACAGTCAAAATTTAGAATCCTGATAACACCAAATGCTGACAAGGTTTTGGAGCAACAAGAACTCTCATCTGTTGCTGATAGGAGTACACTCCACTTTGGCAGGCAGTTTGGTAGTTTCTTACAAAATTCAACATACTCTTAACCATTTATCTAGCAGTTGTGTTTTCTGATATTGACCCAGAGGAGTTGAAAACTTAGGTCTATGCAAAAACCCGCATAGGTGTTTATATTAGCTTTATTCATAATTGTTGAACTAGAATAAACCAATGGGATATTGCAAAATGAAAAAAATGGTGAGTGAAAGAGGCCAGATTAAAAAAAAATTACTTAATGTATCTTTTTTTACACATAAAATTCCAGAAATGAAAACTATAATAAAGCAGAGTATGGGGAGTGTGGTTGTGGGGGCTGGAGAAGGGGCAGATGACAGAGGGGAATAAAGAATGTTTTTGGGTTAGTGTATGTGTTTATCATCTTGATGGTGGTGATGAATTCATAGAATATACTTAAGCTTAAATTCGTGAAACTGTATACTTTAAATGTCTTCAGGGGCACCTGGGTGGCTCAGTCGGTTAGGCGGCTGACTTCGGCTCAGGTCACGATCTCGCGGTCCATGAGTTCGAGCCCCGCGTTGGGCTCTGTGCTGACAGCTCAGAGCCTGGAGCCTGTTTCGGATTCTGTGTCTCACTCTCTCTCTGACCCTCCCCCGTTTTATGCTCTGTCTCTCTCTGTCTCAAAAATAAATAAACGTTTAAAAAAAAAAAAGTAAATGTCTTCAGTGTATTGTATGTCATGTATATCTCAAAGGTGTAAAAGACAGTTAACTGATAAACTCTCATACTACCTTATTGGTAGAACTAATGTAATAGGTTAACTTCTATTCTAAAGGAGACTTGATGGCTCTACTTAAAAAATGAGGGGTGCCTGGGTGGCTCAGTCAGTTAAGCCTCTGACTGTTGATTTCAGCTCCAGTCGTGATCTCCCAGTTCTGAGATTGAGCCCCATGTTGGGGCTCTGTGCTGAGCATGGAGCCTGCTTGGGATTCTCTCTCCCTGTTTCTCTCTACTTCCCTTCTGCCCCTCTCCCCTGCTCATATACGTGCACACGTGCTCTCTCTCTCTCTAAATAAACAAACAAACATTAAAAAAAATCAAGAGTAATCTGGAACTGTTATAAAATGTTCATGGTTTGCAATGAGATTTTGGTAAATATAGTTTATTCTGAATGATCAATTGATATATTTAAGGAACAATAATCTTTATTAATATCAGGCAGGAGACTTTTAGTTTGGCTTTTAGATAATTTTTTTTTCCCTTTTACCCTTTTGGTAACTTGTTTTCCTGATGTTACCTTACTGTAGGGGGCATACTGGGAAACCTTCTTTGAATGCTTGGGTGCCTACTATGGAAATTAAAAAGTAGAAGTCAAGTCTTTGAGTAAGAAAATAAATTGCTTATTGTTATGCTTGGTATTTCCACTTGTATAACTGGTGTGAGCTGTTATCTTTTCAGGTTTGTTTTGCTTGTTTATAAATTCAGGCAGTATTACCATTTCTTTAGTTATTCTTTGTGGTACTCTAACCAGTTAATTGTATATAATCATTTCTTTATAATTTGTATGTGCACAAAGTTAGGTTTGTGGGTGCCTTGCTGGCTCAAGACAGTGGAGCATGTGACTCTTGATCTCAGGGTCATGAGTTCAAGCCCCACACTGGCGTGGAGCCAAAAACAACAACAACAACAACAACAACAAAACTCACTTTTAAAAAAAATTAGGCGTTCAACTGAATCTGCATTTTAGACTTGGGAAAGAATGATATTAATAATTTTTTAATGCACTAACTGTTTTGATTATTTGACTTTAGGTCCATTGCAAAAGAACTTGCAGACTGGCTAATAAGCAACAATGTGGTAGAGCATATATTTGGACCAAATTTACATATTGAGGTTTGTGGACAATTACATGACTTCTCTGCTCTAGTAAAAGAAGAATACTTTAGAAAATTGACTATAATAAGTTTTTTTTTCCTCCCCCCAGATCATCAAACAGTGCCAAGTGATTTTGAACTTCTTGGCAGCAGAAGGGAGACTGAGTACTCAGCATATTGATTGCATATGGGCTGCAGCACAGGTAATATTAACAACTCACACTCATTAAGTGCTTCTTAATTATTTGTTCTAAGTGTTTTATTCCCCTAAGAGGTAAGTTCTGTTATTCCCATTTTATAGCTAAAGAAACAGAGACATAGTGAAAGTTGGTCGTGGAATCTATGGAGTCTGGCTTCAGAATCTATGTCTGACTATATTATAGGGAGAATTGAAGGAAATGAGAGTCATTTGGAGGGTCTTCATGAAACCATCTTGGTTTATTAGGAGATATTTGCCTATTTGTTGATACAGTAAACCCTTCTGTATGTTGTATTCATAGTTTTCTATTATACTGTTTTCTTTTTTAATTCAGTTATTTGAATAGGCATATATCAGCATGGTTCAAAATCCAAAAAATAAATAGTAAAGTGTATGTTATATCTCAGCCCTTCCCCCCACTCCTGTCCCTACATTCTAGGCATGCAGTTCTTATCTTCTCAGGTGCATCAGAGATTTTCTGTGTAAATAGCTAATTGTGAGCTGTTTTTTTTTTTTTTTTGCCCCCTTTATTACACATGTTGCATACTAAATGGACTTGGCTTTTTCACTTAATTTATCCTGAAGATTATTGCATATCAATATATAAAACCATTTTTAAAAGAGGGCATAGTGTTTAAATATATGCATGTATGGTAATTTATTTAACCAGTTCCTGTTCATAGGCATTATTTTTTCCCATTCTTTTCTATTATAAACAATGCTAAAATCAGTAAGTTCTAACATACTCATTTCATTCATGTGTAAAGTTATTTTGTAGGATAAATCTTTTAAGTAGAATTTTTAGGTTAAAGCATCTCTGTGGTTTACTTGCGGTATATAATGGTGTGATAAAGCCTCTTTTCCCTCATCTTCCTCAATACATTGTGTCCTTACACTTGATGTTTGCTAAACAGATGGGTGAAAAGTGGTAACATTGCTATTTTAAATTTGCATTTAGTTTATATGAAGTACATTTCAAATCTTGTGTTTAAGAGCCACTTTTGTTTCCTTTACTGGGAATGTCCGTTGATATTCTTTGCCATGTAGTAGTGGTTTTCTTGTTCTTTTTTGTAGGAGACTTTTATATATTAGTGACATTGGACTTGTGTCTATGTTAAGAGTTATAACTGTATTCTACTTTGATGTTTTTTGCTTTGGTTAAGGTGGTTTTTGCTGTTCAGATTCACATTTGTGGTTTTCAAACTTGTGGTTTAATTTTTTTATTGCTTGTGGATTTTTTTTCTTATGGTTTGAAATGCCTTTTCCACTCCGAGGTTATAAGAAAATTTCTCCTTTAGTTCCTTTCTGTACATTTTCTGTTTCAATTTTATATTTTAGTCTTTGAGTTGGAATTTTTCTTGGTTCAAGGTGTCCTGCATCTTAACTTATTACTCCATTTTTTTGTTACGTAGTTGTCTCCTTTCCACTTGTTCAGCAATTCTTTTATTCCTTACTGAACTGAGATACCACTTTTATTTTGACTGTTTTTATTTCTGGAGTCTGTAGACTGACCAGTAGTATATGTAGTCATGATCAGTATACCATGGATTAGTAAATTGAAGGCTTTCAGGCCAGCCACTTCATTTTGTAAATAAAGCTTTTTTGCACCATAAGCTTGTTGATTCTTGTGCATATTGCCTGTTGCTACTTCCATATTGTAGTGGTAGAGTACAGTACTTGTAACAGAGACCTTATTACTTGCAATCTTGAACTGTTGACTCTCTGGTCCTTCAAGAAAACATTTGCTGATCCTGGGTTTATACTAATGTCTTACCCTTTTTTTCCCCCTGGTAATATTCATGTCTGGCAGGGCTGGTTCTTTTTATATATTTTTTCATGTAAATTTTAGCATTCTTTTTTTTTTTTTTTTTTTTTTTTTAACGTTTATTTATTTTTGAGACAGAGAGAGACAGAGCATGAACGGGGGAGGGTCTGAGAGAGAGGGAGACACAGAATCGGAAACAGGCTCCAGGCTCCGAGCCATCAGCCCAGAGCCTGACGCGGGGCTCGAACTCACGGACCGCGAGATCGTGACCTGGCTGAAGTCGGACGCTTAACCGACTGCGCCACCCAGGCGCCCCTAGCATTCTTATTTAAAAACATTGTCATATTGTAATAATGATTAATTTGAAAAGAATCGAAATGGTCTTCCTACTCAGAGCTTGCACTGTTCATTCTCTTTTGTATCATTCAAAAATTTAAAGTTATTTGTATATAAATTTTATTTTGTGTTAAGCTTATTTTTAGGAATTTAAGTTGTATTTGTTATTGCTATTATAATAGCCATTTCTCCCATTATACTTACTTTTGTTCATTATGTTTCTCTTCCTTCTATTAGATTTGATGATTACTGCATATATTCATAAACTTTTTGTATAAAGATTTTCAAATTTTTGATAATTGTGTGCCTTGAGACCTTAATTCTTAGATTGGTTGTGGTAATTTTTTAATACTTTTTTTTTTTTTACTTCCCATATTTAATAATGTATATTTATATATTACTGTCATTTTAGTAAATGAATGAAGCATTTTCCATTTCAGAATAAAAGGAACTTTTCTTTCATAATTTTCTGAAAATGTTATTCATTTTAATAGACATAAAATTTTTATTTTGTTCACATCAAGAGTAGGAAAATATGAGAACAATGATATATTAAGTAATACAGATTAAGTAGCTAGGAATAGTGGAGTATTATTCTTTATTGAAACTGAAACTTATCAAATTGATAATTGAAAATGTCATCTGTTCATGTTTTAGCATTCTTCCCTAGCAAGAATTTGAAGTAACCTGGGAAGGGAATAATTAAAAATTGTGGCATAATTTGTGATACAGTATGAAAACTTAAGATATTTATAAAAGATTAACATAAAATAAGTGTATCCTAAGGGTTATTTTAATTGGGTGTTTCTGTGTTTGTTACTGCTTTATTTTTGAATCTACCACAAATTTAGAATGATCAGAAATTTTTACGTTTTAAAATTTTAACATTTGAGCACTAAATATAATGAATTTTAAAGTGTCTAGGGTTGGTTAGTTTCATACAGTCTTACCTGAGTTTTTTTCATTCCATCTAGAGTAAGTTTTTGACGTTACTTTGTCCACCTCAGAGACAGACAGACACACAAACACACACAAACACACACACACACACACACACACACACACACACACACACACACTTCACCCATACTAATTGGATTGGCTGCTGCTCTTTTCATTGTTTGTATTATAATTCTTGTACTGGAATCCAAGAAGAAAATAGACACAGGTGACAAATGGATTGAAATAGGTAGAAAAGTATTTGCAAATATTTGAAAAATGCTTATCTTTGTAATTAAATACAAGTTCAAATAATGTAATAGAATTTTCATGTATTGGGTAATTCCCATTATGTTTAATAATGCACTGTATTGACCAGAGTATGGTATAACTTATGGCAAGCAATACAGAGTTCTATTTCTGGTAATTTATTCTGTAAATACAAGTACATTAAGATGTTTGTTGCAGCATTGACTGTGCTAGCACATAAGGAATGTCTGTCACTGTAGGACTACTTAGATAAGTTGTGGGAAATTCATATAATAGAATGCTGTGTAGCTGTGAGAAGGACTGAAGTAGTTGAGTTTTGCTCAAGTGGAATAGTATGTAAGAAATAGTTTTACTAAATACTGTGTAGGTAATCGATCTTTTATTGAGAGAAGATTTCAAGTACACCTTGTATTCTCCCAGTGTGTATTTAAACAATTATAAAAAGAGGATCCATATATACGTATATGTACATATACTTCTTACTTGTAAATGCCTGGAACTTTTTGTAAAAAATACACAAGAAATTTTAATAGGTTTGCTTTTAGGGAAGTTGCCTGGGATAGATGGGAAACTTCCTTCTTACTGTCTATCCTTATGTAAACTTTGAAACTTTTCCATGTGTATATCAGGTTTTCAGTAATACAAAGACTAGTATATAAAGTTAAAGCAAATATTTTGGCATTTAAATCACTCTCTCTACCATTTAAAGTTACTATTCTGATTTGGCTTAGTTAACCTCTCTATATTTCCCTCTACACACTCTTCCACTATGAAATGTTTTAGTCAAGGGACATCAAAAAAACCCTTGAGAATCTTAGCACTCCATTGGAATTTATTGTTAAATGCTTTCCATATTTGAAGAATATTTGCATACATGTATGCAACTTATTGATATAATAATTTTATCTTAAAATGGAGCTGATTTTTGTGAATAGATTTTCATGTCAATGACAAAAGTCAGATTCTCTATGATTTAGGACTTAAATATCATCTGATTGAGATATGCATTATGCACATAATTGTCATTAGATTTTCAAAAGGATTAGTGATGACCAATTTTATTTTTTATTTTAATTTTTTTTAAAGTTTATTTTGAGAGAGAGAGAGTGCGCGCGCACACACACGTGAGTAGGGGAGAGGCAGAAAGAGAGGGGGAGAGAGGATTCCAAGCAGGCTCTGCACTGTCAACATGGAACTTGATGCAGGGCTCAAACTCATGAACTCCGAGATCCTGACCTGAGATCAAGAGTTGGTTACTTAATCGACCGAGCCACCCAGGAGCCCTGTTGTGATGACTAATTTTAGAAATGCTGATCTTTACTCAAATGGTTATTAGTTTCTGCATGTGTACTTGTATGCACATTTGGATTACTGCTTTATGAGACATTGCATGCAACTACTAGCATGTGAGGTTATGACTATACTTGAGTAATGTGGGCACTGAAATTTCCTTCTGTGTTACATATTATAATTTCAATTCTGTTCCTTCCTGCCTTTTTAGAAACTCTTAACATGAGCTCTGTTCTTTGTTTATGTTGTTGGATGTCTTCACATATGACTTTGTTATCCATTCATATTTAAGAAAGTTATCTAGGTAAATGGTCTAGATAGTCTTGGATGTTGTGAAATATTTTTTCATTAGAGCTGTCTCAAATGGGTCTCCTGCTTTGTGACATTTTTTAGGGTGGCAATGGTAAAACAACTTGAACTTTCCTCATTTGAGTCACTAGTTTTTCTGCTTGTGGGATTTCTAAAAAATTTTTTTTTCAACGATTATTCATTTTTGAGAGACAGAAACAGGGAGTGAGTGGGGGAGGAGCAGAGAGAGAGGGAGACACTGAATCTGAAGCAGGCTCCAGGCTCTGAGCTGTCAGCACAAAGCCTGATGTGGGACTCAAACCCACGAACCATGAGATCCTGAGCTGAAGTTGGATGTTTAACCAACTGAACCACCCTGGCACTCCTCTGCTTGTGGAATTTCTAAGAGAGAGTGAAAGGGGATACCAGTATCTGCTTAAAAGCTATGGCTTTATATAATTTTTACTCAGGGAAGAGCCTTGGTGGATGGCTGTTTGTATTTTTCTGACCCATTGATGGCTGACAAATAAAATTATTCTTCAAGAATATTCATTAAAATCCTGTGTTTTTATCTTCATACCTCTTGCTGTCCATCTGAGTCCAGTATCTTTCCCATTTACATTGGGAAGGTTAACTTAGCTCCTTTACAGCTCACTCACAAATTACTCTGAGCTACACCTTTCTCAGTCTGTACATTTAAAAATGTATTCCCTTCATTTTATTCAGAAGTTTGTTGAAATTTAGTATGTGTTATTAGCTCTCATTTTCTTTGTGAAATGAGAGCTTCTCATTCTAAAATACAGTGATGATAGATTCTCTTCTGTAGAAGATGAGGGAATCTCATCATTTTTCTTTTCTCATTTTCTGCTTTCCAGTTTTTGCTATGTGTTATGTATAGTTTATCAAATTATTTGTTTTAAATTTTATAACCATAATTTGTACAGTTGTTTATTGCTAAGTTTGTATTTAGGTTATAACTCAAAAAAATTTTTCCCCTCATTTCTCTTTTTCTCATTCCAAAATTAATGAGTATTTATTCTTACGGTCTTCACAGAGTAGCTTTTTGTTTTCCCTAAAGAGGAATCCTGATGTTCTGTTCTGGGTTACTACACGCTTGAGATGTCTGTTTTCTTTGTACTCATGTTTCACTGAATGTAAGATACTAAGATTTCCCTCAGAACTTTGTAATAGAGGTGAATAGTAGTTCATTGTTTCCTCAATGAACAGCTTTTATGTTTTATTTTATTTTATTTTATTTTATTTTATTTTATTTTATTTTATTTTTTGCTTTTTTTGGTAATATTTTATGAAGATAGGTGTATCCCATCATTCTTCCTTCCTTCCTTCCTTCCTTCCTTCCTTCCTTCCTTCCTTCCTTCCTTCCTTCCTTCCTAATTTCTACACACCAATGTCCAACTGAGCCAACCAGGCACCTCTATCCCACCATTTCTTGTTGGCAGAATTTTTCTCTTAATGTAGGTTTTCAGGTGTTAAGTAATCCATGCTAGTTCGTTTATTTTGATAGCAAGAGTGTGCCTGAGCAGGGAAGGGGCAGAAAGAGAGGGAGAAAGAGAATCCCAAGCAGGCTCCACACTGTCTGTGCAGAGCCCGACTCAGGCTCTATCTCACAACTGTGAGATCATGAGGAGTCTGCTGCTTAACTGCCTGAGCCACCCAGGTGCTCCGGGTTTTTTTTTGTTTTTGTTTTTTTTAAACTTGATTTGAGTTTTGGTATGATGCCTGTTAACACATATATTTATTTTTTCTCTTTTTTTAATTAACTTCTTTATTGTGGCACAAATATATATAAACATAAAACTTAACCATTTGCAACTGTACAGTTCAATGGCATTAAATATTTAATATTGTGTAACCATCACCACCACTGTCTATATTCAAAACTTTGTCACTATCCCCAACGAAAACACTGTACCCATTAAACAATAACTGTCCCTCCCCCAAGCCCTTGGTATTCTACATTTTGTCTATATATGTCTATTTTAGGTACCTCATTTAAGTAGAATCACAGTATTTGTCTATGTCTGGCTTATATTACTAAACACAGTGTTTTTGAGGGTTATCCATGGTATAGCATATGTAAAAAAATGTCTTTTTACAACTAAATAATATCCCATTGTTTGTGTATTTAATGTTTTCATTTCTACATTCATAAACATTGGAGTTGCTTCTACTTTTGTGCTATATATTGTGAATCATGTTTCCATGAACATGGGTGTACAAGCATATGTTTGAGTCCCTGCATTCAGTTTTTCTGTATATATACATAGGGGCAGATCTACTAGGTTATACGGTAATTCTCTAATTTTTTGAGTTATTGCCAAACTTTACTACAGCAACTGCAGTGTTTTACATTCAACCCATAGTACAGGGAGAGTCCCATTTCTCCCTATCTTTGCCAACACTTGTTATTTGTCCTAAAATTTTTTTTAGTCCTCCTAGGAGGTGTGAAGTAATATCTCACTGTGGTTTTAATTTGTACTTTTTTGCATTTCCTAATGACTAATGACTTTGAGCATCCTTTTGTATGCTTATTGACCTTTTGTATATCTTTTTTGAAAAAATGTCTATTCAAGACCTTTGCCCATTTTGAATTGGGTTGCTTGGGAGATTTTAAAGTTTAGTAGTACTTATGGGGCATCTGGTGGCTCAGTTGGTTAAGCATCTGATTTCAGCTCAGTTCATGATCTGACCTGATAGTTTGTGAGTTCAGGCTTTGCATTGGGTTCTCTTCTGTCAGCACAGAGCCTACTTTAGATACTCTTCCCCTCTCTGTCTGCCCCATTAAAAAAATAATAATAACAGCAGTACTTTTTACATTCTGGATATTAATCCCTTATCAGATATATAATTTACATATATTGTCTCCAACTCTACGAATTTTCTTTTGCTTTCTTTAAAGTATCCTTAGATTTGGGGGCACCTGCGCACTCAATCAGTAGAGCATAATCTCAGGAGTCATGAGATCAGGCCCTATGTTGGGCGTAGAGCTTACTTTAAAAAAATAAATAGGGGTACCTGTGTGGTTTGGTTGGTTAAGCATCTGACTTTGGCTCAGGTCATGATCAGGTTCATGAGTTTGAGCCCCACATTGTGCTCTGTGCTGACAGCTTGGAGCCTGGAGGCTGCTTTGGATTATGTGTCTTCCTCTTTCTCTGACCTTCCCCTGTGTGTGTGCATGCTTTCTCAAAAATAAATAATAAAAACACTAAAAAATTTTTAAAAAATAAAGTATCCTTAGATGCACGAAAACTGTTAATTTTGATGGATTTCAGTTTATTTACTTTTTTGGTTATCTGTTTTTTTGGTGTCCTAGTGATGAAACCATTGGCGAATCTAGTGTTGTGAAGATTCTCCCCAGTGTTTTCTTAGTGTAGTTTTGTGTATTTATCTCCTGAGTTTAGGTCTTTGATCAATTTTGGGTTGATTTTTGTGTATGGTGTAAGGTAAATATATATCTTCATTTTTCAATTCGTGAATATCCAGTTTTCCCAGCACCTTTTGTTGAAAAGACTATCCTTTCTACATTGAATTGTCTTGTGAGTCTTGAAAATTAGTTGACGATTTATGTGAAAGTTTATATCTAGGTGTTCTGTTCTATTCCATTGGTCTATATGCTAATACCATACTGTTCTAATTACTTTTATTTTCTTGTAGGTTTCACAGTTTTCTTTTTGAAAATTGTTTTGGCTTTTCACAACTCCTTGCAATTCCCTATGAATTTGAGGATTGACTTTTCCATTTCTGACCAAAAAGGCTCTTGGAATTTTGAAGGGATTGTATTGAATCTATATATCACTTTGGGTAGTATTTAACATCTTAACATGTTAAGTCTTCCTATCCATGAACATGGGATGTCTTTCCATTTATTTAAACTATAATTTCTTTCAGCAGTGTTTTGTAGTTTTCAGTATACAAGTCTTTTTCCTCTTTTATTAGATTCATTCTTAAGTACA
This sequence comes from Neofelis nebulosa, assembly GCF_028018385.1. Classification (NCBI taxonomy): domain Eukaryota; kingdom Metazoa; phylum Chordata; class Mammalia; order Carnivora; family Felidae; genus Neofelis; species Neofelis nebulosa. The sequence goes on from NC_080790.1 coordinate 61,352,858, forward strand.
GTTGATCCTTGAGCAACATAGATTTGAACTGCCTATGTCCACATACACATAGGTATTTTATTAAAAAAATTTTTTTTTAACATTTATTTATTTTTGAGAGACAGAGTGTGCAGAGAGAGGGAGACACAGAATCTGAAGCAGGCTTCAGGCTCTGAGCTGTCAACACAGAGCCTGATGTGGGGCTTGAACCCATGAATTGGGAGATCATGACCTGAGCTGAAGTCGGACTCTTAAACTGACTGAGCTACCCAGGTGCCCCCACATAGGTCGTTTTGATCAGTACAGTATGGTGAATGTATTTTCTCATGATTTTCTTAACATTTATTTTAAGAATGTGGTATATATTATATATAGCATACCAAATATGTGTTAATTGACTTTATGTTATTGATATTCTGGTTTATGTTGTTGGTTAGGCTTATGGTCAGCAGTAGGCTATTGATAGTTATGTTTCTGGGAGTCGGGTTACACTCAGCTTTCTGACGACATGGGATCAGCACCCCCTATCTTCTTCGTTGTTCAAGGATCAATTGTATTTTATTCTTTGTATGCTATTGTAAACGGAATTGCTAAATTCTTTGTCAGATAATTCATTGCTAGTATATGGAAACAGCTTAATTTTGCTTGTTGATCTGTACTCCGTTACTTTGTCTATTTGATTTTTAGCTCTACTACCTTATTATATGTAGGGGTTTTTTTGCATATAGGATTGTGTCATTTTTGAATAGTTTTACATCTTCCTTTCCAATTTGGGTGTATTCAGTTTTATGGGGTGGAGTCCAGTAACTGGCTAGAAGTTTGGTATAGTGTTCAAACACAGCGGTAAATAACGTGCATCCTTATCTTGTTCCTGATCCTATGTGAAAATGAGTCATTTATCATTGAGTATGCAGTTAGCTGTGGGGTTTTCATAAATACCCTTTATCATGTTGAGTTTATCCTCTGAGTGTTCTGAGAGTTTTTATCATTTAAGGATGTTGGATTTTGTCATTCTTTCTTTGTCAGTTAAGATGACTATGTTGCTTTTTTTCCGTTGGCTAACATGATATGTACAGTAATCGATACTCTTTTTGAACCACACTTGAATTCCTGAGATAAATCTCACTTGGGCATAGTGAATAATCCTTTTGGTATGCTCTTTGATTTGATTTCCTAATAGTTTCTGGAAGACTTTCTGTCATTTATGAGGTACTGCTTAGTAATTTTTTGTTCTTATGAAGACCTATAAAGCTTCATAGAATGATATAAGAAGTGTTTCCTTCTCAGAGCCACCTGGTTGACTCAGTCAGTTAAGCGTTCAACTTCGGCTCAGGTCACAGTCTTGAGGTCCGTGAGTTCGAGCCCCACGTTGTGCTCTGTGTTGACAGCTCAGAGCCTGGAGCCTTCTTGGGATTCTGTGTCTCCCCCTCTCTCTGTCTCTCCCCCACTTGTGCGCGTTCTCTCTCTCTCTCTCTCTCTCAAAAGTAAATAAACATTAAAAAAATAAGTATTTTCTTCTCCAATTTTATTGGGAGCGTTTGAGAAATATTGATGTTAATTTTTTATAAAATGTTTGTTAGAATTCTCTGTTTAAGCCATGCATTTTAGTACTTCTTTTCATTGGGAGGTTTTTGATTACTGATTCAATGTCTTTTTTTTTTTTTTTGATTCAATTTCTTTTTATTTCTTCTTGAGTTAATGTAGGTAGTTTGCAAGGAATTCCTCCCTATCTTCTAGGTTATCTAATTTTTTAGTGTACTGTTGTTCATAGTATTAAGTTTGATAGTAATATCCCATTTGAATTTGTCGATTTAGCTATTTATATCTTTTTTTTTCAGTCTAGCTAAACATTTGAGAATCTTTTAGAAGAACCAACTGTTGGTTTTGTTAATTTTCTGTTGTTTTTCTAATCTGTATTTTGTATGTCTATTTTATTTCTGTGTTTTTAGCTTTGGGTTATAAGGTATGGTTATAAGGTGATGTTATTATAAAAATATAATGTTTATACTATATTGCTGTAACCTGGACCTTTTATTAATAAATTACATCGCTCTTTATTAATCTTTTTTTAAAAAGACCTAATTGTGGGAAAAAGAAAACTTCATAAATTTATCCTCTGCACCATTTTTAAGTTCTAATACATTCATATTGTTATGTAACAGATCTCTAAAACGTTTTCATCTTCCGAAACTGAAAGTCTGATTTCATTGAACAACATAAGGGTGTCATGCTGGCAGATCATGTGACTCTTGATCTTGGGGTCTTGAGTTTGAGACCCTTGTTGGGCATACAGTTTATTTAAAAACAAAACAAAACATTAAATCATTGAGCAACAAATCCTTTATTCTCCTTACAGCTCCTGGTAGCCACCATTCTACTGTTTCTATCGTTTTGACTACTCTGTATATTTCACATTAGTGGAATCTAATAGTATTTGTCCTTTTGTGACTGGCTTACTTCACTCAGCATAATGTTCTCATGGTGACCCATATCATAGCATGTGACAGGATTTCCTTTCTTGTAAGTTTGAATTATATTCCATTTTATGTATATGCCACAATTGTTTATTGATAGACATTTACTTTGCTTTTATCTTTTGACTGTTGTGAATGAATAATGTACAGTGTAAAATTAATATAGGTGTACAAATCCCTTCAAAATCCTGCTTTTAATTATTTTGGATGTATACCCAGAAGTGAGATTGTTGGGTCATATGGTAATTCCATTTTTTCTAGTAACCTTTAAAAAATTTAGAGGCTATCTTATTTGATTTCAGCATAGTCAGCCCAGTTCTCTTTTGCTTAATATTTGCACAGAATATCTTTTTACATCCTTTATCTTTTATCCTGTTTGTGTCTTTGGATATAAAGTGTGTCTCTCGTAGACTACATACAGTTGTGCCATGTTTTTAAAATCCATTCTAGTACTCTCTGTCTTTGATTGCAGAGTTTATACCATTTACATTAAAGTAATTATTCAAAGAGTGAATATACTTATGCCTTTTTTCTGTTTTTGTCTATATGTCTTAACAGTGTTTTTGTCTATCATTTCTGTTACACCCTTTTGTTGGTGTTGTTCCTAGTTGATTTTTTGTAGTGTTTGATTCTCATTTCCTTTTTCTTTAAAAAGATTCTGTAGATATTGTGTTTGGTGTGGAAATTACAATTAACATCTTGAGATTCTTATAATCTAATTTGAATTTGTCAAATATTACACAAAATTTTGCTTGTATATAGCTCCTTTTCCCTCATTTTTATTATTGATATGACAACTTTCAACTTAATACATTGTGTGTACAGTTATTTACATTAGCAATAATTGTTTTTGCATTTCTTTTTTAAATCATATAGCAAATAAAAGGTGGAGTTAGAAATGAAAACAATAGTAGCTTTTAATTTTCCTGTGTATTTTTCAGAGGTCTTAATTTCTTCACTGTTTAGCTTGTTTTCATTTCATTGTAAAGGACTTCCTTTAGGTTTTCTGGCAAGGCAGGTCTAGTTGTAGTGAACTCCTTTATTTTTGTTTATCCGGGAATGTACTAATTTCTTTCTCATAAGGATAGTTTTGCCAGTTATAGAATTCTCCATTGAAAGTTTTTTCTTTTAGCTTTTGAGTATATCATCCCACTTTCTCTGGTTTCCAATCTTCTAATCAGAAGATTAGGTACTTGCTGATACTCTTATTAACTGTCCCTTATATGTGGTACATTGTTTATCTCTGTTTTTAGGATTATTTTACTGTCTTTGACTGTTGACAGTTTGATTATGATAAGTCTTGCTCTAGGTTTCTTTGAGTTTACCCTACTTGGATGTGTTGAACTCCTTGGATTTGTAGATTCATGTTTTTCTATTAAATTTGGAGGTTTTCAGCCATTGTTTCTTCAAATATACTTTAGTCCTTTCTCTTCTGGGATTCCCATAATGAGTATGATGGTAGGTTGTGGTTCTCACAGGTCCCTTAGAATCTATTTACATTTCTTTTTTTTTTTTTCCCCTTATTTCCTTTATTTTATTCCTTAAACTCAGCAATTTCAGTTTCATGACCTGAGCAGAAATCAAGAGTGGGATGCTTAACTGACTGAGCCACCCAAGTGTCCCTAGTTCTTTATATATTATGGATACTAACTTTTATGAGATAGGTCATTTGCAAATATCTTCTCCCTTCTGAAGGTTGCCTTTTAGTTTTGCTAATTGTTTCCTTGACTGAGCAGAAGCTTTTTATTTTGATCAAGTCCCAATAGTTTGTTTTTGCTTTTGTTTCCCTTGCTTCAGGAGACATAATTTAGAAAGAAGTTGCTATGGCTGACAGCAGATGAGATTACTGCCTCTGTTCTCTAGGATTTTAATGATTTCATGTCTCACATTTAGGTCTTTCATCCATTTTGAATTTATTTTTGTGTAAGGCATAATAAAGTCATGGACAAAACCCAGCAAGCTAAAGAAGAATTACATATTACTGTCCCCACAGCTATTTGACATAGGGGCATGGAGTGGGGAATGGGTAGCTGCTATCACACTGCAGGTTGAAATATGCCATTATTAACCACAATTTACTGGCTAGCCTTTCCCCTTGGAAGTGTGTCAGTGTGAAGGTTCAGACTGACTCCAGAGTTTCAGAGTGGTTGCATCAGACAGTTCTGTCTATATAACTGCTGTCAAGATGCAGACAGGGATCCCTGGCACTTTCCGCTTTACCATCTTTCCTGACTCCTTTTCCTCTTTTTACTTTGTGATAACTAATGAAGAAGAGTATGAACTGACTTCACACTGCAATCTTTTTAAGCTGTGTAATTTTAATATTTTTTTGTCTTTACTTTCTGAATTTGTTTTCATGATGTACACCTCTAAAAGAGCCTTCTATTTAAAAAAAATTTTTTTTTAATGTTTATTTTTGAGAGAGAGACCAAGCATAAGCAGGGGAGGGGCAAAGAGAGAAGGCTACAGAATCCCTAGCAGGCTCCACACTGTCAGTACAGTGCCACCCCTCAAAGGGCCTTATATATTTATAGGATTACAGGATTACGTAATTATCTTTCAAGGGTTTTGTCACTAAAAGATAACCAGTAAGGTATTTGATTATGAAATTTGAGTCTATTATGGAAGTAACATTTTCTGAATGATCAAAGTGGCAGCAAGTCAGAAAGTTATTTTTTACTATGTTTCGTTACATTTTAATTAGGAAAAGTATAATTATACTTATAAGACCTATAAAAGCAATAAACTTAAAATTTTTTTTTTTTTACTGTTTACATTTATTCAGAGAGAGAGAGACAGAGACAGACACAGAGAGACAGAGGATGAGTGGGGGGAAGGCAGAGAGAGAGGGAGACACAGAATCCAAAGCAGGCTCCAGGCTCCAAGCTGTCAGCTCAGAGCACATCCAGGACTCAAACCCATGAACCCGAGATCATGACCTGAGCTGAAGTCGGACATTCAACCGACTGAGCCACCCAGGCACCCCTAAAAGCAGTAAACTTTTAATTGATTATTTACTTATCCTTCATATCAAATGATATAAATAGTGTAGCTTATAGAAAGTCACCCCAATGTGGAGGAATTACTCCAAAGTTATTTTACTACTTTTATTTTGTCTTCTGGTTCAGATTCTGTTGTGCATATATATCCTGATAGGGGAGATAGCATAAAAAAGTTCATATGTTTTATGCCTGAACAATATAAAAGTCAGTATTTTAGAATAGAAAAACATATACTTTCTGATGGAATTTTTATGTATAGAAAGTAAGTTGGATCCCTGAGATTTTTACTTTTGGAACCTTCAAATTGGGAATTACTGGCTTGCTCTTATTTGTTGCATATCTTGAATTTGCACTTTGCAGCTTGATGGCTTATTTTAAGGTGAAGATACTTATTTTACACGATATTGTAGTATTTAATGTTACACTTTCATTTATTATTCTGTTTAGTATAAGGAGATTTTGTGTTTCTTGGTTTATTTCTATGTAGACGTTTATTTTAAGTGAGTTTCTATTATGTACTCTAGTAAAATGAACATCGTATACTTTTTTTTTTTTTAAGAGAGAGAGACATATCATGAACGGGGGAGGGGCAGAGAGAGGGTGACACAGAATCCAAAGTAGGCTCCAGGCTCTGAGCTGTCAGCACAGCGCCTGATGCGGGGCTTGAACTCAGGAGCTGTGAGATCATGACCTGAGCCGAAGTCGGACGTTTAACTGACTGAGCCACCCAGGCGCCCTGAATACTTTGTTTTTAAATGTTTGTTTATGTTTGAGAGAGAGACATTGTGTGAGTGGAGGAGGGGCAGAGGGTGGAGGAGACGCAGAATCCAAAGTAGGCTCCAGGCTCTGAGCTGTAAGCACAGACCCTGACTTGGGGCTCGAACCCATGAGCCATGAGATCATGACCTGAGCCAAAGTCAGATGCTTAAAGATGCTTAATCAACTGAACCACCCAGGCGCACCTGTATGAATACTTTATAACCATTTAATATGAAAAATATGTTACACTTAGAATAGTTAATTTGGATTTCTCTTCTGTTTGCAATTTATTTTATTTGCAACTACTTACATTTTAATACACTAATTTGTTTATATTTTAATGATCTATATTATAAATTTAATTGGAATCCTCTTTATACTTGGATTCCAGAAATTTTTTTTATTGTGTGCTTCCCTCTTGTGGCTGGAAAATTAAGCTTTGGTTTTTTTAGATAAGATAAAGCTCTGCTTCAGTGGAATTTTATTTTCACAATGTTATGTACTGCCATTTATGATACATGGTAATGAATATTTTCCCAACATATTAGAAAATATTGTTCCAACTGCTTTCTTGACTTTTAAACTGTAGAAGTTTTCTGTAGAACTTTTTGGTATCAGGTTGTTTATTAATGTAGTATAATTTGATTATTGTCTCTACCTTTATTTTATAGTTGAAACATTGTAGTCGGTATATACATGACTTATTTCCTTCACTCATCAAGAATTTGGATCCAGTGCCACTTAGACATCTCCTTAATCTGGTCTCAGCTCTTGAGCCAAGTGTTCATACTGAACAGGTAATATATTTAAAGCATTATGTAATGGTGGGTGTTTTTTTTTTTTAATATAAAATGTGTTTGTGATGCAGATAATTGGTAGGTTTTTAATGTTCACATTTCATTTAGGCAAAAGAATATTAAATTTGTTATGAAACGCTAATTTCAACCTCTCTCTTTTTTTGAAAGACCTTATACTTGGCGTCGATGTTAATTAAAGCATTATGGAACAATGCACTAGCAGCTAAGGCTCAGCTGTCTAAACAGAGTTCTTTTGCATCATTATTAAATACTAATCTTCCCATTGGAAATAAGAAAGGTTAGTAAAGTGTGATGTATTTTTTAAAGTAATATTTCTCCATAATTCAAACTTGAAGCAGTTTCTTCTCAGTATTAACTTCAAAATAAGTTTGAGATGGGAGGTAGGGTATTTGTTAAAGGGTTAATAAATAGTGGTTAGCTAATATTTTTGGTTTACTCTTCAAGTAAAGAACAGTAATGAAGTTGTAGTAGTTATTGGATATTCTCTCATTAGTTCTTCCCATGGGGTGGGGGGAAACCATTTCCAAATAGCTTTGGAGTTTTTGGTTAGAAAACAAACAACATACTTTGTTTTAGAAACAATTTAAAAAAAAATTTTTTTTTTAACGTTTTATTTATTTTTGAGACAGGGAGAGACAGAGCATGAACAGGGGAGGGGCAGAGAGAGGGAGACACAGAATCTGAAACAGGCTCCAGGCTCTGAGCTGTCAGCACAGAGTCCGACGCGGGGCTCGAACTCACGGACCGCGAGATCATGACCTGAGCCGAAGTCGGCCGCTTAACCGACTGAGCCACCCAGGCGCCCCTTAGAAACAATTTTTATAGCAGATCATAGTGGTACAATTCTCTGTGTTTTCTAATTCAAGAGTTGTCTCACTTCGGGTATTTTATGGGTTTTACGGAAAGCTTTCCAGAGCTTTCTAAAACTTTATCAACTTTACCCCATTTTTTGGTCTCCTGACATCATATAACTATGTTTTTATTAAGGATTTTCCATTCAGGCACACACAACTACTATTGTAGGTGTTAGGGACTTTATTATTTCAGGTTTCTCTGCCTGTATTTTGTTGATTTTGTAATAATAATCAGAGCAGTTGATAATCTTCCAGAGAAGATCAGTCACTTAGAATATTTCCCTCCTGTTTTTTCCTTTTCCTTCAGAGGAAGAAGAGCTCAGAAGAGCAGCCCCATCACCTTGTAAGTTGAGTCTTAGAAATGCATGGCAAGATGACTTGTAGTTTTGTTTTCATGATCACATAGAATTCATTTTATATAATATATTTGTATCAGGGCTATAAAGTTTTTTTGAGTAGATATGAACACTTAACTGGCTATCCATCTTACTTTCAATTGAAATCATCTATGTCCTCTTGAGAGATAATGAATGTTAACATATTTCCAGATTATATTTTTTGGCTATTTAGCACAAAGGTTTTATAAATGGAAGAATCAAAGGATTGTGTCATTCTCATAAATTCCCATGTTAATACAAATTAAGAGTAACAATGTAAAATCTGTTTAATATAGGGTCACCTGCTGCTAGTCCTCAAAGCAGTGATAACAGTGATACACATCAAAGTGGAGGCAGTGACATTGAAATGGATGAGCAACTTATTAATAGAACGAAACATGTCCAACAACGACTTTCAGACACAGAGGTACGAAAACAGTTTTCCCCCCACTTTAACAAGATTTTTGGATTTTGGGGATTTTATCATGTTTATCCTTTGAACTGGAAATATAAACATAGTCCATGTTCAGGCCTCTTCTGTAAGTAGTTATTGTTAAGGTTCTTTAAATTTTGTGTGTTTTAATTCTATTGTATATTTTTTAGAGGAGTCTGTCATGATTACAGCAGACTCTTTTTTTTTTTTTTTTTTTTTTAAAGGAAAGTTTGTTTTACATTAACAGAGATGGGTGTGGGAGGAAAGTTAAAGTGTCACTTTGCAGACAGGGCTAATGTTTCTGCGGTGATGGGTTTGCACTTTATTTTTTTATTTTAGAGAACATGTGCACTTGTGCAAGTGATTGGGGGAAGGACAGAGAGAGTCCATAGTGAGCCTGGAGCCCGACACCAGGTGTGATCCCACAACCCTGGGATCATTGTCTGAGCTGAAATCAAGAGTTAGATGCTCAACTGACTGAGACACCCAGGTGCCCCTTGCGTCAACCTTTTAAAAAGTCAGGGTGTTCATGTCAGTTACTTTTTTCTTACTAGTTTAAATATTTATTTAAGTCTGTTTCTTTCTAAATCTAGGAATCTATGCAGGGAAGTTCTGATGAAACTGCCAACAGTGGTGAAGATGGAAGCAGTGGTCCTGGTAGCAGTAGTGGGCATAGCGATGGATCTAGCAATGAGGTGAATTCTAGCCATGCCAGCCAGTCCGCTGGGAGCCCTGGCAGTGAGGTACAGTCAGAAGACATTGCAGATATTGAAGCCCTTAAAGAAGAAGATGAAGATGATGACCATGGTCATAATCCTCCTAAAAGCAGTTGTGGTACAGATCTTCGGAACAGAAAGTTAGAAAGCCAAGCAGGCATTTGCTTAGGGGATTCCCAAGGCCCATCAGAAAGAAGTGGGACAAGCAATGGAACAGGAAAGGACCTGGTTTTTAACACTGATTCAATGCCTTCAGTAGATAATCGAATACGAATGCTAGATGCCTGTTCACACTCTGAAGATCGAGAACATGATATTTCAGGGGAAATGAATGCTGCTCATATAGCACAAGCATCTCAGGAATCTTGTATTACACGCACTGGGGACTTTCTTGGGGAGACTATTGGGAATGAATTATTTAATTGTCGGCAGTTTATTGGTCCACAGCATCACCACCACCACCACCACCATCATCATCACCACCATGATGGGTAAGTCTCCTTAAAAATAGATTGTATTGTGGTGCTTGGCTGGCTCAGTTCATAGAGCATGCGCCTCTTGATCTTGGGGTTGTGAATTTGAGCCCCATATTGGGCGTAGAGATTACTTAAAAAATAAATGTTTACCAAAAAAAGTCTATTTCCTTTAGGGAACCAATTACAGCTTGTGTTTATTGAATTGCAGTATATTCTAGATTAGTGCAAGTAAGAATATAATGTAAATTCAAAAGCATGCTGCAAGTATATAATTGTTAATTTGCTTCTGGGCACATTTTAAAAAGCAAAATGGAATAGGTGACATAATTTTAATTATGAGTTTTATTTAAAGCAGTAATATCTAAAATGTCTATATGTAATCAGTAAAAAAACAAAGATATTTTTCTTTCTTTTGTAATAAGGCTTCAATATTCTGTGTATGTTTTATATTTACAGCACATTTCTGTTTAGATCAGCAACTTTTCAATGTGTGCAATGACCATAGTGGCTAGTTGCTATCATATTGGACAACACAGATCTAGATCTTTATCTCCTTGTAATAATTACCTTAAAGCAGTTATAAGATTGCTTGTGGAAACTCCATTAAATTGTGATCATTAAAAGGAAATTTTACATGCATCTTAATTTTAGGGTATGAATAAGGATAAAGCTTTTTGAGTATTTGTGAAATATATTTGTGGTAATTAAAAGTAAGTGATTCTGTCACTAGGTGTTATTGGGGAAAGTACTTAATTTTTGTGTCAGTCATTTTCTCATCTATAAAATAAGAACATTAGTACTTACCTCTTGGGTTTTAATGTGAACATTTTATGGGCCGATGTACTTGGTACATAATAGAGCTCAATATGTGTTAGCTCCTGTTTATTACCGTCATATAAGTAGTAAATTTTAATTGACAATAAAATACAAATATGTGGTTTATCAGTATTAGTTTTCTTAACACTTGGCAGTGTGTCAGGACTTTCAGAATTCAGTGTGGTTGTTTGGGAGAACTATATATCCATATATTTACTACTTTATTTTCTTTGCCTTTATTTCTTATTACTAATCCATATGAATTTAAGGTGATGTCTCTCAATCTTGGCAGTATTGACATTTTGGATCATTTGGATCAAATAATTCTGTGTTTTGAATTTGCAGCAGTGTGAATGTATTATCGGATGTTTAGCATCATCCTTAATCTCTATCTCTAGATGCCAGCAGCATCTCCCACCTTGTGATAACCAAAAATATCTCTAAACATTGCCCAGTGTCCCCCTGTGATTGAGAACCAGTGGTTTATAGTCTGACGTTTTACATATACACATTCAAAGTTCTTCCCAGGATAGCTTATAAGGAAGACAAAGCAATTAGTTTGTAAAACTGAGGTGAAATATATTCATTTTGGCACATTGCAGATCTTTTAGTTTTCATACCCACAACAATTCCCTACTTCACAAGACCTACAATTTTCATATTAGCACTTCCCATGTTCTCTGTGCAGGGTACTTCTTGTGAATCTCTAAATTAATCCTGACCATTTTTTCTTTGTGTTATTTTTTATCTTTTTTGTTTTTCATCCTTAAAGCACCCAGTATGGTATGTTTCAGAAGTAAATTGCTTACTAGGTATTGTTTTAATAGGAGTTTACATTGAATAAAAGTCTCCTGGTTAATAACCACATCTAGATTGCAGCCTTAAAATGAAGTATTTTCCTGGTTGTAATCTCATTCGATTTTGGAGTTGTACAGAGTTTCACATTGTGGTTTGAGTTCAGAAAATATGTAACAGTGAGTTTACAGATTTTCCCTAAAATTATCTTTGAGTTGGTTTTAGTGAAGTGTGTTGATGGGTCAGACAATATGTGGGTATATTGTGTAATTAATTTAAAATTCTGACATAGTGGGGTTTTCAGTTTTTGAGACAATTTTTGTGTGTTTCACAACATGTGTTTTAACTTGGTGCTTTTCTCTGTGTTAATAGGCATATGGTTGATGATATGCTAAGTGCAGATGATGTCAGTTGCAGTAGCTCCCAGGTCAGTGCAAAATCAGAAAAAAATATGGCTGATTTTGATGGTGAAGAATCTGGGTGTGAAGAGGAACTAGTTCAGATTAATTCACACGCAGAGCTAACATCTCATCTCCAACAACATCTTCCCAATTTAGCATCTATTTACCATGAACATCTTAGTCAAGGTAAGGTTTTGTAGTAAGTAAAATATTTACTTTCTTTAAAACAATTTATATTGATAAAAGGATTCAATATTTAATGTTATACTTGAATATTTTTGCCAAATCATACGTGTGTGGTTTGTTTTCTTTCCTAGGGAATGAAATTATTATGAATACTCCATCATGAATATAAAGGCTACATTTCTATCAAGAGATATTTAGCTAGGGAAGGAAATACATAATATATAAAATTATAGTCTTGTATGTTAGAAAATAAATGGCTGTATTAAATTTTATATCTAGAAATCTAAGGAGCTAAAAGGAAATTACACAGGGTCATATGTTCTATGAGTCCATTTATGTAAAGTGTCTAGCATAGTCTTTAGTGAGTAGAAAGTAGATTAATGGTTGCCTTGGGCTAGGGAGGGTTGGGAGGATATAAGAGTAGAGGTAACTGCTACAGGGCAAGGTGTTTCATCCGGAGTGATGGAAATGTTCACAAAATGATGGTTCTAATCATTTCAAATCATTCTTTAAAAAGTAATAGGAAATGACCATACTTGGAAGAATGGAGGTTAGAGGAGGTTAAAGAATAACAGAAGAAAAAGGAGGAAAGGGAGACAAATTAAGAGGGAAAAATAGTATTAGAATTAGCAGTTTAAAGGTTCAACTTCCTGAAGCTAATGGAACATTGTCAAGTACACTTCAAAAAAAATAAAGTGCTATATACACTTAAAAAATTAAAATAGGGGCACCTGATCAGTCAGTTAAGTATCTAACTTCGGCTGAGGTCATGATCACAAGAGTTTGAGCCCCACATCAGGCTCTGCGTTGACAACTCAGAGCCTGGAGCCTGCTTCATCTTTCTCTCTCTCTCAAAAAAAAATAAACATGAAAAGTTTTTTAAAAGTTAAAATAAAGGTCCAACCTCATGCTTTTTAAGGTACTATCAGCCCCTGCTAGCCTAGGAAATGGATTTTGGTGTACCAGTACAGACTGAGTAAACCTGATAGATAGGTTTATGTTAAAAAGCCATAATCAAATTTAGAGATATAACTTATGGACTTTGGCAACAGTTTAATTGATTTCAAATGTTACGTGTGCATGATGTAGATAAGGGTATCTTGACTTTTTTTTTATTGTTGTGTTATTGTGGTTTTTTGAGAAATGAATAGATTAAGTAAGATTGAGGTCAGTTGAATTTGATACCATATTTACTAAATTTTCATTATTATTTTTCTATTTTCCTTTTACTCAGTATTGTACCTATTTTTTACTATATGAAGTTAGAAATTGAGCAGAATTATTATGTATATTAATGCTTTCTGAGTCTACCTTGTATAACTATTTAGTACTATGAAGAACTTTTCAACACAGTAACACAATTCAGTTTAAAAATAGGCAAAAAAAAAAAAAAAAAGGTGGGGGGGGTCAGTGGCTCAGTCAGTTAAGTGTCTGATTCATGATCTCAGCTTGGTCTTGCTCTCACAGTCATGAATTCAAGCCCCATGTTGGGCTCTGTACTAGGCGTGAAGCAAAAGATTTGAATAGTTAAAAGAAGATACAGAAATGTGGTCAATAAATACATGAAACTGATGCTTAATATCTCCAGTTACCTGGGAAATGCAAAAAATTACTACCACAATGCAGTACTACTATATACCTACTGTAATGGGTAAAATTAAAGACTAACGATATTAAATGACACTAACTTCTAGAGCAACTAGAACTCTCCGTTGCTGTTGAGGAGTATGAATTAATTCAGCTGATTTGGGACCTGTTACAACAGTTTCTTATCAAGTTGAACATGTATCTCTCCATATGACCCAGCAATTCCTGTTCTGGTTTATTTACCCGAGAAATGAAAACATACGTACACAAAAAGATTGTACATTGAATGTTCATACCTGTTCCAGAATGATTTCAACTGGAATTAACTGGTATATTAACAAAATATGGTATATTTACACAAAGTAATACTACTCATTAATAAGAAGGAAAGAACTAATACATGCAACATAATGGGTAAATATCAACATTCTAAGCAAATGAAATTAAAAGGGTGTACTACATACTGAGTATCACTAAAAGCAATTCTGGAATGTTCAAAAGTACAGTAAAACCTTGGTTTGCAAGCATAATTCATTCCAGGAACATGCTTGTAATCCAATTCGTGTATCAAAGCAGATTTCAGGAACCATTAGCTCAGTTGTGATCATGTGACATTTGGTGCCACATACTACTTGTGTTGCAAGTTAAAATTTATTAGAAATGTTTGCTCATCTTGTGGAACACATGCAGAACAAATTACTCACAATCCAAGGTTTTATAAATTAGTTTATAATGATTGAAATCTTCTTAATGATTACCTAAGGTTTGGTGGTAGAGAATGATTGTAAAAGGTCACAAGGGAACATTTTGGGGTGATAGGAATGTTCTATATCTTGATTATGTGTTTACATTACACTTTAATAAAATTAAGCTAAAAAAGAAATACTAAAACAAAACCACCAAAAGGCAGGCCAAGGACTGGGAGAAATATTTGCAAATTATGTATTTCATAAAGGGCTTATGTCCAGAATATGCAGGAACTTTTACAACTCAGTGGTAATTTAGCAAAGAGAGAAGATACACAAATGAATGATAGCACATGAAAAGATGCTAAAACATCATTAGTCATTAGGGAAATGAAAATTTTAAAAAATACTTGTTTATTTGAGGGACTCCTGGGTGGCTCAGTTGGTTAAGCATCCAACTCCTGATGTCAGCTCAAGTCATTGTCTCACAGTTTGTGAGTTTGAGCTTACACAGAGCACAAGTGAGTTTGAGCACAGAGTAGAGCCCCTTGTGTGACCGGATCCCCCAAATGGGAGATCATGATCAGAGCCAGAATCAAGAGGGACACTTAACTGACTGAACCACTTAGGCATCTTACCAAATGAAAATTTTTAAATCACAATGAGATTCTAGTGCACACCTATTAGAATGGCTGAAATTAAAAAGAGTGACCCTGCTGATGTATTGTGGGGATGTAGAGGAACAGGAACTGGTACTCTAATAAACTATTGTTGGGAATGTAAAATGGCACAAACATTTTGGAAAACAGTTTGGCAATTCTTCAGATGTTAAATACACATTTATCTTGTGACTCACCAATTCCAGTTTACCGAAGAGAAAGGAAAGCATGTGTCCATATAGACTTGTTACACAGATGTTTATGACAGCATCATTCATATTAGCCAGAGCCTGGAATCTTTCAAATGTCTATTAACTGTTGAATATAACCAAAATGAAGTATTTCCATATATACTGTAATTAAAATGAATACTATATGTGCTTTGATATTGATGAACCTCAAAACATATTTTGGTAAGTGAACAAATTCAGATGTAAGGCTACACAAATTGTATGATTCCATTTACAAAAATTTCTAGAAAAGGCTAATTTATGTGGATGCAAAAATGGATTAGAGCTGAGGAATGTGATAGGAATTGTAATTAGGTATGAAGGAATGTTTTAAGGTGGTGGAAGTGCTTTAAACATTAATGTTGATGGTTGTACAATTCTTGTTTCAATGAAATCAATGTATATGTACAATTAAATAGGGAAATTTCATGGTAAAGCTGTTCAAAAAAACAAGCATTTTTACTTATTAGAACCAGTGAAAATCTATTTAGCTTGGCACACAAAGCCTAAATTATTACACTAGAATCTTTGCATTTAGTTGAATGTTGTAGGTAAATCATCTTTGGTACAACTTTTTAAATGTAGGGATATAAAACATTATACAGAAGGTAATTTAGAATAATGTTTCTTGGCTATAAAATTATTCCAAGAAAATTATCTTTATGCTTAATTTGAGTTTCAAGCATTTATATATAGTTCACTTGACATGTGAAAAACAATCATAGTTACTAGAAATAATGAAGAGACTATGAGAAGAAAACTCTTCTTAAACTTTAGTCTTATCAATCTCTAAGCAACACTGTAGCTCACAAAGCAACTGTTGTGTTAATCTTGTATTGTTTTTATTTTGTGGTGTAAAAATAAATTGTTACACTTTACTTTGGATTTGTTAACATTACGTATGCTATAATTCACAATTTCAGTCAGTTGCATTCCTCTATAGTGTGTTATATTTCATCCCTTCAGGACCTGCAGTTCATAAACATCAATTCAACAGTAATGCTGTGACAGACATTAATTTGGATAACGTTTGCAAGAAAGGAAACACTTTGTTGTGGGATATAGTTCAAGATGATGATGCGGTAAGTTACTTAATAGAATGAAAAGACTACAAAATTACACCAAAATGCAAACAGGATAAACTAACTTTATGTATATACATTTTTTGTAGGTTAATCTTTCTGAAGGATTAATAAATGAAGCAGAGAAGCTTCTCTGTTCCTTAGTATGTTGGTTTACGGATAGACAGATTCGAATGAGATTCATTGAAGGTTGCCTTGAAAATTTAGGAAACAACAGGTAAATGAGAATTTAAAAAAATTTTATATAGTAGTCAAAGTTCCTTTTGTGTATTCTTTACTGACTATGGTATGTTGGATTCATAGCATTTAATGAAACATTACCAACCAAAATTTTTTTTTTTTTAAGTGTGGTTTTCTTACTAGGTTCGAAGATTTTTTACCTCATAGGGTTCTTTTTTTTTTTTTTTTTTTTCTTTTTAAATTAGACCTTCTTTTTCGGCATTTGTGACACCCTTGATTAGATATCCTGCAACAGAAACAAAGTAATAATAACAATACTTTCTTCTTGATTCTGGAAACATAGTGGTAACTGCTGTGTTTTCAAATTTCAGTTAAATGTTCTTGAACTGTTTCATATATAAAACAACCTAAATAAGATAAATGAAGTTAAACTTAAGTGAAATGCAAACATTTTGATAATGGCATTGTTCTTCCATCTGGGTCGATCTTTTATGTCTTGACTTGTGTCATGCATAAAGAATTAGGCTGGTGGTTTTTTCTAGTTTGAATTCTGCCATGTACTTCTTACTTGGGCTAAGATGATTACCGCAATTTTTGATTTTCAGTTCTTTTTCATTGGTATAGTTTCAGGTTTCTTTTCTCTTATACTGCTTTGGTAATGCCATCTCTATTATAGGGCATTCACTTACTAATTGAATGTATTGTATTCTGTTCTATTCATACAATGTTTTCAGCACCCTCTGCCTAAGCCTGATACAAATATTTAATTTTACTGAATGCTTTAATAAGCTTTAAAGTTTAAATGCTATAAACTTTTTTTAAAAACTCAGTTGAATTAGAAAAAGTATGTGTGACAGTTTCTGCTTTTTCCTTTAAACGGTTATATAGTTTGAACAGTTTCTTCATGCAGGTATAAGAAACCACTTAATAAATAGACCTCTGTTAGCACATCAGTTACATCACTTGACATACATTCTTTAAAAGGAATGCTTTTAATGGCTAGATTAATTTTTTTTAATTTATGTAGGTAGTATAGCAGTTAATTTTAAAATGTTAATTGTCTTTTAGACGTCTTTGTGAAACCAGTAAACAGTTTTTTTAAGTGGTTGTGACAGTCTATATTTCCTATATGTGCATCTGCATACCCTAAGACCCAGCAGTTCCACTGCTAATTCTAGCAGTTCCACTGCTAAGTATGTGCCTTACAGAAAGACATCCAGATGATTGCCAAAATGCACATTCAAGAATGTCCGGGGGCACCTGGGTGGCTCAGTTGGTTGAACGTCCAACTTCAGATCAGGTCATAATCTCACGGTTCGTGAGTTTGAGCCCCGCGTCGGGCTTTGTGCTGACAGCTCAGAGTCTGGAGCCTGCTTCGGATTCTGTGTGTGTCTCTCTCTCTGCTCCTCCCCTGCTCACACTCTGTCTCTCAAAAATAAATAAAGATTTAAAAAGTAAAGTAAAAAGAAAAGAATGTTCATAGGTGGGGTGCTTGGAGTGGCTCAGTCTGTTAAGCATCCAACTTTGGCTCAGTTCGTGATCTCACAGTATGTGAGTTCAAGCCCCACATCGGGCTCTTTACTGTCAGTGCAGAGACCACTTCTGATCTTCTGTATCCCTCTGTCTCTCTGCCTCTCTCACCCCCCCCCACCCCACCCCAAAAATAAATAAATAAATAAATAAACTTAAAAAGAAAGTTCATAGTAGCATTATTCAAAATAACTGAATAGTCTTTATATAGCTATCCAAGTGTCAAAAAAGAGTAGAAAGGAAAACTAAATGGTGGACTCTTTGTTGAATGACATTATAGCAGTTACATTGAATGAACTACAGCTGCATGGAATAGTATGGATGAACTTCACAGATACAATGTTGAGTGTAATAAGCCAGATATAAGAGAGTGTATCACTGTTACTCTATTTATGTAAAGTTTAAAAACAGGAAAATGATTGTATTTAGTAGTCAGGATAATGGTTACTATTGGGTTATGTAGTGACTAGAACAGAGGCACAATGAAAGCCAGATAGATGTATGTTGGTAATGATTTATTTCTTGATGGGGGTGCTCATCATACAGATATGTTCACCTCCTATTCTGAGTTATTAGGTATACACTTTTCCCATGTATACTTCAGTAAGACTGTGTGAAATATGAAATATCATGCAGCCTTTAAAGATTTTTTTTTAAAGATCATATCAATATAGAGGCATATAATTACAGGCTTGTCTGTTAAAAATTGCAAGCAATATGTGAGACTATAAAATGGTTAATTTTGAGAGAATTGAGTACTTTTTTTCTTCCTTATGCTTTTTGATTTTCTTATTTTTCCACAGTCATCACATCATTTAAAAGTAGGAAAACTTAAAAGGGACAGAAGGAAAAATAAGTGTGTAAAACGGAAAATAGTCAATCTGGATTTTTTATTAAGATTTAATTTGTCCACTCCCAGATTAGTTGAAATTAAAGCATTTTTCCTTTGTTCAGTTCCTGTATCCTGATACAGTTACTTAATTAATGCTTTATTGAGTATGTTGTAAACATGATTACGGTGTTGCATTTAATTTTGCCCTCAAACTTGACTCTTCAGATGGTTGCTGTATCATGCTAGTTTTGTAGTGAACGATAGTCATATGTGATAATATTTAGAGCATAATGGCATTTTTTAGCATAGGAAATACACACCACATCCAGTGTATACCAGTTAAACTTACCAACATTATTATGCAAGTTGAAAAATTTTTGTACATCATTGGTCTGGGTTTCTTGATAAACCAGTTGTTTTCAGTGGGAGTGATTCCCCCCCCCCCCCCCCTCGGGCAATATCAACCAAGATATTTTTTGGTCGTTAACACTAATGAATGGTATTGGATGTATTACTACAGGCCAGGGACACTGCTAACTATCCATCAATGCAGAGAACAGCCTCTCCACAACAAAAGGATTACCTGGTCCAAAATAGTCAGTAGTGGCATCTGAATTATAGAAACCCTAAAGAATATAAGAATTCTTTTTCAAATCTAGCCCCTGGGTTTACCATCAGAAAGGAGTGTTGTATAAGGATGCTAATATTAATAGTAAAGCTCTTCCTTATGTTGAAACAAATGGGCCGCTGCAACCTTATTTATCATTTTCCTGACATTTGACAAAAGAACACAGAAGTCTACTTCTTGGTGATGTCAGTTTTTTATGTACTTAAGGAAGCTTTATCTTTTTATTTTCTCTGTACTAACTTTTATATTTTCTTTGCAGTTCCTTACATGGTTTATAGACCTGTCAGCATTGTTTGTTTTTCCTTTTCTGTGGTCACATTCCAATTTATTTGATAAAATGAATCTAGCTTTTGGGGCACCTGGGTGGCTTTGTTGGTTCAGTGTCTGACTCTTGATTTTGGCTCAGGTCGTGATCTTGTCGTTTGTGGGATTGAGCCTTGCATTGGGCCCTGCACTGACATCATGGAGCCTACTTGGGATTCTTGCTTGTCCGCATGTGTGCACTCGCTCGCTCTCTCAACTATAAAACATTAAATAAACATTAAAAAAATAAACTTAGCTTTTTTTTTTGAACAGTAATATGGGCCTATTCTCAGGAAGCATAGAGATCTGAAAAAGAAAATTAAAGCCTTCTATAAATCGCCCATAATTCTACCATTTATATGGAACCATTGTAAACACTTTTTTTAGATACCTTGCCTAGTCTCTGATATGCAGCATGTGTGTGCTTTGTGCACATTTAGCCTCAGGCAGATTGCTTTATAAGACACAGAAGAACATTTCAAGAGTGCAGGAAGTTAAAAGTTACAGAAACACACAGTAGACTGCTTTGCAGAATGTTTTCATAAAGTGAGAGCGTGAGGCAGATGGTAGCTCCCACAATGAAAAGTCCATTTCTTTTCAGGCTTGTCTCCAAGGCTGGGTGAGATTAGACTGCTGTCCATTGAGTAGGATGGATTTAGGGGTTGGGTTGTAATCAGCCCCTTTGGTTTTTTATGTTTATTAGAAGGCATTTCCTGTACCTAGGCACCCCCTGAAGATTTGTGTCCTCCCAAGAATTGAATTGAGACTGGAATTCTGTCTCCTATGCTATTCTTGATCCTGTGTATGTACTTTACCACATATGCTCAAAATTTTTGCCTTTGTGTACAAAAGATGTCTTTAGTAAAGTGATCATGTATCAGGGGCCCTGTTTATATAAATAAAGGTTTGTATAATTAACAAATGGATGGTACTATATACTACTTTTGTTTTCTCCTCTATAAAGACTATATTACATATAGCATTTCATGTCAACTTTTGGTATATACTATAATTTATAATGACTGAAAAATAATTTTGTAGAATGCATCAGTCTTAAAACATGTAGTCCAGGATTAGGAAAAAATCATTCAAGCATAACTTTGTGAATAACATCAGCAAACGTGTTCATTCTGCTAAGGCGACATAATATTTTATTGGTGGTAATTACAGGAATATCATACTGTTGCCTAGTAATAAGCTTCTGGTAACAGCAGTAACTCTTGGATTGAAGCAAAGAGCTAGGGCATTTTAGGGTAAAACATCTTTTATTAAGTCTAAAATTAGTATCTTGTTACTCTGGATCGTTGAACCACTTTATCCTTAAACACATTGTTGCTTATGATTGTGTTTTGGTATTTGAAATTTTCACTCTTAGAAGAAATTGTGAAATGTAGGTTTAAATATAACAGTCCTTTTTTTTATGTTGAGTTTTGTAAGCATATCACCAATCAAAACTGGGCAAAAAAGTTGATAAGTCAGTTTAGCATGTAGTTGTTACAGGAAAAAAATCTACAGTATAATTTTAATTGGAACAGGTTGGTGTATATCTTGTGACAAAATTTTAACATTGAAATATAAATTATTATCATCACCAAATTGTCTTCCCTGATTTTGTAACTATGTTAATAATTTTCAGTCTGTAATCACTTTATATCATTTTTTCCTTTTAAATTTAGCAGTTTAAATAAAAAGTATTATTTTGGGATTATTTAGATCATTTGATCCAGATTTGGTCATTTCTTAGAAACTATTAATAGTGCTTTAAATGTATGTATTTTATGTTCTTAGGAAATTAAAAAAATTTTTTTTAATGTTTATCTTTGAGAGAGACAGAGCGTGAGCGAGGGAGGGGTAGAGAAAGAGGGAGACCAAGAATTCACAGCAGGCTCCAGCCTCCGAACTGTCAGCACAGAGCCCAGTGCAAGCCACAAGATCATGACCTGAGTGAAAGTCACACACTCCACTGACTGAGTCACCCAGGGACCCTGATCAACTTTTAAAGAAATGTTTTAGTCCTATAAAATGTAATCTCTCCCTGATAACTCACAGTTTATAAATTGTCCTATTTTTCTGCACTCCTATTTTTGGTTATTCAGTTATATGAACCATACCATTATCCATCCACTCATCTAAACCAGTATCCACTCAACCCCTGGCTCCCTATGCATTATTGTCAAGCAACATTACATTTCATGAAATGAAAACATGTTTATTGTAAAAAATTTGGAAAGTAAATTTAAACAGTCTAAACCTTTAACACCATTGACTGCAAGAAATAATAAGATTTTCAGAAAATACATACCTATTGCACACTATAAGACTTGTCAATGTCTTCTTAAAGTAAGATATATCTCTTTCTAGATTTTGTTTCTTTGTATTTTAAAACCATTGTTAAAATCACTGGGCAAACAATTTTGAAATTTGCTTTTGTGATTTTAGATGAAAATTTTGTAGCTATGTTAATTTTCAGTCTGTAATCAGACTGAAATTTTTTTTTCTTTGTGATATCTCTTACTGATTTTATGCTTATAAAACCTCAGGTCAAGTTAATATGTATCTTTTAATTCCATCTTTTTATATCTTAATGTTTCTAAAATTTTGTCAAGAGCTTTTAGATAAAAAATCTAAAATTGATTGCTCCTGATTCTCCATGGTCCATTTTTCCAATTATCATTATTGTGCAACTTGTTGAAAAATATTAAAAAGTTTAATGTTAAAAAACACACTTAAATATTTAAATGTTTTTAAATATTTAAAGAACATTTACTTGACACTGTGGATATTAGTCACTTACTGTCTCCATGACTCAATTATGTACTCCTTAATCTGTACCAGTGTGGTTTTGATCCTTTAACATTCTATTAATATGCTGTTTCTTTCGTCATCTGTTGGTATTTTTTTTCTGTCCTCATCCTTCATGACTGTATTAGTATTTTACACTTGCTCTTCCTCCTTCCTTGAAAATCTTGCCTTTAAGTTCTTTGCTAGATCATTATTTTAGATAATCTATATTCATTGTGCACCATACGCAGTGTTTTTAAATGAATAAGACAGTCATTGCTCTCATCAAGCACATAGTAGTGGTAGACACATTAAATAAGGGATTATTCATTAGGTGATGATGAATGAAAGAAAATTGGGAAGGAATAAAAAGGTTTCCTTGGGCAGTGGAAGAGTGTTGAGGGTTCATCCTCTGTTGACAGTTGAGGAAACTTGAATAAAGCCAGGGAAGGAGTTGTGCACTAGGGATAATAAAGAGGAAAATTGGAAGGAAATTCCGTTAGACTGATAAGAGAAATGGGTCAGATCACACACAGCTTTGTACTCCCAATGTAATGCAAAAAGATAATGCATTTCTCCAATTTTGGGTTTTTATTCAGAAACAAGAAGTGTTTGGGGTATCTGGCTGGCTCTGTTGGTAGAGCCAGAGTCGTGATCCAGGTTGTGAGTCGTAGAGCCAGGTTGTGAGTTCAAGCCCCATGTTGGTCATGGAGCCTACTTAAAACAAAAACTAACTAAAAAAAAAAAAAAGAAAGAAACAGGAAGTTTTCTTTTCTAATTTCTCCTACTTGGTATTTACCATGTTTCTCTTCCATCCTGAAGTGCAGCCCTACACTCTGATTTTCTTGGTACTCTTCTCAAAAAGAGTAGGCATTTTGGGGAACTTAACTTATATGGCATACTTTGCTCTTTTTAAAATTTTTTTCATGACGTAAGATAAGCCTTAAAAAAAATTCACTATATCATTGGAGTTTGTCCTGCTTCTTTTAAGGCTCATGCAGCCGACCTCCTTGCCTATTGAGACTTCTGGGATGTGTGCATCTCTATCTTCCCTGTACCCCTTTCTTTCAGAAGATAAACACTCTCAGATCTACTTAAAGTTGTAGAGTGATTTCATAATCCGTTTTTTGCTCCTTCATACTTGAGGTATATGGTTTGTTTCCATTGTTAACATGGCTTATAATGCAGTGATTTTCAACTTGGGTGCAGATCATACTAAGAATTAAGGAGAAAAGGATAATTTGCATAGTTTAAAAAATGCTTTCTATATTCTTGCTGCTCAGAATGTGGTTCACAAACCAGTTTGAGTATCACTTGGGAGGTTAGAAATGCAGAATTTCCGGGGCGCCTAGGTGACTCAGTCAGTTGAGCATCCGACTTTGGCTCAGGTCATGATCTCACGGTTATTGGGTTTGATCCCCACATCAGGCTGTGCTGACAGCTCAAGCCTGGAGCCTGCTTTGGATTATCTGTCTCCTCCTTTCTCTGCCCCTCCCTGACTTGTGCTCTGTCTCTCAAAAATAAATAAATGTAACAAAAAAGTAAAAATAAATTTTAAAAAAAGGAAATGCAGAATTTCTTACCTCAGACCTGCCAATCAGAATTTGCATTTTAACAAAATTCCAGGCGAATCAGCACACATTAAATTTTGAGAAGCCCTGTTCTAGGTAACTTACGCTGCTCGTCCCTATTTTCCTTAATTAAGTTCTCAGAAGTACCCATGACTTCCTAATTTTTTTTTTGTTGTTGTTCATGAAAGTATTCTTTATTTTATTATTTTTTTCTTTTTTTTAATTTTTTTTTTCAACGTTTTTTATTTATTTTTGGGACAGAGAGAGACAGAGCATGAACGGGGGAGGGGCAGAGAGAGAGGGAGACACAGAATCAGAAACAGGCTCCAGGCTCCGAGCCATCAGCCCAGAGCCTGATGCGGGGCTCGAACTCACGGACCGCGAGATCGTGACCTGGCTGAAGTCGGACGCTTAACCGACTGCGCCACCCAGGCACCCCAGTATTCTTTATTTTTAAATGCTCTTCATTTGTTTTTCTGCTCAGGTATTTATAGTGTATTTTACTTTATTTTAGATTGGGATTTTAAAATGGGTTTCTTGCCCTACTGTATAAAATAAATTTAAACTTTAAGGAAAATTTTTTCAATGTTATATAAGAAATATAGTTATAATGTAAAGTTCATTAAAGTCCTTTTGTATTTAAGATTTTTAATAGCTGAATGTCTGTAAAAAGCTAGAATTAGCAATAGTATCTAAAATTGTTTTATCCTATAAATACCTGTTTTTGCTGTTTCAGATCAGTAGTAATTTCACTTCGTCTTCTTCCAAAATTGTTTGGTACTTTTCAGCAGTTTGGAAGCAGTTATGATACACATTGGATTACAATGTAAGTAAATAAAAGAAACAAAAGTATTCATTTAAAATTTGTTTGATTATCACAGTCATCAAAGTCCCATGGAGATTTTATTACTATCAGGAAGAAAATCTGACTTTTGTTTTCTTTGTAGTTTAAGAAAAATGCTGTAGCAAGTAATGCTCTAATTTTAGGGTGAAGTTTTGTAGTATATCTGCCAAAGTAAAGGACTCCTGAAACAAGAGACACACTAAAATAAACAACGTAGGGTGCCTTTTATTTTTCTCATTACTAGGAATTGATTATAGACACTACATCATGTTAGGGATAATTTCGACACCACCCTGTTACTCTTTCACATTTACAGAGAATTTAGGATTAATGAATGTTAAAGAATGTTTTCAAGGGTAAGTAGTTTGATGTGAAATTAGTCCAAGCTTTGGTAATATTCTTGAGAAAGTTGGCTAACAGGAATTTCATTAATCTGTAAGAATGTGTTTATTTGCTTTATTCAAAATAGACTTTTGGAGAGATTTCAGGGACATTTAGATTTTAGGAAAAATCTATTGAGGGATTCATTTTTGAGGTCAAATAAGATAACTTTTTACCTAATTTCTTCTCACATCTAAGATTAGCTGTTAACAGCACTTGTTTGCTTTCAAAGTGAATATCATTTAGAAAAATTCTTAAGACTTCATGGTAGTTCTAAATAGGATGAAGCCCTCAAAGCCCTTGCTGTTTTTTGCTCTTTTAAATGAGATCTATTTAACCTGAACCTCTATTTAAAAAAAAAAAAAATCCTCTACTTTTAGTTAGACTTTTAGTATGACTCTAGTGACAATTTAATTTGTAAGTATAGGGAAGGTCTTTCAAATACTTAACAGAGGCATCGGGAAAAGCATTTAGCATACTTTAAGTATAAGAAGAATGTGAATCTAGTTTCATTGACTCTTCGAATAGTTTTTATTTTTTTTAATTTTTTTTATTTTTTAACATTTTTTATTTATTTTTGGGACAGAGAGAGACAGAGCATGAACGGGGGAGGGGCAGAGAGAGAGGGAGACACAGAATCGGAATCAGGCTCCAGGCTCCGAGCCATCAGCCCAGAGCCTGACGCGGGGCTCGAACTCACGGACCGCGAGATCGTGACCTGGCTGAAGTCGGACGCTTAACCGACTGCGCCACCCAGGCGCCCCTTCGAATAGTTTTTAAATGGTTGAATGATAGAATTCTGATGTATTAAAAGGGATTTTACTTGTAGCTAACCTGGGTAAGTTGGTGACATATTTGAGATGTCATTTGAGGAGATTTATATTAAGGAATAACAAAGAATTACATCTTACAGAAGTGGGAAACTTTGTATGGTCAGTTACTTAACAGGTACCTGAACCTAAGTGTATAGAGTTAACCCTTTTAGCTTAGTCCTTAAATTAAATGTAAATAAGCTCAGTTGATGGCATTTCACAGGGTTTCCCTCCTGAAGACTGGATCCTACATCTTCAGTGGATCACTTAAAAGAACTCTGAGCTCCTGGGGTTAGTTGACAGCAATAATAACAAAAAAAATCCTGTGAATTTATGTGCAGCAGCACTCAACATTTGGTATATATTATCTCTTAAATTCTTATGACCCATATTTTACAATTGGAAATTGTTATTCCTTATCCACTTAGTAAATCTTCGGGTAACCAGCAAACAGACTTCAAAAGCTTAGGTTACTTGCCCAAAGCCATGCTGCAAGTGTATTGGAACTGGTTTCAAACCTGAGGCTTACTGGATGTTTTCTGTGTTAACTTCACCTTCATCAAGGGATTGTAAAGGCGAGAGTAACTTATTTTGAAAAGAGGGCTATGGCAAAAATATGTAAATTTTATCAGAAGTTTTGGAATTTTAATACTTCCGTACATTTTAGCAGATACATTGGTAGTATTATGTGAAATGCATTCTGTTAGTTATGGATGCTGTGGACCCTGGGATCTGTGATTGTATTTATCACTTTTCTTTTTTTATTCTAGTGTTTGTAGGTTATTTTGGAGTTTAATACCTGATTTTTTTTTTTTTTTTTAACAAATACTCCACAATAACAAAGAAAAAAATCAAGTGACTTAGTAAGGTTATGTTGTATGTGTACTCTATGCCAGGCATTCTGCTAAATTCTAAATAATGACCAAGGCACATAGTCCATTCTTGTATGGACTGAATCCTACTTTTTTTTAATATTAACTCACATTAGTCATTTATAATTAACACTTGTCAGACATTTTATCCTCTTCATAGAGATTGAATATTTTGAGATTAAAAAACAATAATGGGGGCACCTGGGTGGCTTGGTCGGTTGAGTGTCCGATTTCGGCTCAGGTCATGATCTCACAGTCCGTGAGTTCGAGCCCTGCGTCGGGCTCTGTGCTGACAGCTCAGAGCCTGGAGCCTGTTTCAGATTCTGTGTCTCCCTCTCTCTGTGACCCTCCCCCCTTCATGCTCTGTCTCTCTCTGTCTCAAAAATAAATTAAAACGTATAAAAAAAAAAAAAAAAAACAATTAAAAAAACAATAATGACATTTTAATTCATAAAAATTAAGACCTATTGCTTTGTATCTTTCACAGTTTAAATATAAATAGAACCTGTAAATTTTTGGTAATTAGAAGAATTTTTAGATCTATATTTTTTTCTTTCCTAGAATAGATTTATTCTCTTCCCCTATGCCTTTAAAATTACTTTTGCTTTCGTTTGGGACAGGTGGGCAGAAAAAGAACTGAACATGATGAAGCTTTTCTTTGATAATTTGGTATACTATATTCAAGCTGTAAGAGAAGGAAGACAAAAACATGCACTGTAAGTATTTAACTAGGTTAGTTATGTTTAAATACTGATTGTCTTTTCTCTGAAAGATAATGTCCCAGTACTTTTATTCCTTTTCTTTCATATAGTAAATAAATGTGATGAAAATTTTAGTTGTAAAAATTTTAAGAGAAAGAAAGGCTCTTTTTGTTTTAGTTGGAGAATTTTATAACGTTATTTTTATAATTTTTACCCTTAGGGACATGTAGGTTGTATAACTTTTGGGGGTTGATTAACCTTCACTGTTTAGTTCTGTTCAAAGTCATTGTTTTCAGGAATTAAAAATTAACTCCCCGCCCCCCTCCCCCGCCATCAGCAATATCCTTGTGTTACTATATTAGGGCATTGATGCTGAAATTTTAAAATATTTCATCATTATGTGACTTTGGATAAGAATTGGTAGAAATGGTTCAGTGGTATAATGGTATTTAAAGCTTCTTACAGGGACATGTCTGCCGAAAAGGAAACGTAAAATTCAGAAGGTTTCTGCTTATTAGTCAATTGGTGGAGATTGATGGCTAAGTTGAGAAAACCAGTTTAATGTCGATATCAGCTAGCCTTAGTATTTATTGAGAAAATATTGATGTAGAAGACTTCCACATAGATGAAAACTGAGCAGACTGTTCAGAAAAGTCATTCACCTTTAAGGCATACTTACCTCCAAAATTGAACTATTTTTCCCCATAAATCCATTCTGTTTCCAGATTTTACTATGTCCTTCAGAGTCCCACCATCCTCTCAGTCACCTGACACTTGGAGACTTTGGGGCCTTTTTTGTTGTTGTTCGTGTTGCTCTGTCATTTCCAAACATGAGAGATGATGATGATAAAAATAGCAGTGTTCATTGATGTTTACTATGTGCCAGATGCCATTTAAGTATTAACTTCACGATATGCAACAACTCATTTGAGGTAGACAGACTCATTTTAAAAATGAGAACATTTAAGCTATGAGATAAGTAACTTGCCCAAGGTCACACATTTTATAAATAGTGGCACCAAGGTTATAATTCATTTTATAAATACATTTTATAAATACTGGAATAGTCTGCTTTCTCTAATATTCTTGAGTTCTGCATTATAACTGTCGTCATTGTCTAGTTATCTTAGTGCTAAAATATATCCCATGTCTTTTCACAAGTTGACATTCCCACAGACACTGTTCCAGGCCTATTTTCCAACCTCTGGATTCACAAGTTGACATTCCCACAGACACTGTTCCAGGCCTATTTTCCAACCTCTGGATCAGGCTTCGTGCCTCATTCTCCCCTATGCTCATTAATTCCTTACCCTTATTTTATTAGGAATGTAATACAGTACTGGAAGAAAGTACCTGGCTTTTAAATCATACAGACCTGAGTTTAGATTATGAGTGTATTGTTTTGACATTATTTTGATTAGTTCCCTCCCTAATAGACTAAAATTATTTACCTCATGAGTTTTTTTAAGAATTAAATGAAATAATTTAGTAAGTTGCACCTGGCACATAGGTTATCTATAAAGTATAGTTACCTGACTAAAACAAACTATGGTATAAAACAGACAACAAACTTGCCCTTTACCCTCATCTAGATTCTTCACCGTATAAAAAATAAATTTCCAGTTTCTTCAGCCTAGTATTTTTGGCACTCTAAAATCTAAACTCAACCAATGTTTCCTGTTTTATTACTCAGTGATTTTTTTTTTTAGACATCCTATTCTATAAGCCTGTCAAATTATTTCTGAAATACCTCCTTAAATTTATTCTGTAACTTTGTTTACAAAGTTATCTCTACACAAGATGCATGTCTTTAAGTGCTATTAAAATTCTAAGTGTTCTTCATAGTCTGTATCTTCCTTTTAATTCTTCTTGAAGCAGAGGTTGAAGATAATCATGGTTTCCTGAATCTGACCATCTCCATAGATCTGTAAAAACCACAAGAACAACAAGAAGCAGAAATAAAACCACACATGACCCACATCTTGAGCATCTTTAGGAGACAGAGTTCAAGTTACTTGTCAGTAGAAAAATGCTAAGTTACAAAAGAACTTTCACCACAGCTGTAAGCCTGTGGGCTTGAAGAGCAGGGATGGGAGGCTTAAGAAAGGCGTGTGGAAGACAAGACATAGGTGAATCATCCTCAGAAAGAGAAGGTCCAACATTAAGTGCCAAAAAATAAACACAGGTCTAAGTCTTGTTAGTTCATAGCATTGTGTACAGGGAAGTTGCTCACTTTGCTAGTGGAATGATAGGTAGATCATCATATAAACATTGCTTTTGTGGTGAAAAAGGTAAATAGTGGAGTGGTGCTCTCTGGAGATGAGTTTTATACTTAGGGTACACAGTATCCTTCCAATCCTCCAGTCTGCCTTGTTGCGTGGCATCTTAAGGAGAATAAAACCATAGAGAGATGTTATCTGGCCTGTTTTGATAGAACTCCCTTGTTCCATCAGGCTGTAGAACACAGTTGTACATTTGCTATCCTTTGTTAAAGCATACTGACCTCTTGAGTTTGTGGCCCATTATTTTCTAATTGTTCAGTAGGAATTTTAGTAGGCAATTGAGGTAGGCAATTAGGATTAGTAGCATTCCTACTACTAAGATGGTCACCTAGGATGAAAAGATTCTTATGGTATGAAAGCTTTCCCAAATAGACATGTTACATATTTCTCAAATCCAGTGGCCTCTCGAGAAAATCTA
This sequence comes from Neofelis nebulosa, assembly GCF_028018385.1. Lineage (NCBI taxonomy): Eukaryota > Metazoa > Chordata > Mammalia > Carnivora > Felidae > Neofelis > Neofelis nebulosa. The sequence continues at coordinate 61,383,323 of NC_080790.1, forward strand.
TCTGCATCAATATTGAGGCTACAATTTTTTTTTTAAAGGTATTAGTTTGCTGCTAAAGTTTCATGCCATTAGGGAGATTATTTTTGTCCTATATTTCCTGTAATGTCAGAAGCCATGGACATGCCCATGAGAAGATTTCTGTATTAATACTATCTTTGTTTTGCATTTCAAGAAATTTCCTGCTGGCGATATCAGTAGCCAGTGAGACCCTGACAGAGCAGACAGAGTCCTTTGAAGTGTGGAGCCAGTGGCTCTACTATGGAACCTGAAGAAGAGAGGACAAAGGGACTGGGTCCATGCCTTCTAGGGTTCTGGGTCCGTTACTCTGAGTTGTATGTATAGAAGAAGGAAGTATTCAGGAAATGAAAACACTTTGTACAGGACAAGACTTCATTTCCCCTTTATGTCTGTGACCAATGCCCCCCCAGACTCAGGCTCAGAGAAGTATGGTAACTTACTTAAAATCACAGAACTGATGGATGATACAACTCGAATTTGAACCTGTACTCCAAGCCTTCTGCTATCAAATCTGTCCTTTTTAGTAGAAGGTTGAGAGCTGTTATGAGCTGTTCTTGAATTTTATCTGGATGGCATTCTGGTCTGTGAGTTGCTTACTGTATTCCCTCCTCCCCACCCAGCCATCTTGCCACATGTACTTTCATCTTCACAAAGGGCACTGCGACAATAATGACACAAAAGTTGATCTTTTCTTTGCCAACATTAACATGGGACAATAAGGAACAGCAAAGGTATATACACCAAACTTAATCTTTAAACCTTAGAAAACCTTAACTTTAAACTTGAACAGTGAATGTAGGATATTTTGAAACCAGCTAATTTGGGAAGCTTTTAAAATTTTGCACTTATTTGAAGGTGATAGGAAATTGATTTAAGCTCTTTGACTCTCTATAACTTGGGATATAGATCAGGGCTCAGACTGGTTGCTGCTGTTTGTTGGCAAAGCAGTTTGGACAGTTCATCCACAACCAGCCTTTGATTTGTAACAGAGAGAGAAGAACTCATGATTGATTTGGGGGGATGGGCTAAATGGGTAAGGCACATTAAGGAAGACAGTTGTTGGGATGAGCACTGGGTATTATATATAGGGGATGAATCATCGGAATCTACTCCCGAAATCATTACTGTACTATATGCTAACTTGGATATAAATTTATAAATAAATAAATTTATTGATAAATAAGTAAATAAATCCCCTCATGATTGATTTAGTTTCATTGATTGGGTGCTCAGATGCCTGTGGGAATTAGAACATTGTATTACCACAGTTCTCAGGGTTGGTAAAGGAATCCTAAAATGCAAACCTGATGTCAGTCCTCTCTCCCCTCCAACACCCTTCTGCGATCTCCTTTTCCATCCAGAATAATACCACATTCTTCTGTTTGATATTTCAGGCTGGCCACAGTCTGGCCCCTGACTACTGCTTCAGAAGCATCTTCTACCCACCCTTCCTCCCTCACAGACCAACATTTGCTTCTTAAAATACTGTTTCTTAGCATATGCTTACAAACTGAATTCCCAGAGAACCATGTGAAGTCACCAACTTAACAAGCCTCCAATTCTTACATTAAGCATTGATTTTGTGCACATGAATTATAATCATTTACATTTGAGGTAACATTCAAAAATGCCAATTTTGTATTAGCTGCATTCTTTATGAACTGGATTTATGGAACTGATACTCGTTAAGCATTTCTTGTTTAAGGAATATAGTGTTATCACTGGCGGGACAGTGATAATGAAACATGCAATTTTTAGATGGAGATGCAGTTTTTTATTTAACTATTCTAATCTATGTGCATATTGCATAATTTCAAAATGGCGTATTTCTTTTGTTCCACTGTTACATTCTTACAAACTTACTCATCTAATTTAAAAGTATGTTTTCTAATGTTTGCAGATTTTTATAATTTATTAAATAACATAAATCTCAAACATACCATTTGGCTTTATGACTTTTTTTTGTATAACCAAAGTTATATACAGTTGACCTTTGAACAACACGGGTTTTAACTGCATGTGTCCACTTACATGCAGATTTTTTTTGATAAATATAGTACTGTATGTGTATTTTCTCTTACAGTTTTCATAGTAACATTTTTTCTAGCTAATTTTATTGTAAGAATATAGTATATAATAATACATATATAACATACAAACTATGTGTTGATCAACTGTGTATGTTACCAGCAAGGCTTCTGATTACCAGTAAGGTATTAGCATTTAAGTTTTTGGGAAGTCAAAAGTTACATACAGATTTTTACCTGCATGGGGTTTGGCACCCCTAAACCCCATGTTGTTCAAGGGTCAAGTGTAACTAAAATATTTAATAATTATGATACAAAAGTGGAATTTTACTTCTTCGGTATAATTTAAGATTAGGGCCATTAAATCTTTAAAAATAATTAAGAAGTAGGATCTTTCAGTTAATTATTTTAATGACTTTTTAAATATAGGTACAGCCATAGTGCCGAAGTTCAAGTTCGACTTCAGTTCTTGACTTGTGTGTTTTCAACTCTGGGATCACCTGATCATTTCAGTAAGCTTTTTAATCAGTCTTTTAATCAGTCTTTTAATCAGTTTTTAGGTCTGTATTGACTCTTGGAAGAGTCGAGTTAAATGTGCTCATGCCTTTAGATTTCTGTAGTGATTAATTAATATTAATTCATATTCTTAATACCAAATGTCCTCAGTATGTATGGCAATATGAGCGTGACCCTGACACATTTTTGCTTCCGTCTCTGAAAATGCCAGTTTCTCAGTGGATAAACAGCTCATCTCAAGAACAAGATATTTAGGGTAGGAGAAGATACTGTGTTTAGGAGTATCTGTATTTTTATTTCTTTTAATTGTAGAATCCTTCTTTCACTCTAGTTAGAAACAGCCACTGTCTATGTATTATTATTAGAGGTAATCTTACCCAAATTTGCTTGGCTTCACGGGTGATAGAGACATTTAGAAGACCTTCCTTTTACTTAGATTAATCTCAAATTCAATTTCATTAAAAATTAATCTTAAAAATTAGCCTGGTAAATTCAGGGTGTGGATCATATCTAAATCCACATGCTAAATGTTCTCAGAAGAGAAGAGGAAGCTTGATTTATTTTGGCCAGAGCTCGTTTTCTCTTGCTAGACAGATTGTGTTATTTTTCACCGTCCACACTCTTTCTGTGTGTCCATGTCAACCCAAACCAACCCAAACTTGGGTTAGGACATTCCCTTTCTTTAGCTATGGTTAATATAGTCAAACTGTTACAAAGTGTTTTGCTAGCTGAGAGGTGTCATTATGGCTCTCTTAACGTCCACATCTATGCTTGAGATACACTGCTTATTTTACTGTTTAATTTCTTCAAGTTAAGCTCTTTGTAACAAATGCCACTAAAATGATACCACAAGATTATAAAATGAAGACACCTGTTTTTGATAGGAAGCTTTTGTTTCATATTATTAGGTTTTTTATCATACCCATTATGACTGACGATATACAAGAAATAAATAATGTAAAATATAAAAAACTAATCTTATACATGGATAAGTCAGACCAAGACAGATACTGTCCGCAAAAATAATTTCATATGACCTTTAAGTTTCATGTTTATTTAGTATAGATTCTCACTGGAAGCCATTCACTACTCTTATCAGTATTTGAATAATGAATTATTTATTTTGCTCTTCCCATCTCAGGGAGCGTGGTGTAGATTCTTTGTGTATAGTCTTAAAACAGCTACTGTTGAGGTAGAATCAAAGCGAAGACTTCAGTTCTCCCATATGATTAATTGTTCTTCTCTTACTGGCACAGTTCCTTTCAGGGATGATATAGTTATTCCAAATTATATTCAGTGAGTGAATACTGATTTAATATACCAATATCTACTTTCTTAAAAAAATTTAGTAAAATCTTATGCATTGCCTATTGAATGTGAATTGGTGATTTCAGTCATTTATGAATACACTTCTGTTTTATCATATAGTTTACTGTAATTAACCTGGATACTGTTTTTTTGTTTTTTGTTTTTTACAACTCTTTTCTTCTTAATTGAATGTATTTTAAATTAGATACTAAAGTTGGTTCTGGATTTTTTGTTGTTATTTTTTAATATTGTCTCCCAGGGGTATAAATTCTTCAACCTGTATGGTTATGTGAGAAACTGATAGATACCTATTTTCTGATCAGATTCTATAGACTGATATTGCTACTAGGTAAATATTTTCTGAAGCCTTTTTTTCTATTCTGGATCTCATCTACTTTTCCCAAGAAAGAGGTTTCTTATGATTGTACCGTATTTTCCCATCCTTTCTGATTCGGGAGCAACCCAGGCTTTGGAACCCTTTATGATATACTTTAAAAATCCCTGTGATGCTTTTATTCTACCCTTTCAGATTTTCTCCTTTATCCACATTCATATTTGTGATTGCTTATAATACCTTCTTTTTGGTTCTGAGCCTTTCTTTTGCCTTCTTCCTGCCAGACTTTGGAATCATTTAATACTTGGGTCAAAGTACCACACAGATTTCGTTTCATTACATTGGCTTCCCAGCTAATTGAATACCCTGACATGTTGCTGTTTTCTTTTTTAGGCAGTCAATTACATTTTGCTTTATTCATCATACAGATCCTTTTTTTCCCCATAGTTTCCAAAAATAATGCTCATTGATATTTATTGTTTCTCTTCTATGTGCACAGAATGATCTTTAAACGTGATGTGTGTGCACTGTTAACCCTTAAACCTTAGAACTGACTCCTCAGCTTTGAGGATTACCTCACCTTAATCATGTTTATTGTAATACAATGGTATGTCCGTATTACTTATATTTTGCCTTTGAAAGCATAAATTGTGTGAAATCTCTTGTAAGATAATTTTTATAAAATGCTATAAAATATCTCCTTGATATTTTTGCATATAGTGGTGCTTCTAGTACATTGAATTAGGACTAAAACATTGTATGTACCATGATTCAAAATTTGTAATTTTTATCTAGGGTTAAGTTTAGAGCAAGTCGACATTTTATGGCATTGTTTAGTAGAAGATTCTGAGTGTTATGATGATGCACTTCATTGGTTTTTAAATCAAGTTCGAAGTAAAGATCAACATGCTATGGGAATGGAAACCTACAAACATCTTTTCCTGGAGAAGGTAATTTTATTTCTTGACAGTTTTATTGTTTATGTTCTTTTTCCACATTTCCTTTTTATCTCTTGAAATACAAATTCTGTAATGTTCATTTTTTCCTCTTGTGACACAGATTTTTAAAATAGACCTGTACTATTTTTCAGCAGTCCTTACATAATTTTGCCACTTAGGTTTTACTTTAATTTTATCCTCTATAGTCTTTATATTGATATGAATATGAGTAAGAGCTGTATTGTCTGAATCTTCCTTAGTTAAATGGCTGTGATTTTAGCCAGTCCTATGGGAGATACAAGCCAATCTCCAGATTTTTTGTAGATTCCTAGAAAGTCATTTTTAGGAAGCACTGTCATGTCACGTTATTAAAGATATTTTTCTATCCAGTTTTTGTTCTTTTTTATCAGATGCCACAGTTGTTTCAGGTAATAAATTTCCATTTTAATTTTGAAACATTGATGATAATAAAGCACTAGACTTTATTTTATATTTATTTTTGAGATTACATAGACTGCAGAATCTCACATTACTTCTGTGGTAGAATTGAATATATATGAATGAGTTTTGGTACATATAAACTAAATCACTTAATAGATCTACTGCAAAGCTACACATGACCTTTGGGTATCTTCATTTCACTCCCTGACCTACACACAAACTGTACATGTAGCTACACATCTAATGAATGTATATAGGATAAGTATACAATAAGTGATAAAATGTTTTATTCATGCCCTCTGATTTGGAGCTAGTTATAGATATATCTTAAAAATTGAAACAGATATTAGGTTTCAATTATGACCTGAATAAAATTTTCATTAAATTAGTATCTATTTTAATTTTTTAAATCAGCACTAAAAATTTGAGCGGATACATTTGCTTCTTCAGTGGTTTCAATAAAATTAACTTTGTTAAATTAAATTTGTTAATCTAAATTCAATAAAATGCATTAATCATCACAGTAAACTAGCTTAAATTTTTTTTTTTTTTTTTTTTTTTTAGATGCCCCAGCTAAAACCTGAAACAATTAGCATGACTGGGTTAAACCTGTTTCAGCATCTCTGTAACTTGGCTCGACTGGCGACCAGTGCCTATGATGGTGGTTCAAACTCTGAGGTATGGATTTAGACCTGTTATTTTATTAGGTCAGCTTAAGGAATTTTTCTTTTATTTCTCAAAGTAGATTACTGAATTATCTTACGTAGTCTACCAAGCAGAGAATTTACTAACTATGAAGACTGTTATTCTTAGGTTTTAAAAAGCTTTATCTTTTGGTTTTAAAAGCTTTATAAAGCAGATACGGTGATTTTTTTTTTAACAATTTCTTTTCATGTTTATTTATTTTGAGAGAGTGAGAGTGAGACAGAGCACAAGCAGGGGAGGGGCAGAGAGTGAGGGAGAGAGAGAACCCAAGCAGGCTCTAGCTGTCGGCGCAGAGCCTGATGTGGGGCTCCAAGTCACCAACCATGAGATGATGACCGGAGCTGAAACCAAGAGTCGGACGCTTAACTGACTGACTGAGCCACCCAGGTGCCCCAGATTTGGTGACTTTTTTGTTATCAAAGGTAACCCTGGTTGTGCTTAATGATAACTTATTACACATTCCTTAAAGCAGAAGAGGCAATCTGAGTGTTCTTTTAGTCCCCTAAAAGCTCCTAGATAATATAATCAAGTAGTTTTGTCAGTTTGAAGGTTGATTTGTCTAAAATCTGATTTTTATGCCATTTGCTGTTGCCAGGCTTTTACTTGCTCTTGGACAGCACTATGGAATAGAATCTACCTTAAATCATCTCTGACCATGAGGCATGACCATCCTTTCATGAATGCTCATGAATTGCTAGACTTATTTCTGGCTTACTGTTCTGTTTGCCTCATTGGGTGGCTTCTGGGTTTTCTTGAATGCATTAATTCTTAGATTCTCCTAATACAGACTAATTATTTGAAGTCTTCATTGGACGTTCCAGTTTATTAATGCTAGCTTTGATTGAGAGTATCTACTCTCATTTTTCATGAATTTTCATTAGAAATTGAGGCTGTGTTTATAAAGACAGGGAAAACTGATGTTAACCTGTGTGGTAAAGAATAATTTTAATTGGATCTGCAATGCTTTCATAGGATCTTCTTACCTTTTTTCTTTGTTTGAATAGTATTTTTTTTTTTTTAATATTTTGGTCTTAATTCTTACTTTTATACATTTCAACTTGGTAATTTCAGGCAACCAGACAGATCTGTTTTATCTAAGTATTCATATTCTAATTTTGAGGTAATACTGCTTTTTAAGTGATGATATGAATGCTGAGGCTGTTCAGTTACCTATCAGAAGGGTACCTTGCTTCAGCCTGCCCAACTTTTGAGGATTTTGATTCCACCTTTTCTGTTTTCAGTGAAAACACTCTCTTTGTCATCTCATACTTAACATCATAAATTTAAGTGACATTTTGGGTTAGCATATTTTAAAATTTTTCTGTGAATATCTTCAAGCAGTGGCTTTGTCACAGTAAGTTGGATGAAAGCATTGAAACTTTTTTCTGCTAATTATGTGTGTTTTGTTTTTATTCACCTATAGCATGTTGTGGGGATTTGAGTTTTTCCCTCTACATAGTCACAACTTTTGAGTGAAACATTATGCCCCCTCCACACACACAGAGTTAACTGCTTTATAAATAAGTAGTTTTAGAACCAACAGAGGTATATTTCAGTAGTTGAGGAAACTTCCAAGGCTCTTATCATAATTTTTATTATTTAGTAACTCTGTAATAGGAATTGCCTCTGAGAACTGTATAGGTTATTAAAGGTCTTTGATAATGTGTGACTTTAAGACTTGTTATTTCAGTCTTCTAATCATTTACGTTGTTTGGCAAGTGATAAAATTTATAAATGTCATTATATTTTCTTTCTTAGCTTTGTGGTATGGACCAATTTTGGGGCATTGCTCTAAGAGCACAGTCTGGTGATGTCAGTCGAGCAGCTATTCAGTATATTAACTCCTATTATATTAATGGTGAGTGATTTGAAATACTGTCTGTGAGGATTTTTATGTGAGAATCTTTTGTTTGGCTATTTTTTGTTTAGTTTTTTTAACATAGCTAAACATTTGATTTTCAGGTAAAACGGGTTTGGAGAAGGAGCAAGAATTTATTAGTAAGTGTATGGAGAGTCTTATGATAGCTTCTAGCAGTCTTGAACAGGAATCACACTCAAGTCTCACTGTTATAGAAAGAGGACTTCTTATGCTGAAGACACATCTGGAAGCATTTAGGAGAAGGTAATTTTTTTAATACCACATTATTAACAGTGAATTTCAGGCTTTTTTCTTTTATTGCTGACATGTACAAAAGTATTCTTAAAATTAAATTAAAGGTTTTGTTGGGGCAGGTAGAAAGCTTAACTTACCACAAGTGAAGGGTTAGTAATAGAGGTATTTTTATTCATGATATGTACCACTTTGCCATGAAATAGGCAATATAGGTTCCCAGTAAATATTGTGGAGCTTTAAAAATTCTTAAACACTGAGAAGATATGCATGAATAAGAATCTCTAGAAAGAATTCCACCTCTAAGAAAGTATTACTATGATTGAAAGGCAGAACACTACCACCAAAAAACGTTTCTAAAACCCTCACCAAGAACATCAAATAATCTCTCATAGTTGAATCAAGTTGAGTCATTTGTTTCATTTGCTGTTTTTTTTTCTTCCTGGACTAGGAGACAGTATTTTAATTTTGAATTTCCATTTACCATGGAAACATGATCAAAAAATTCTGTGTTAATGAATATCTGTATAATTAATTTAGACATACCCTGTGTAATACAGAAATAAAGCAAATTAACATTTATGAATATATCGACTGAAATGAAAGGTGAGTAGATAGTTTTAATTAAGAAATTCTGTTTGTTAAAAATCATGAGTAAATGTAAAAATACAAAGAACTGTGTTGGAAAAAATTGTTAAAATTAATCTCTCAACTTCAGAGGTTAGTTTGATAATGAATTTTACAATTGATATTTATTGAGATTCTACTTAAAATATCAGGAAATATTGAATAAAAGATATTCTACACATTCCTTATAAATAACATGGCTTCATGATTTCGTATATTTGGGCATTGCAAAATTCTTTATTTTGATTATGATTGCAATTTGTGGGAATTATACTTAAGTAATTCCTTGTGTTTTTAAAGAATGTGTAAGGGAACTCTAGAGTTTTTTTGAACAGAAACATCACAGTGCCTTGTAACTTTTACCACTGTAAAAATAAAAATAAATAAGCAAATGTGGTGATGTGTCTTATTCAAATTCATTAAAAAATTAATACATACTATTTATAATAAATTCAGATATTTTACTAAGTGAATACTACAGAAAATTAAAGTCATTGTAATCTATCTCTTCCTATTGGAGATAGTTACTGTTAATGAGATGATATATATTCTTCCAAAATATCCTTTTTTGCTGCAGAGTCTACAAACCACAAACCAAAAAGGGCCTATTGGTTCAAACCCTTAGTGTTCACACAGTGTTACCTGTGTTTTTCAAATAAGTATTTATTTTAAAAGTCTTTAAAAGTAAATTAAATTTCAATGGTGCTTTTTATAAGTTAAATGAATTTCAGTTCCAAAATCCCTTCTCAGATATACAATTTTTTTCTAACTCATGAAAAATGATTGTAGTATCCTTCGATAGAAATCTTTGTATTTGTTCATGTTTCACTCTAGAAGTTAATGTTGGTATTAAATAACTTAAATAAATACTTATTTTTTGGGTGCCAAGTAGAGAAACTAGGAAACGAATATTCAAAAAACTAAGATCTAGTGTAAAAATGTCAGGTATTTTTATGCACTTCTTTGTGTAGTATCACTGTACAATTTCAAGTGCTTAATGTGCTTAGTTCTGATTTAAAATTGCCTAACATTTATAGAACTACAGTATAAAGTAATTATTGTGTTTATGTGTTCCTTATATTAAGAGAGTAAATAAAACTGTCTTTTAAAAAAGATTTTCTTTAAAAAGAAAAAAGGTTATCATTTAAACCGTGGTTCTCAGCCATAGTGATTTTGTTTCCCAGGGTACGTTAGATAATGTCTGGAGACATTTTTGATTACCACAGCTGAAGGGAGAAGGGGCTACTGTTGGCATTATAGTGAGTGGATAGAGACCAAGGATGCTGCTAAACATCCTACAGTGCAGAAAGCTGTTTCCCCTACGTCCCCCTGCCCACAACAAATAATTATCTGGCCTCAAAAAATTAAGATCACTCTTTTGCTCAGCCATAAAAGCTGGACATTGAATACCTTCTAGGAAATCAAGTCCATTTATTCCTTTACTTTATGTCCTATTCTAGAATTGCTGGGTAGTTTTTGACATTGGTAATTCTTTTCTTAACTAAATTCAGGTATCTTGGATCCTGTCTTCAATGACTGAAAATCAGTTAGAAAACTGACAGTATTTAGTGAGTCACCTGCTAGATGCCTTTCTTCCTAAAGATTAGTCTTTGTGATTTTATTTTATAATTTTAGCCGTCATGGAATCAGTACTCAAATTCTGTTAGACTGGTTAACATGTATTTACTAGGATACATTTCTGTCTCTGAAAAATGTTTCCTAATCCTTTTTTTTCCTCTTCTGAATGTAGGAATGAAAACTTGCCATTTCACTTTCTGGATTAGTTTGTTGCTTTAAATTCCTCCTGCCTCTACTACTTCCCTCCACTCCCCCCTTTAAAAAAAATAAGTAATCTTCTCAATGGGTTTTTTTTTTTTCCCCTCAGTAATTTTTCTTGGAAACTATTTTTTAAAGGAACTCTTAGCTGTATTTATGCATTAAAGTTTAATTCAGTGTGATGAATCTAAACTTAGTGCTGTAGAGTACATTGGAATATGCTACAACCTTTTGTGGGCTTTTTCATTTTGTGAAATATTAACAACTTCTGTAACATTAATATGGGTTAAAATGATATTCTTCCTATGTGTGGTTTTTGTGTGTTTTAGGTTTGCCTATCATCTCAGACAGTGGCAAATTGAAGGCACTGGTATTAGTAGTCATTTGAAAGCACTGAGTGACAAACAGTCCCTGCCGCTAAGGGTTGTATGCCAGCCAGCCGGACTTCCTGACAAGGTAGTTACACAATTTTAGTTTCAAAATTGATAACATTTCCCAGCTCAAGTAACTGTTTTTGTTGTATTTTTAAATTGGTTGCATCTCATATTTCAGATGACTATTGAAATGTATCCTAGTGACCAGGTAGCAGATCTTAGGGCTGAAGTAACTCATTGGTATGAAAATTTACAGAAAGAACAAATAAATCAACAAGCTCAGCTTCAGGAGTTTGGTCAAAGCAGTCGAAAGGGAGAGTTTCCTGGTAAGTCCAACGTTTAAATTTTCATATTTTCTAGGTTCTGTTATATATGAACTTAGAACCTTTGGTATCTGAGGTTCTAGATACCTTTTGGTATCATGCCATTGATTCATAGGGAAGTATTAAGGGTTGCTTCAGATGTTATTTGCAAACGTTTTTCCTCATTTTTCTTAAAATTTTATTTTTGAAGTTGTTTGATAAACAATAAGAGAGTTAGAAGTTTAGGTTTCCCTGCACTACTTAAGTACCCAGTTGTACCCAATAAATTTTCTTTGCTATTTTGATATATTTTGTTTCCCTTTTTTCCCCAGAGCATATGAAAATAATACACCCTTAAATCCCACCTGTACATCTCCCCTTCCCTCCAAAAGAGTATCATATTAAGAAATTTTTCATATAGGCCTGAAAGGTATATTCCATTCCTCATTTATTGTTACCACTAGTGCATTTTTAGTGTTTTTCCATAGTACATAAAATATGAGTTAATCAGAGGAACAACCATGAAAGGAAGCTGTTATAATATCAGATCTTTAAATTTTAAGTAAAATGTAATAGGCTAAGTATATATTTAGAAAAAAAACTCTTTAAAGTTTAAAAGCTTAAGGATTTTCAACCTGCCTATGTGCAGTAATTCTTTGGCATCTTTTAGTAAGGTGGATCATGCTTAAGATGGAACCACAAGTGTCTTCTCAAGTATCAGATCTTTAATTTTGTTCTTGATTAATTAATAAATATTCTTGGTACCATAGAAGAGTTGTTGAGAAGTGTCCCTCCTACCCCTATCTCTAAACCATCCATTTCCCTGCTTCTGAGGCAAATGCTGTTGTTGTTTTCTTACATACCCTTTAAGATATACCAAGATTTAATGTAAGAATATTCATGTACTTAAAACACAAATGGTAGCATTCTATTTATACTGCATGTGGAAAGTCACCTCATTCTTATTAAATCTACATATCCTATTATATGGTGGTGCCGTGATATGTTTTACTAATCCTCTGTTAATGGACATTTAGGTTGTTTGCATTTTTTTTTTTTTTTTTTTCCATTTACAAGCATGGCCACAGAGAATATTCCCACACCTATCTCATCTAATGTACATTGGGTAAATACCTAGTTATGGGATTTTCCGGTCAAAGGTATTTTCTTTAGTTACGTTGAAATATATTTTACATAAAGAGAATATGAAATTAGTAATAATGAAATGTGTCCATGTACATACCATCCAGATTAAGACCTGGAATATTATTAGAAGCTACTTGTGTATCTCTCTTTAATATCCTCTTTTCTACTTGTCTTTAATGATGTCTTGACTTTTTAGTTTATTGTTTTTTTGTGTGTTCTTTGTAGTTTTACCTCTAATGTATATATTCCTAAAAAATGTGTTTAGTTTTGTGAAAATTATAAGCACAAATTTGATAAAGGAAAAGGGGAATACAGTTGTTATTAGAGGATCACAGAAGGAAACAAGCTAAAGAGAGTATTTATTTTAACTTCCTCTTAAGGGTTTATAAAGCTTCATCTGAGGATGTCAGTGGGAAAGTTCTCAAGTATAGGTCTTGTGCTGTATACACCATTGTGCTGTATAATGTTGGCAAGACACTGGAATACATAACAGAAATATATTGGGTATTTATTACTTTTTCTAATCTCTTCATGACCTACTTCATCTCTCAAGAATAGACTAAGAATTTCTTCCATGAGATATGAATGTTTTCTCCTGATTCAGATTAAAGGACATGGAGATGAGAGTAGACACCTCACCACCATATGGTGAAGGTAGTTCAGGTACAGATAAGAATCCAGGTCAAGTCCACTTGCCATTCCTTCCACAGGGAAGATATCATGCAGGTAACAGGGATTTTGGTCATGATGGCCCCTCAGTAATGCATTTCTGTATTATCACTGATCCTACTTTTATTCTCCAAATCTGATACATAGCAGTATGATACATTTTATCATCCTCTTGGTTTTTCTCTTTGCCTCTGTCTTATGTTGGATATCCTTTTTTTGATATCCTATACCCTTTTTTTTTTTTTTTTTTTTCAACGTTTTATTTATTTATTTTTTTTGGGACAGAGAGAGACAGAGCATGAACGGGGGAGGGGCAGAGAGAGAGAGGGAGACACAGAATCGGAAACAGGCTCCAGGCTCCGAGCCATCAGCCCAGAGCCTGACGCGGGGCTCGAACTCACAGACCGCGAGATCGTGACCTGGCTGAAGTCGGATGCTTAACCGACTGCGCCACCCAGGCGCCCCTATCCTATACCTTTTTTATTGGTTCACTTTTTTTTTTTCTTTCTGGAATACAATGCAATTGTTCAGTAGCTTCTCGAGAGATTGGATGGTGTAAAGTTTTGATTCTTTGAATAATCAAAAATTTTCATGTTTTTATACTTAAATGGTAATTTGGCTGGGTACACAAGTCTAGATTGGAAATAGTTTTGTTTCAGAATTTTAGAGGTATTGCTGCATTGCATTTCTTCTGTTGCTGCTGTTCCAGAAGCCATTTGCTTTCCAACATTTTTAATATATTCTGTTTTCTTCTTTTGTAGGGTTTAATTAGTCTTCTCCTTGTTCTCAAATTTTGTAATACCCGGTCTGAGTATTTGGTCTGTTTTCAACTAATGTGATGGGTACTTTAGTTTTTAGTTTGGCAACTTGTGTCTTTTAATTTGGGGAAATTTTCTTGAATTAGTTTATTTTCCTGTCCACTATTTAATAATTTCTCTTTCTAGGAATTCTTTATTATCTACATGTTGCATCTCTTGGACTATTCCAAATTTACTTTTTTCATGTTTCATTTCTTTGACTTTAACTGAACTTCCTGTGAGATGTTTTAAGCTTTATTTTGCTCAGCCTTCTTTTGAGTTTTTCATTTTTTGCTGTCATGTTTTTAGTATCTAACATCTCGTTTTTGTTCCTTGAGTACTCCCATTTTCATGGTTAACATATCTTTTTGAGGCTATTTGTTTTTAATCGTTGAATCTTTAAAAATCCAGACTCATGTTTCTGCATTTTAAATAGAATGTTTAGCAAATTATCTGGTTATTTTCTATTAGTTTCATGTCATCTTTTCTCTTTTTTATCATATATTTACCATTTTGGCACTCCTCATTCCCATATATAGATCAAAATTTCCATTTGATTTCTTTCTCTTTATTTTCTTTCTTCTAATAAACTTCCTTTAAAAATGTTTGTACTTCCAAGTCTTTTGGTGGTATATTTTCTCAAACTTTTGTTAAGTTCATTTTGCCTTCTCTTTCTTTTTTTTTTTTTAAATTTATTTTTGGGACAGAGAGAGACAGAGCATGAACGGGGGAGGGGCAGAGAGAGAGGGAGACACAGAATCGGAAACAGGCTCCAGGCTCCGAGCCATCAGCCCAGAGCCTGACGCGGGGCTCGAACTCACGGACCGCGAGATTGTGACCTGGCTGAAGTCGGACGCTTAACCGACTGCGCCACCCAGGCGCCCCTTGCCTTCTCTTTTGAAGGATATTTTCACTGGACATAGAATTTTAGGTCAGGAAGTGTTTTCTTTCCAGGACTTCTTAAGGGGCTACCCAGTGTCATTTGGCTTGCAGAGTTTCTGATTGAAAGTCTTTGTTTTTTTTCTGTCATCCTTTGTGTACGGTATGTCTTTGTAACTGTGGTTGATTTTAAAGAATATTTTTGCTGTTGTTTGGTTTTAAAAAATTTTTTAAAGTAAGCTGTACTCCCAAGGTGAAACTTGAACTCAAGACCCTAAGATCAAGAGTTGCTTGATCTCCTGACTGAGCCAGTCAGACAGCCCAAGAATTTTTTTTGACATTGGTTTTCAGGGGATTGATTTTAACGTGCCTTCTTGTTTCTTTGTGTTTATGTAGTTTGGGTAAGTTTAACTTCTTAGGTCTTTGGGTCTATAATATTTACCGAATTTGAAAAAGGTTAGCAATTATATGTATTTTTCAAATATTTTTTTTCTTTTTCCTTTCCCCTCAGCCTAACTTCTGGGCCTCTAATTAAATATATCCTAGACTATTAATGTCTCATAGATCACAGACTTGATTTTCTTTTCCTTTTCTTCTTCCCCTCTCTTTTTCTTTTTCTCTTTCTCTCCCTCCTTCTCCCTCTCTGTTTTCCCCTCCCCCTTTTCCTAGTCTTTGTCAGGTGTTGATCTTATTTCTGTGTTAAACCAGTATAAATCAAATGACAGGTTATAAGCCTATCTCTGGTTTGACATTTATCTTTTTGGGGTCTTGCTAGTTACCACTTCATTTGTTTTTCAACTTAACAAACTTGGTTGATATTATCTCTTCCCTTTTTCCTCCCTGTCCAATAATTAGTAAAAATTTTAAAATTCAATTTATTGGAGTTTCAAAGGATAAAAAGTATATATATTTAATATACCATCATAAGAGGGTTTTTTCAGATTTTTTGTTGCTTTTTATTGGTTAGAAACATTTATTGAATTAAGGCTTAAAATTTTTAAAAGTTGGTAACTCTTTCCAGAACTCTTAAGGACTAAGCAGTTCTTATGTTAAAAAAGACGCTTTTGGGGCGCCTGGGTGGCGCAGTCGGTTAAGCATCCGACTTCAGCCAGGTCACGATCTCGCGGTCCGTGAGTTCGAGCCCCGCGTCAGGCTCTGGGCTGATGGCTCGGAGCCTGGAGCCTGTTTCCGATTCTGTGTCTCCCTCTCTCTCTGCCCCTCCCCCGTTCATGCTCTGTCTCTCTCTGTCCCAAAAATAAATAAAAAACGTTGAAAAAAAAAATTAAAAAAAGAAAAAGACGCTTTCAGAAGTGGTAAAAGAGGAGCACCTGGTGGCTCAGTCAGTTAAGCATCCCACTTTTCCTTTTGGCTCAGGTTATGATCTCATGGTTTGTGAGTTCGAGTCCCACATCGGGGTCTGCACTGACAGTATGGAGCCTGTTGCTGAGTCTCTGTTTCCCCTTCCTCTCTCTCTCTGCCCCTCCTGCATCCCCCTCAAAAATAAATGTAAAAAAATAAATATTTTTTTAAGAAACTGGTAAAAGATGGAAACCTCTGTTAATTATAAAAGCCAATTCAAACCATTATAATCAAAAGTTAACGTATAGTAAGTGTAGGCCTGTCTCATACCAAATAGAATTCAAGAGCCTAAATCAAGTACTAGCCATCTTAATTCTTTTTGGAACAAAGTTATGTGTGCTTAGAGTATCTGACCCACTGGGAACCAAACCAGCTATATATTATCTTAGCATTCCATCACAACTAAGGATTTTTTTATCTCAATATTGTAAAAAATATAAATAATCATAGGTTGTATTATCTCAGTAAGGTAGAAAAGACATTTAATAAAAACCTGCCAAAGTATCAGAAGTTGAATGTAGAGTTTTTATTGAGATATATAAATGAACACTTGACTAAGTGGGTATGCCTAGCATGTTTCTGTACACATATTGTAATAGAGATACCAAGTTAATTTATGTCTTAATGTATTCTATCTGAAATCTTAATAGAATTTTTATTTTAAATTTGATGAAATTATTCTGAATAATAAACTGTGAATACACTAAGCAATATCAGAAGTTCTGAGAGGAAAACCAAAAAGGGTAATAGATGAGTTTTGGTACTAGCCTTTAAACATTTAAGGAATTATAGTAACACAGTTTTGGTGAAGAATTGCATCATTATGGAAAGCAGTAGGCCTACCTCACTCATTCTTGAGCTGTGTAGTGTCCATCCAATGGAATTTTTCTACATGAAGTTTATAAAGTTGAACAATACTTAAGTTTAAATCATTCCTCTGATATTTCATCATTTTGCTTAATTTCCTACTCTGTCAAGCATTTCCTTTTTTAAAAAAAGTTCATGGATTAAACAATAAAATTTGAATGCCTGTTATGTTCTAGTACTGGGAATACATCTCTGAATGTAATAAAATGTCTGCCTTTATGGAACTGGGATTTTTTTTTGGAGGAGAGAAAGATATATAATGTCAGATGCTCGTTAAGTATTTAAAGAAAGATAAAGCAGAGTAAGGGATTAATTTAGTGAAATGAGGCTCTTTAGGAGGAAGGCTCACATACTGTAACCATGTATTCATGTCAGCAAATAAGTTTTTATAAAAATGTTCATTTAATGTTTTCTGCTGTTTTGAAGGAGGCCTTATGGGACCTGTCAGGATGATTTCATCTGGACATGAGTTAACGACAGATTATGATGAAAAAGCACTTCATGAGCTTGGTTTTAAGGATATGCAGGTACACACAAATGTGGTTTGACTTTTAATGTTTATTTATTTGGGGGGGCGGTGTGCATGTGTGAGTAGGGGAGAGGCAGAGAGTAAGGGGGCAGAGAATCTGAGGCAGGCTCTGCACTGACAGCAGAGAGTCCGATGTGGGGCTCAAACTCACAAAGTGTGAGATCATGAGCTGAGCCAAAGTCAGACTCTTAACTGACTGAACCACCCAGGTGCCCCAAGTTTTAATGATGTGTATTGACTATTAAAGTCAACAGTTGAATAGGGGCGCCTGGGTGGCGCAGTCGGTTAAGCGTCCGACTTCAGCCAGGTCACGATCTCGCGGTCCGTGAGTTCGAGCCCCGCGTCAGGCCCTGGGCTGATGGCTCGGAGCCTGGAGCCTGTTTCCGATTCTGTGTCTCCCTCTCTCTCTGCCCCTCCCCCGTTCATGCTCTGTCTCTCTCTGTCCCAAAAATAAATTAAAAAAAAAAAAAACGTTGAAAAAAAAATTTTTTAAAAAAAAGTCAACAGTTGAATAGTTGAAGGTATCCTTCAAAAACAATTATTGCTTTTGTTTTAATTGTGTGTGAAGTTTTGGGAGGGGGTTTGTGAAGTTATTTTATACATAATACTTTAATTTTATACTTAATATTATACTTTTCCCCTTTGCTCTTATTTTTATAGATGGTATTTGTATCTTTGGGTGCACCAAGAAGAGAACGGAAAGGGGAAGGTGTTCAGCTGCCTGCATCTTGCCTACCACCCCCTCAGAAGGACAACATTCCTATGCTTTTGCTTTTACAAGAACCTCATTTAACTACTCTTTTTGATTTATTAGAGATGCTTGCATCATTTAAACCACCCTCAGGAAAAGTGGCAGTGGAAGATACTGAGGTGACTATATCATTTTATTTTTACAGTATATTGTTTGTCTTTCTGTTGAGTGGAAAATATTGTACTTGTAAGTGCAGTAAAACCTATGAGTCCATTTATTTATTCATTAGGTATTTAACGGCCTAATATGATCCAAAACTAGTGTGTTTTAAGCATTGTTTTACAAGGATCAAAATAGGCAGCTTCAGTCTTCATTCGGTCTAGTGGCGAAGATAAATAATTGATATGCCTGGCAGATAGTTTTGGGTAAACTAACAGCTAAAATTTAGACACAGATGGCTGCTAAAACTAACGTTATTAGGGAGTAGGGATAGGCAGAAACTCATATATATTATTTGGTCAGGGAAGGTTTCTCTGAAGGAAACCATATGTAACCTGAGCTAGAAGGATGAAAAGGAGCCACCTAAATGAAGACAATTGAGGGATCGCCTGCATACAGTAATTGATTCCTGAAGCCCTTCATATAAGGAATCAGGCAGGTGTAGGAATTGTTGGAGTGCTAATAATGAGAAGAATGTGGAGGCTAGTGGGAGAGAGGAATGAGAGGAATAAGATAGGAAAGGTGAATAGAACCAGTCTGGCCATGCAACGTGTTTTTATTTTACTCCTTTTCACCTTGTAAGGTGATCAGCAGTAAGATGTTTTAAGCAGAGGGAAGGAGCACACATTCTGATTTTGGTTTTTAAGGTAATAGGTTTGTTTGGTAAAAGTAGAAAAAGTAGTAAGGAACCTAATGCATTAGTTCAAGAAAGCCCTGACGGTGCCCTGGAATAGAATGAAGGGAGTGGACAAATTAAGTGGACTGCAGGTCAGAACAACATAATTTGGTTGTGGATTGGATTAGGAGTGGAGATAGGCTCATGTTCAGGAAGAAGGAAAACAGGACATGGCATCCAGGTTTCTGTCTTGAGCAACTGGATAGATTCCATTTGAGATGAAGAATGGATGCTCCTGGGACATTAAGTGGTAATGTCAAGGAATCATATATAATTGTGTTTGGAGCTCAGAGAAGGGGTTTGGTCTGAAGAAGTAAGGTGTGGGTGATCACTATGAAGATGGTATGTAAAAAGAGTGAGATCACCAAAAGGATTCAGTGTTAGTCTGCTGATACATATTAATGCCTTTAAATGGACTTATCCTAAGATGATATTCACTCATGTGTCTCATGCAGTGAATTATTATTTTGAGATTGAGTGCCATATAAAATAGTGCTTATTGTTTCTTTCCCAAGAATGTTAAGTGACTTTTTTTCCCTGTTTCCAAAATATGTTTGATTGTGGATGCATTGGTAACTGCTGTGGAGCCCTATGTTCCTCATAGCTTGGGGTTTCTTGTGGTGGCAAGTTTTTAAATTCCTAAGAAATTCTTCTTTTGTTCAAGCAGAATAATTAGTAACAGATCCCTATAAGCCTCCATTTTTTTTTTTTTTTTACCTTTTATATTTTATACCACAAATACTTAATGACCTTTTACTTCATGTCAGCACTGTATGGGCAGTTTAAAAGAGAGAAGGATAATTAGAAGAATTCCGTTTTCTTGGGGGTTGCTATACAGATGTGGGAACATAGGGAACAAAAATTTGGGGAAGGTTTTGCAAAAGGAGAGTCTTTCAAATTGGGTCCTGCTGCTAAGAGCAAAGAGAAGCCTTATAGATTCACAGAAAAAGTGAATGGCATGTTTGAAATACTGGGAGTGTGAGTATAGTGTAATTAAAAAAATGAAAAGGAGATTGGAACCTGTACCACAAAGGGCCATATGAGATTTTTCTTCTGTGTAAAATGCTTTGCCATTATCGCGGAACATTTTAAAGCAACAAAATGAAATCTTTTATGGGGTATTAGAAACAAAGTGTAGGTGTTAGTGTGATGGATGTATTAGAGAAAACAAAGACTTGGAGGTAGGAGACCCAGTGAATACGCCATTGTAATAATCCTGATGAGGCCTGAACTGGAGAGGAAGAATTCAGTTTTGAGCAGGTCTTTTTTTGAACTTTGTGGCAAGTATACCATTGTTGATGTGGGGTTCCTTTGTTTTCCCAAAACTGGTTTGGTCTTGTGGAAGGTTACAAAAATAAAAATAGAGGATCTTTGCTGTGAATGACCCATGTTGTGGGGCTTTTTAATCATAACCTAGCACATACATTTGCACCTGGGATTTTTTTTTTCCTTCAAATTGTTTCTTTGCACAGAGTACAGCCTTACTTTTCTGTCTTTTAAACTTGGTGTTTACAAAGTAATGAATTTATGTTACTGAAGAATTTTCAGTGCCATTTCCCCAACTGAACTAAAAATGTTACTTTGGGTTGCTTCTCTTCATTAGGGTTGTGAAAAGCAAAGGATACTTTGAGACTCTAAGATTTCCTTGTTTTCAGATATGCTAGCTTTATATTATTATACAGAAAGAACTAAACTTTTTATAGATATACAGAAGATTCCTTTGGCATCCATTGTATCCTAGCAAAAAGTCATTATGACAGCAGTAGTAATAGAATAATACACAAATTCATACCCTGGAAAATTCCAAAATTGTAAATTTTAGCTTTAGCTGTTTATTTACTTCTTGGGGTTGTGCTGTAATTTTTTAAAAAAAGGAAACTTGCCTATTTCTTATATATTTTCTGAAACCTTTTTCAGGTTACTATTTATTATCTCAGCATCTTACAGAGTTCAAATTTAACACATGATAATGGAAAAAAGTAGCTTTTAAAAAATTGTTTGCTTTCCTCTTAATCTCTGCTTATGTGAGACTGGAAAATAAGATATGGATTAGCAAAATAAAAAAGATGTACTCTTTTACCAAATGCGTAAGGTCAAGGATTTAATTCACCAAGACTTTGTCGTAGTTAGAATAGTGACCTGATAATGTTCTTGAAATTTACTTGAATGGCTTTGTAAGACAGATGTTTTCACTTCTATTTGAAAAGTTTCCTGAATTAAAGTATCAAGATTTACAGGTCACTTTTTTCTTTCCAAAAAGCATCCAGTAACAAGTTTAAAAACTACTACTTTGACATAATCAATTTATTGAATAAATATATTTATTGTTTATAAGTAATAATTAAAAAACAAATTGTTGGGATGCCTGGGTTGCTCAGTCAGGTAAAGTGTGCAACTCCAGCTCAGGTCATGATCTTACAGTTCGTGGGTTCAAGCCCTGCGTCGGACTCTGTGCTGACAGCTCAGAGCCTAGAGCCTGCCTCGCATTCTGTGTCTCCTCCTCTCTCTGCCTTTCCCCCACTCACCCTCTTTCTCCCTTCGTCTCAAAAATAAACATTTAAAAAATTAAAATTGTTTACTATGGAACAAATGACTTATTTCTTACTTTTAGAGTAAGACTAGGGTCGCCTGGGTGGCTCAGTAGGTTAAAGTGTCCAACTTTGGCTCAGGTCATGATCTCACAGTACGTGAGTTCAAGCCCCGAGTCAGACTCTGTGCTGACAGCCTAGAGCCTGCTTGTAATTCTGTGTCTCCTTCCCTCTGCCCATCCACTGCTCACACTCTTGTCTTTCTCTCTCTCTGTCTTAAAAATAAATAAGCATTCAAAAAATCAAAAAGTAAAGTAAGACTAAAAAATGTTACCAAATTTGATAATCAAGGATTTTATGCAAAAAAGTTAAACTTAAATTTAGGTTTATTTTTTTAGTGATCTGTCTTGATAAGCAGTTATTCTTATTTGTGTAGAGCTTAAGATGTGAAGAACTTCATCTTCATGCAGAAAATCTCTCTAGGCGTGTATGGGAGCTACTGATGCTTCTTCCTACATGTCCTAATATGTTGATGGCATTCCAGAATATCTCAGACGAACAGGTAAACCCATAACATCTTTTTGCTTTCCTAGAGGATGGTACCATTTTATATTCCTCCTGGCAGTGTATAAGATTGCTTGTTGACCTGTATCCTTAGTAAAATTTTGCCCATTTAATGGATAAAAAGTGACAGTTCATTTTAATGTTCATTTACTTGTTAGACTTAATAATATGGGCCTAATGCAAGGCAAGGACATTTTCTGAAATTATATTTAAAAAACATAATTTGCCTTTATATTAGTGTTTCATACTGCTATATGTTTTAAATATTCCTATTGGGGCATGACCTCACAAGTGTAAGTGTTAGATATCTTTGTAAAGAATTAGATTATTCTTTCAAAGCTATATAATAAAGGGTTAGGTAGAGATAGCAATAGAACACGTACACAATGAATGAAAAAACAGTGTCCTAATGTTGTTCACTAATGGTTTTCTATGACTTGGGACTTGGCCATGTGATTTCAGAAGGTCGTGTATCTCAAATGATTTAGATGTGAACAAGGTAAGCCTGAGAAATGTTGGTTGATGACTCAGAGTAGGTCTAATATTATCAGAGATGCACATTGTGTGAATATCATTTCATAAATTGTGAGTAGAAAATAACAGTATTTTAAGGTTTATGTATTTGCATATGACTTCTAAATGTGCAGGTGTAACTTTTTATAAGTATTAAATAATAGACTTTACTGCTTCTGTATCTTTAAAAGTTGTTGCATTCGGCTAGGCTGCATAGGTTTTTTCATTGGGAAGATGTTGCATTGCCTCATCTGTTTTAAAAGTTAATAAAATAGAGTTGTTTTTTTTCCTGTGCTGCTGTTTGCATATTAATTTTAATAAAATTTAATGAAAAATTGGTGTTTTAAGCATACCATGAATACTAGTTAATACAGTTGGTCTTCATAGGTTTGAACATACTTCAAGGTAGATGTAATATTTGAGTTCTTATATAGTGTTCATTTCTTTAAATTTTTTTTTGATGGGGAGAGATCCCTTAGTAAGTTGGCTTGAGAAAACCTATGTTTTTCCTTTCTTAATTTAAGAGTAATGATGGACTTAATTGGAAAGAACTTCTCAAAATTAAGAGTGCTCACAAGCTATTATATGCCCTGGAAATTATTGAAGCACTGGGAAAACCTAACAGGAGGATAAGGAGAGAGTCAACGGTAATTGCATTTCCATTCTTACGGTCAAATACTTGTATTTTCTCTGGAGCCAAATTCCAGAATGTGTTATATTCTTTTATTTTTTATTTATTTATTTTTGTTTGTTTATTTGAGAGCAAGCGATCATGTGAGTGGGGGAGAGGGAGAGCGAGAGAGCAAGAGAGAAAGAATCTTAAGCAAGCTTCAGGCTCAGTGCGGAGCCTGATACTTGGCTCTATCCCACAACCTGGGATCATGACCTGAGTGATAATCAAGTCAGATGCTCAACTGACTGAGCCACCATGGTGTTCCAAGAATGTGGTGGGTTTTTTGTCTCTGTTTTTATTTTTTTGAGAGAGAGGGAGGGAGGGGAGAGAGAGAATTCTAAGCAGCCTCCACCTTCAGCATGGAGCCTGAAGCAGGGCTTGATCTCACGGCCATGTGATCATGACCTAAGCCGAAATCAAGAGTCAGTAGCTTAACTGAGCTGCCCAGACGCCCCTATTATCTTTTAATTCTAGAATAATTTTTTTCTCCTGCCACCTTCTCTCATTTTTTTTTAAACATTTTTTTTGAAGTTTATTTATTTACTTAGAGTGCAGGAGGGTCAGAGAGAGAGAAGGAGAGAGACAGAATGCCAAGCAGGCTCCGCACTGTCAGTGCAGAGCCTGATGTGAGGCTCAGACTTGCGAACCGTGATATCATGACCTGAGTTGAAATCAAGAGCCAGATGATTTACTGACTGAGCCACCCAGGCACCCCTCTTACCATTATTTTATTTTATTTTATTTTTTTATTTTTATTTTTTGCTGTTCCCACAGGGAAGTTACAGTGATCTTTATCCAGATTCAGATGATTCAAGTGAGGATCAAGTGGAAAATAGTAAAAATTCCTGGAGTTGCAAGGTTTGATCATATGTGTTAAATAGTGTATTGATAAAAATTATCCCTAATTTTCCAAAAGTAGGTATCATAATCAATAATTTTAAATTTAGCAAAATAAAGGATGGTTTAAAAATCATGTATTACTGTAAATCACAGTAATAAGGTGAGATTATTTAATGCCTTGGTACACTTATTTTCTTCCTTTATTGGAATACTTTGTTAGGACACTTCAGTGTCTATAGTTAAATTGTCAGTGGAATTTAAAGATACGTTTATGGATTTTTGCAAGAATCTTGTTTTAAAATTTTCTTGAAAATAAGGTATGTTATCACTTTACATAGAAGTTATTTTGGTTATTTAAATCAGAGTAATTTCCTAGATTAAAGATGCATATTTTACACACACGTATACATAAATACACACACATCCAGTTACTGAATCAAAAGCAGGTCTTCAAGACATTTTGTAGCTGCATCTCTCTTACTGGTACTCTCACAATTACTTACAGTTTGTTGCTGCTGGAGGGCTTCAACAGTTATTAGAAATTTTTAATTCTGGAATTCTGGAGCCTAAAGAGCAGGAATCCTGGACTGTGGTAAGTGAAACCAGTTTTTAACCAGTTAATAGTGTCCTGTCTTAAGCACTTCCATTTTTTGTTAGCAAGTATATCTTTTGCCGCATGCTTTGTTGTAGTAAGGAAGATTATAGAGTGTAGTAGAACTAAGTTTTGAAAAATACGGTATCTGATAAAAATTATTCATAAGAATTCTCCATGACACCTGTTAAAATTTAAGTGCCAAAATTCATGACTCTGAATTATGGGTAATTTGTAAATCTTTTTCCTTTAGGTAAATAAATTACATATTAGTATTTATACAGTCTTAATGTTTGGATGCTTTTAAAAGAACTGGTATATGTCTTCAAATTTTGGAAAACATCCTTTTTCGGTGTTTTATTTTGTTTTGAGTATTTCTTCCTTTATAGTAGTGCTACTCAAATAAGTGTCTTTAGACCATTTGTGACTGGTCTGAAATGAATTAGGTGCAGGAATTGAGAGTAAGCCCTGAGAAGATTTTACAGATATTGAATATGGCTACAGATTTTTTTTTTTTTTTTTGATGTTTATTTATTATCAAGAGACAGAGAGACACAGAGTGTGAGCATGGGAGGGGCAGAGAGAGGGGGAGACACAGAATCTGAAGCAGGCTCCAGGCTCTGCGCTTGTCAGCACAGAGCCCGACGCGGGGCCCGAACTCAGAAACTGCGAGGTCATGGCGTGAGCCGAAGTCGGATGCTCAACCGACTGAGCCACCCAGGTGCCCCTACAGATTTCTTAAAAAGTATTTCACAAAATCATTTGCACTTAACAAAAAGGAAGTTTGTCTTTTTTTTTTTTTTTTAAATAAACTATTAATGTGAAGAAGCACTATTCTATATAGTATTAAGAAAATAAAATTGTGGAATATTAAAAAATTGATACTGCTACAAAGGATGCTCCCTTTCCTGACTTCCAACAAAGTAGAGTAGCATTATCAAACATTCCATTCAAATACTAACTTTTTAGTACTGTGGTTTAGAATTACCTTAGAACCTAGGAGTCAAGTGTTCTTCATTTAATACCAAGTTACTAAAAGAAAATAGATTTAGAAAACCTATCATTATGTACCAAGTTGTTGTTATTCTTACCACTGGTTTCAGTACTTATTTTTCTATTTTTAAATATATTTTACTGTGATATTTTCCTTTTAGAATAGATACCTCTATTCAGTTATTAATTATTATAGTTCTGTGACTTATAACATCTGTTGCGTTTTATTAGTCATGTCTACTACCCCATTAATTCTCTTAGAATTCTAATGTGCTTTTTAGTTCTTTGGCAAAGTGGGAGATTTTAAATGTGTTAACAAGTAGTTATGTGTCATTTATAGGAATTTTGTTTGCAGACTTGCTCTTAGTTTGGAATAAGGCTTACAGGAAATCAGTCATAAGCTAAAGGTTTTTTTCTCTGTTTCTTTTGAAATTGTAGATATTTTTATGAAGTATTACTAATAAGATAATGTTAACTACCAAATATGACACATTGTAGCCTGGCAATGCCTGAGATGCTACTAAGCATGCCTGAGACACAGTTTGCAAGCCAGCTTACACCCCTATTTATAATGCATCTCTCTTCACATATTATAGAATACTTACAAATTCAGTCATTCTTGTTTCTTAGTTTTTTTTCCTTTTAATTGAGGTATAGTTGAGGTATACTTTTAAATTAAAAACTTTTGAGATAGAATTCACATATAATGAAATTCAGCCTTTTAAAAAGCAGTGATATTTTAGTATATTTACAGACTTGTGCAAACATTACCACTAATGCCAGAACAGTTTGATCCCCTCAGAAGGAAACACCCTATGCCATATTCATTAGCAATCATTCCTCATTTTCCCCCAAACAGTTCAGCCCTGGGAAAACACTAATCTAATTCTACTTTCTATGGATTTGCCTATTATGGACATTTCATATAAATGGAGCCATACAATATGTACATGGTCCTTTGTGACTGGCTTCTTTCACTTAAGCATAATGTTTTAAGGTTCATTCTTTTTTTTTTTTTTTTTTTTTTTTTTTTTTTTTTTTTTTTAAGTTTATTTATTTTGAGAGGGAGAGAAAGCACCAGTGGAGGCAGGGGCTGAGAGAGAAAGAATCCCAAGCAGGCTCTGCACTTAGTCCAGAGCCTCACACAGGGCTGGAACTCACCCCAAGAGATCATGACCTGAGCCAGAGTCAAGAGTTAGACACTTAAACGACTGAGCCACCCAGGCACCCCCCAGGTTCATTCTTGGAAGTAGTATATTATCCAAAGTCACAGATATTGATGACTCTGTTTTCTTTTAAGAATTTTATAGTTTTGGGGTGCCTGGGTGGCTCAGTCAGTTAATTGTCTGACTTCAGGTCATGATTTCATGGTTTGTGAATTCCTGCCCCACATTGGGCTATGTGCTGTCACTGCAGAGCCTGCTTTGGATCTTCTGTCTCCCTCCTCTCTGCTCCTCCCCCACTCAATAGCTCTCAAAAATAAATAAACATTTAAAAAAATACATTAAAAAAAAGCATTTCAGTTTTGGGGGTGCATGGGTGGCTCAGTCCATTAAGCATCCAACTCTTGGTTTTGGATCAGGGTTTGTGAGATGGAGCCCTGCGTTTGTGAGATGGAGCCCTGCGTTTAGGGTTTGTGATCTTAGGGTTTGTGAGATGGAGCCCTGCGTTAGGTGGGAGCCTGCCTGGGATTCTCTTTCTCTCTCCTCTCACATGCTTGTGCATGCTCTCTTTCTTTTTCTCTGTCAAGATAAAGAATTTTATAGCTAGTTTTTAAACATTTAGGTCTTTGATCCATTTTAAGTTAATTTTTGTAGGTGATATGGAGTTGAGGTATACTCAGTACATAATGAACTTATTTATTTTTTAAATGTTTATTTTAGAGAGAGCGAGAGAGACAGACAGACAGCATGAGTGGGGGAGGGGCAGAGAGAAAGGGCGACACAGAATTGAAAGCAGGCTCCAGACTCTGAGCTGTCAGCACAGAGCCTGATGCGGGGCTAGAACCCATGAACCGTGAGATTATGACCTGAGCCGAAGACGGACGCTTTAACCGACTGAGCCATCCAGGTGCTCTGATAATGAATTTACTTTAAAAAAAAAAAAAACAAAAAACAGAACCTTTAAGTTTTGGAAAATGTATATAATTGTGTAATCCACCAACGCAAACAAAATATAGAATATTTCTATTACACTAGAAGTTCCGTCCTGCTTTTTTAACCATCAGTTCCTCCCTTCTTCCAACCATCCAGCCCTAAGCAACTACTGATCTGCTTTTTGTTGTTAAAAGATTACATTTGCATTTAATAGAATTCCATGTAAATGGAATACTACGATATGTATTCTTTGTAACTGGTGTCTTTTAGTCAACATGTATTTTGAGCCTGATAAATGTTGCATGTATTGGTTGGTTATTAGTTTTTATTGATGAGTAGTATATCCTTTTATAGGTATACTATTCCTTATCCATTCACCTCTTGATGGACATTTGAGTTTCTGGTTTGGGGCTATTATGAATAAAGTTGACAGATGTTCATATACAAATCTTTTTGTGTACATATGTTTTTGTTTCTTGTGGGTAAATACCAAGAAAAGAAATTGCTGAATAATATGGTAATGTAAGATTAACTTTGTAAGAAACTGCCAAGGTGTTTTCCAAAGCAGTTGTACCATGCGACTTACGGGAGTTCCAGTTGCTTCATATCTTCAACAGTTGGTGTGGTCAGTCTTTTTAATTTTAGCTATTCTACTGGGTATGTAGTGTTACCTCATGGTGCTTTGCCCTTTTTAATTTTGGTAAAATACACTTAAGGTTTACTATCTTAATTAACCATTTTTAAGTGTGTAGTTCACTGGTGTTACATACCTTCACCTTGTTGTGGAATCATCACCATCATCTAACCCCATTACTATTTTCATCTTGTAAAATTAAAACTATACCTATTAAACAGTGACTCCCCATTGTCCCCTCTCCCCAACCCATGACAAACCACCATTGTACTTTGCCTCCATGATTTTGACTACTCTGAGTACCTCCTGTAAGTGGAATCATGTGGTATTTGTCTTTCTGTGACTAGCTTATTTCATTTAGCAAAATGTCCTCCAGCATCATCCTTGTTGTAGTCTATTGGAGAATTTCCTTCCTTTTTAAGGCTGCATACATAATATTCCATCGTATGCATATGCTACATTTTGTATATCCATGCATTCATGGGTTGCTTCCATATTATACCTATTGTGAATAATGCTGCTATGAATATAGGTGTATAAATATCTTTGAGACCCTGCTTTCATTTCTTCAAGAGTAGAATTGCTGGGTCATATGGTAATTATGTTTTTAGATTTTTTTGAGGAACCACCGTGTCGTTTCCCACAGCAGTTAAACCATTTTACATCTCTGCCAGTAGTGCACAAGTTTCTGTACATATTTGCCAACACTTTTATTTCCTGGTTTTTTGATATCAACCATCCTAATGGGTGTTGAGTGCTATCTCGTTGTTTTAATTTGCATTTCTTAATAAACAGTGAAGTTGAGCATCTTTTCTTATGTTCTTTGGCCATTGAGAGAACTGTCTTTTCAATTCTTGTGCTCATTTTTGAATCAGGTTGTTGGGTTTTTGTTGAGTTTTAGAAGTTCTTTATATGTTGTGAATATTAAACCTTTATATAGTTTGCAGATGTTTTCTCCCATTTGTGGGTTACCATTTTACTCTGTGGATAGCCTTGTGCATGAAATCTTTTAATTTTAATGAAGTCTAGTGTGTCTGTTTTTTCTGTTACCTGTCCTATCCAAGAAATCATGTGTCCAAATCCTTTGTCATCAAGCTTCTATCCTACTTTTTCTTGTAAGAGTTTTATTGTTTTAGCTCTTATATTTAGGGCCTTTATTTATTTATTTATTTTTAACTAATTTATTTATTTTAATTTTATTTTTTTAATTGACATCCAAGTTAGCATATAGTGCAACAATGATTTCAGGAGTAGATTCCTTAATGCCCTTTACCCATTTAGCCCATCCCCCCTCCCACAGCCCCTCCAGTAACCCTCTGTTCTCCATATTTGAGTCTCTTATATTTTGTCCCCCTCCCTGTTTTTATATTATTTCTGTTTACCTTCCCTTGTGTTCATCTGTTCTGTGTCTTCAAGTCCTCATATGAGTGAAGTCATATGATACTTGTCTTTCTCTGACTGATTTCACTTAGCATAATACCCTCCAGTTCCATCCACGTAGTTGCAAATGGCAAGATTTCATTCTTTATGATTGCATTCTTTAAGATTTCATATCTTTATGATATATATGTGTATATATATATACACGCACACACACATACACCACCTCTTCTTTATCCATTCATCCATTGATGGACATTTCTTTCCATACTTTGGCTATTGTTGCTAGTGCTGCTATAAACATTCAGGTGCATGTGTCCCTTTGAAACAGCATCCCTGTATCCCTTGGATAAATGCCTAGTAGTGCAATTGCTGGGTCATAGGGTAGTTCTATTTTTAATTTTTTGAGGAACCTCCATACTGTTTTCCAGAGTGGCTGCACCAGTTTGCATTCCCACCAGCAGTGCAAAAAAGATCCTCTTTCTCCGCATCTTCACCAACATCTATTGTTGCCTGAGTTGTTAATGTTAGCCTTTCTGACAGGTGGGAGGTGGTATCTCATTGTGGTTTTGATTTGTATTTCTCTGATGGTGAGTGATGTTGAGCATTTTTTCATGTGTCAGTTGGCCATGTGGATGTCTTCTTTGGAGAAGTGTCTATTCATGTCTTTTGCCCATTTCTTCACCGGATTATTTGTGTTTTTGGTGTTGAATTTGGTAAGTTCTTTATATATTTTGGATACCAACCCTTTATCTGATATGTCGTTTGCAAGTATCTTTTCCCATTCTGTCAGTTGCCTTTTTCTTTTGCTGATTGTTTCCTTCGCTGTGGGGAAGCTTTTTATTTAATGAGGTCCTGAAAGTTCATTTATGCTTTTGTTTCCCTTGCCTCTGGAGACGTATTGAGTAGGAAGTTGCTGCAGCCAAGATCAAAGAGGTTTTTGCCTGCTTTCTCCTCGAGGATTTTGATGGCTTCCTGTCTTACATTTAGGTCTTTCATCCACTGTGAGTTTATTTTTGTGTATGGTGTAAGAAAGTGGTCCAGGTTCATTTTTCTGCATGTCCTTGTCCAGTTTTGCCAGCACCACTTGCTGAAGAGACTGTCTTTACTGTCTTTATTCCATTGGATATTCTTTCCTGGTTTGTCAAAGATTAGTTGGCCATATGTTTGTGGGTCCATTTCTGGGTTCTCTATTATGTTCCATTGATCTGAGTGTCTGTTTTTGTGCCAGTACCATACTGTCTTGATGATTCAAGCTTTGTAATACAGCTTGAAGTCCGTAGGGCCTTGATTTATTTTGAGTTAATTTTTGTATATGGTGTTTTAGCGTGTAAGGGTCCAACTTTATTCTTTTGCATGTGGATATCCAAGGTTTCTCAGCACTGGTTTTTGAAAATACTGTCATTTCTCCCATTGGATGGTCTTGGCACCCTTGTTAAAAATCATTTGACCATAAATGTGAGGGTTTATTTCTGAGTGCTTTATTCCTTTCCATTAATCTTTTTTTTCAAGTTTATTTTTATTTCTTTTGAGAGAGAGATAGAGAACAAGAGGGGGAGGTGCAGAAAGAGGAGACAGAATCCCAAGTGGGGCTTGAACTCCTGAACTGGGAGATCATGACCTGAGCTGTAATCAAGAGTTGGACACTTAACCAACTGAGCCACCCAGGTGCCCCTTTTCCATTAACTTGCATATGTATCTGATGCCAATACCGCATCATGTTGATTACGGTAGGTCTGTAATAAGTTTTGAAATCAGGAAGTGTCAGTCCTCTAGTTTTGTTCTTTTCTTTTAAGATTGTATTGGCATTGGAGTCCCGTGAGATTCCCTTTGAATTTTAGCGTGGGTTGTTTTTTTTTTTTTTCCTCTGCAAAAAATGTCATATTTTGTTACGGATTGTTTTGAGTAATAATAAGTCTTCCAATCCATGGACATGTGATGTGTTTTCATGTATTGTTTTTAATTTTCTTCAGCATTGTTTTATAATTTTCATTGTAGAAGACTTTCATATTCTTGGTTAATTCTTAAGTATTTTATTCTTTTTTTTTTTTTAATGTTTATTTATTTTTGAGACAGAGAGAGACAGAGCATGAACGGGGGAGGGTCAGAGAGAGGGAGACACAGAATCTGAAACAGGCTCCAGGCTCTGAGCCGTCAGCACAGAGCCCGACGCGGGGCTCGAACCCATGGACAGTGAGATCGTGACCTGAGCCGAAGTCGGAGGCTTAGCCGACTGAGCCACCCAGGCGCCCCAGTATTTTATTCTTTTGATGCTATTGTGAATTGAATTATTTTTGTAATTTCCTTTTCATATTGCTCATTGTTCACCTATGGAAGTGAATTTTGTGTGTTGGCTTTGTATCCTGTCCTTTGCTGAATTCATTTATCTTAAGAGCTATTCCTTGGCATCTTTAAGATTTTCTATATATCCTCTACAAATGGATAATTTTCCTTTCTAACTTAGATGCCTTTTGTTTCTTTTCTTGCCTAAGTGTTCAGGCCAAAACTTCCCCTACTATGCTGAACAGAAGTGAGGAAAGCCAGTATTCCTCATCTTAGTGGAGAAGCTTTTAGTCTTTCGCAATTTAATATGATTTTCACTGTGGGTTTTTCATCTGTGGCTTTTATTTATGCTCAGGTAGTTTGTTTTCCTTCCTTCCTTCCTTCCTTCCTTCCTTCCTTCCTTCCTTCCTTCCTCCCTCCCTCCCTCCCTCCCTCCCTCCCTCCCTCCCTCCCTCTCTTTTTCTTTCTTTCTTTCTTTCTTTCTTTCTTTCTTTCTTTCTTTCTTTCTTTCTTTCTTTCTTTCTTTCTTTCTTTCTTTCTTTCTTTCTTTCTTTCTTTCTCTTTTCAATTTTAGAGTTTTTGCCTGCTCACTGTGTGAGCAGTGGTGGAGGGTGGGGCTGAGAAAGAGAGAGTCTTAAGCAGACTCCATTCTCAGCATGGAGCCCGAGATAGCCATCAGTCCCATGGCCCTGGAATCATGACCTGAGCTGAGTTCAGGAGTCCAGTGCTTAACCTCTTTCTATTTTGTTGAGTCTTTTTATCATGGAAGAGTGTTGAATTACTTCATGTGCTTTTTCTGCATGTAATCAATTGAAATGATCAGGTGGTCTTTTTTCTTTTTTTTGTTGTGGAGTATTGATTGATTCTTGTATGTTGAGCCATCCTTGCATTCCAAGAACAGATCCTACTTGGTCATGTACAATCCTTTTATTGTGTTGCTAAATTCTGTTTGCTAACGTTTTTTCAAGAATATTTGCATCATTAATCCTCAGGGATCTTGGTCTGTAATTTTTTTTGTAGTGACTTTTTCTTTCATTGATACCAGGCTTGTGCTGGCTTCATAGAGTGGGTTGGGAATGCTCTGTTCTTAGAGAATTTGAGAAGGATTGGTATTCATCTTTAAATGTTTAGTAGAATTTACTAATGAAGTTATCAGGTCTAAGGCTTTCTTTATTGGGAGATTTTTATATACTGATTCAATCTCATTACTAGTGATATATCTATTCAGATTTTCTGTTTCTTCAAGATTGAGTCTTGGTAGGTTTTGCGTTTCTAGGAATTTGTCCATTTCATGTAGGTTATCTGGCTTTTTGGCTTACAATTATCTATAATACTCTTAGAATCCTTTTTATTTCTGTAGAATTGGTAGAAAAATTCCCACTTTTATGTCTGATTTTACAAATTTCACTTTTTTTAGTTCTAGCTAAAGGTTTTGTTTTTTTCAAAGAATAAACTTTTATTTACATTGATATTTTTTGTTATTGTCTTTCTATTATGTTTTATTTACCTCTGCTGTGTATTATTTCCTTATTTCTTCTAGCTTTGGGTTTAGTTTTTCTAGTTCTTAAGTTGGAAAGTTAGATTCTTGATTTAAGATCTTTTTCTTTTAATGTAAGTGTTTATAAATTTCCTTCATTAGTACTTATTTCACTGAATCTCTTAAGTTTCATACTTTTTAACACCATGATTTTTTTTTTCTTTCATGAAGTGTCTGTTCATATCGTGGACTTTTTTGTTGCTCTTCCTTTCCTTTTCCTTTTCCTTTCCACCTTAGCAAAGAGTTGTAAGACTTTTTTTTTTCCTTCATTAATTTGGACAAGTTTTTCCACTACATGTATGTATGGGAATATTTGTATTCAATCTGTGGCTTGCTTTTTTCATTATTTTGACAGTGTCTTTTAAGCAGAGAGGTTTTTAATTTTAACAAAATTGATATCTTATTTAGAAATCTCTGCTCCAAGACTGCAAGTATGTTCCCCTTTTTTTTTTCTACTATAAGTACTATTTGCATTTATTTCTGTGATGCATTTTGAGTTAATTTTTTTATATGTAGGGTGAAGTTGAGGGTTTGTTTCATTTACTTTTTTCAGTATGACTATTCAGTTTTCTAGGATCATTTGTTAAAAAGACTATTCTAACTGAAATTTCTTGATAACTTTCTTGAAAATCTAATGTAGTATTGCTGCATTACCTGGAATATTGGTATAGCTATACAATTTGTAAGTTGGATTAGGAAGAGTGGAAAATAACTGTTGATGTGAGCACTCTGAAACTTTCATCTTCCACATAAATGATACTTACTAATTTACTCACAGGAGGTGTTTTTAAAATTCTAAAGTAGAGCTTTAAATCAGAAATTAATTTTCATATGAAATATTTTACCAAAAATATTTTTATTTTAAATCTCCTTATGTAAAGTGCAAAATCTTCTGTTATTTTTTACAACTTTGGGGAATTGCTTTGGCTCCAGAATATTGGAGTATATGTCATTTGCATGGAAAAACGACAGTACTTCATCTCTTAATTTTATTTTCTAGCTTTCAATTTCAGGTTATATAGTGGCCATATTAAATTAATCAAAATAGGGAAATGACATTTTCTTCTTCTCCACAGTGGCAGCTAGACTGTCTTGCTTGCTTGCTGAAGTTAATATGCCAGTTTGCAATAGATCCATCCGATTTGGATTTAGCTTATCACGATGTCTTTGCCTGGTCTGGTATAGCAGAAAGCCATAGGAAAAGAACTTGGCCTGGTAAATCAAGAAAGGCTGCTGGTGATCATGCCAAGGGTCTTCATATACCAAGATTAACAGAGGTAAAGTACAGAAGTTCCCATTAGATTATAGTAATGGATTCTATTTGTGTTTTACCGAGTTAAGAATACGCTAATGCATAAGGAATATGATCCCAGACTACTACAATATGATGTAACTGCTGAAGTGATACCTTCATTTTAAATTTAGTAGTAATTATGAAATAGTAATGTTTTTCAGTGTATTATCCAAATTTCAGGAATGAATGTCATTCTGCTGTACTCCAACTGTAGTTAGTTAGTTAGTCAGTCATTTACACAGTAATTTATATACTAAATTTGTCAGGGTCCATTTAGGGAAATAAGCCCCACTAGGTGTTTGAACAGAGGTGATTTAAAGTAAATAATTGTTTTTACGTGTATGTATTGGAGGACTAAATAGGTAAAAGGAAAATGTTGAGGTAACCCAAAGGAGTAACCATTCACCACCTCTAGGGTTTGAGAAGCATATGGAAAAGGTTTGGGGTTATCAGAAATGAGGAGGTTATAAGGATCTTGTTGGCCTGCAGTTTAGGCCTCTGAGGAAGGGGTTCTGCTACTGCTTCTGAAATCAATGGCTTCTGAAATCAAATGGGTTAAATACTTATGTTTCAATGCTGACAGAACAAGCAAGGAAGTAATCTCTCTAGTGTCCCAGGTTAATGGAACCTCATAGAAACCAGCTGGCAAAAGAGAAATTTAGTTTATGATGTACCAGCCCTAACATCACAAAGCAAGTTGATAGAATGGTATATTTAGAGCTGAATGAAAATGGCACCATAACCAGGATGACATCCACAAGTATAATTAGAATTCTTTCTGGCTGTGGATTCTTTTGTTCATGTGATCAAATATTTGCCGTTTGAATTGTTCCATCCCTGAATTGGGAAATGGGGACAGATGAAGACAGGTTTTTAGTGAGATCTCTTCCTCATTTGTAACCTTTTGAGAACAGCATCTTACCTCATAGCTGCCCCTAGAAACTCTAGAATTGTGAGTTGTTTCTGATTAGAGAAATAGTTTCTGTAGTGAACATAGGTTGGAAACTACTGGTGAAAATTGAAACCTGAAGCATATTTCCCTTTTGGAATTTTGGAGATTAAAGGGGCCAGATGATTTTGTTAGTATTCCAAATCATTTACAGATAATACAATTAAAATAGACTATGGAGACTACAGTGTAATCTAAATGTGTTTTCCAGTATTGCTTATTGCCAATTACTTACTTACTTTAACCTTGCATTGCTATAATGTTTCAGTTAATTTTTTTCCAGAATAATCTTTCCAAGTTATAATTTGAAAGCTCCCCTTTCCATTAACTCATTAAATAACTTCACAGCTTTGACCTTGATTAGTGGTTTCCTCTTGAGATTTTTTTTTTTAATGTGTTTTTTTTTTTTCTTAACATTTATTTACTTTTGAGACAGAGAGAGACGGAGCATGAATGGGGGGAGGGTCAGGGAGAGAGGGAGACACAGAATCGGAAGCAGGCTCCAGGCTCCGAGCTGTCAGCACAGAGCCCGACGCGGGGCTCGAACTCGTGAACCACGAGATCATGACCTGAGCCGAAGTCGGACACTTAAACGACTCAGCCACCCAGGCGCCCCATCCTCTTGAGATTTTAATAATAAATGTATATAGTATAGATATAAACTACATACATAAGGAATTTAAAAATATTGTTTTTTAAAAAGTATATGCAAGTACATGCTTATTGACAATAATTCGGAATATATAGGTGAACCTATCTTCCTAGTCATAGGTGACTACCGTTAATAGTTATGATTTTTTTCTGTGCACATACTTCTATAGTTTAGAAAAGGTGCTTACTAAATATTTTTTTCCATTGGTTTATCATAATCAGAACTTAGTGTATTAAGCTATTTGGGAACAAAAATCTTTGTTATATTAATTCTAGAGACAAAGTTAGCCAGTTTTGATATTCTATAGATAGGAAGAACACTAATTTTTTCATAATTTACTGTCATGCATTATTTCATTTGTTATCCTTAAAAAGCTTTTCAGAACGTTCAAATTTCAAGTTGAACTTTCAAATTCCAGCCTAGACCTCTTTCCTTAAAGCTGTTCTGATTTCACCAGGGACAGGTTTAGTTGCTGCTCTCTTTTTTTTGCTCATGTGGCACATTGTATTCCTTGTGTTACAGTGCTTTCTATGTTATCTGCTGCAGTGGATTCAAACCTCCAGGATGGGAACAGTGCTTATAACATAAGTGCCCAGAAGGGTTTCGATCTGCAGAAGGGAGTCAGTAATTCTTTATTTATATAAATTAGCAAATTATTTTCTACCATTATATAGAACTCTATAGAACATTATATAGAATTCCCATTGTATAGAAGAACTAATACCTAAAAATTAAGTAGTTTATTAGAATCATGCAGCTTGAAAGTTTGCAAACTAAATATTGATCCTCAGGATTTTTAATCTAGAATCTATGCCCTGTATTCATCTTTTTCTCTGTTTCAGGATGGTTGAGATCTCTGTTGCTGCTTGGCCTTACTTGCTTATTTCAGAATTAAAAAATGTATAATTCTCCTTCACCACCCCAATAAACCACCGACATGTGTAATATGTTTTTTTCACCCATGTGGGTGACATGTAAAGAATTTGTGGGTCAAATACAAAGAATAGTTTTGTAAAATAATAATAATAATACTAAAATAATTTGGCCTCTGTATTTCTAAATTTTCTTTTTTTTTAAGTTGCTATTCTTAAGTTTGTTCGCAAAATTCTGATTTTCTAATATTGATATTTTTACTGTATGATTTTCTTTGTCATAGATAAAAATCAAATTTGGAGTTTTGGGTTAAAAATGCATTTTTGTGTTTTAGCATATTTAAAGATTTTTTTGTAATGTTTTTGTTTTGAAGGTATTTCTTGTTCTTGTCCAAGGAACCAGTTTGATTCAGCGACTTATGTCTGTTACTTATACATATGATAATCTGGCTCCTAGGTATGAAGTTTTTACATAATTTATGTATGTATTTGTAGTAAGAATGGAGTGTTTTAAAATTTCATGTTGAAAACATTTAAGTGAGCAGAAAAACTGTTAGGGCATCTTAACTTTTCTACTGTTCATCTTCATTTGTGTATTGTCAACATTTTGTCAGTTTTTATTGCATAATCATGAACGTTCATTTTCTGTGTGTGTGTGTGTGTGTGTCTTTGTGCACATATTTATTTATATATTGTCCTGAATTTTGTGAGAGTAAGGTTCAGATATCATGACCATTTACCCATAATCCTTCGATACCAGGACATTTTCTTAATAATTGGAGTAAACACTCAAATATAGCAAGTTTAACATGGTTATGATAGTGTTATTTAATATATAGTTCACACTCAAATTGTCCCATTATTATTCTTTATAGTGTCCCCCCCCCCCCACCCCCCCCGGTCTAGGATCATCTACTGCATTTGGTTGTATTTCTTCCATTTCCTTTTACCCAGGGATACTTCTTTAGCCTCTCATGATACTGACATTTCTGAGTAGTGCAGGCCAGTTGCTTTATAAAGCACCTTTCAATTTAGGTTTTCCTGATTGTTCTTCATGATAAAATTCAGATTATATACATTTTTAGCAGGAGTACTCTGTGAGTAAAGTGTCTTTCTCAATACATAACTGGTGATGTCAGTTTGTCCCATTATTAATGATATTAATTTTTACTAGTTTATTTTATTTCCTGCAGGTTTCTTTACAGTAAGGTTTCTGATTTTTTCTAATGAAAAGTAACCCGTGGGAAGCTGCTCCTCATAAAACTTTCATTCATTTTCAGCAGAGATGATTCTTGCCTAATTCAGTTATTAGTAAATGTTTGTAAACTAGTGATTTTCTGACTTACAACCATTCCTTTTATGCTTATTCGTTGACATTCTGTTTTGAAGAAGAGTTTTCTCTTCTTCTTTTTACTTCATATCAGTTTGAATTAATGGATTATTTTTCACTCGGTTTGTTGCAGTTCATTACTATTACTATTCACTTTACTCAAATTATGCCTGAGTTGGCCGCCTCAAGCTTGTTCATGGGTCATTTTACATATCCCTATTATTTGGGGTGGAGGGAAGGAGTCCTTTTTTATTTTTCCTGTCACTGTAAGATCCTCAAGGCATGTAATTTCTCTACCTTAGTCCTGGAATCAGCCATTTCTTTAAGAAGCTGTAGTTCCTGTTGGGGAGGAACAAAATATGGGTTCTTGGTATACTCATTGCTACTGAGGACTCCTTGTTTCTAGGCCCTTGGTGGACAGAACTGGAAATATGTGTATATGAATATAGTTTAGCCAGGTGATACCCCATTTAATTTGGGCTACAGTGGAGATTTCTTTTTTTGAAAATAATGTACAAAATTTTAATGCAAAAATTCAAGTGTGGTAATTGCTGACTGATACATGGGTACCTGACTGTATGCCTTTAATAATCACATAAGTTAAAGTTGTGAAATTAATTTCTAAGTATTGTGTAGGTATTTATGTTGGGCTGAAGTTTGCTATCATACTCAAATGATTTATAAAGCTAATGTAAACACGTTTGAAATTGCTTGACCTTATTCATGGCTAATAGCTGATAGCTGTTTTAGATGCTTTTAAAAGTCACCTTCATAGGCAGTGGTTGCATATAAATAGCATGATTATTTTAAGATTATTTCTTTTATAATTTACCCTGTTTTTTGGGTCTCTCTCTCAGTTGAATTCACATTCATTGCTTAATCAATATCTACCTCCACTAGACACTGAGTTCTATATGAACTATATCTGATCTTGCTCAAGAATGTATTTTTAGTACCAGATACCTTGTCTCATTGTTTATAAAACTTAGGAATGGACAGCGTGTAGAAATGAAGAGATTACTATAACATGCCTTTGATTGTATGATCAGATAAATTTTATACCCTTACCACCAATACTCTTCACTTAAATAATTCTTAACTCTTCCTCTGTGTCCTCACTAACCCACACTCTACCTCACTCTTCCAACATACCACAATACATTGAGGTAACAAGGCAATTCAGTAACTGCTTTAATCTGGTTTTATTTCTTGAGAATTAAGAAATGTTCACATGACTTTGTTAGTCTCACACGAGAAAAAATAAACATGCAGGTTTGCTACCAACTTCTGCTATTCAAGCTGGTTCACTCTGTGGCAATTCTTGTTTTCATTCTACCACTCCTCATCCTTGTTTTTTCTCAGTGCCTATTCGTGCACCGTTATCTTTTCATAGGCCCCCATTTTGAGTTCATATGGTGGTAGGTTTGTATTAATTAAGGCAGTTAGAGCAAATATTTTGCCTGTGTTATCAAAAATCTTCTTATGCTATATATTTAAAAGATAGATGGGTAGGTTGCTTTTGGTAAAGTTGATTATGCCAATATGATAATAACTAAACATGAAATACAGACAAATATATGATACATAAGTTGTATCTTAGTACTTTTTACTTTCTTTTTGAGAGTTTGAAAGGTACTTTGTTAATTATTACAAAGTG
Source organism: Neofelis nebulosa (assembly GCF_028018385.1). Taxonomy (NCBI): domain Eukaryota; kingdom Metazoa; phylum Chordata; class Mammalia; order Carnivora; family Felidae; genus Neofelis; species Neofelis nebulosa. The sequence continues at coordinate 61,424,018 of NC_080790.1, forward strand.
AGGATGCTAGAGATCAGTGCTTTTTCTTTTCCAAACTATTTATTTATAAGACAAATAATCCCCATTTATTGGTTTTGTTACAATGAAAGTTTTTAATACTTTAAATTGTAGTAGCACATTTTCTACTGAAGTAACTAAATGTATGGAGAAAAATGGTTCTAAAATAATACAGAATTAAGTTAGTTTTCTCTACTTTTTAATAATTTGCTTTTAACCATTTCTGATAGAAATTGGCATTAACAGTACTAAAGGAAGGGCATTATATGTCAGTGTATGATTTTATTTTTAAAATTGGAAGTCTGAAGTTTGCAATCGAAACCATTATAACTTTTCTCTTTGTAATATACATTTTTTTAGTAACTAAATCCTGAGTATTTCCTGAGGGTTCACTTATTTCAATCAATACTGTATTCACTCAGATATTGTTCATTAAATCTGAACAATCATATGGAGTGGTCTATAATAATTTTTTACCAGTGTTTCTTTAAAAGATAAAGACTATAGGAAAAACAGATATTTTTCTTAAAATTTGTTCTTTTGGGGGAGTACATTGTATAACTTGAAAGGATATGTGGTAATAAATTGAGTCATTTTTATTTTGTTGCTGAATTTAATTGGTGGTGGTGGATTTTTTTTTTTACTTTACAGAGTTTTGAAAGCTCAGTCCGATCACAGGTCTAGGCATGAAGGTAAGGATTCTACAAAAGTAGTTTTTAATAGATAAAGATTTGCATAACTAGATAATGTTTAATAATGAACATTGTGTTTTCTTTACAGTACAAATCCTTATAGTCATATTTTTTTCTAATTTCTCTTTAGTTTCACATTATTCAATGTGGCTCTTGGTGAGTTGGGCACATTGCTGTTCATTAGTGAAATCTAGCCTTGCTGATAGTGACCATTTACAAGATTGGTTAAAGAAATTGACTCTCCTTATTCCTGAGGTAAGATAAGGATTGAAGATTAGAACTATTACTCTTCATATTATTTGATATTATTAGCATTGATAATAAAAAAAAGAGCTAATGGAAACAAATGGACTTGATTTCGTAAATATATTCCATTAACTGGAATATACTTATTAAATACTTTAAGATTCATTATGTTTTAACTATATACATGTATATGTGAATGTTAGATAGTCTGTAACATTCATATTTGTCTTTTTTCTGAAATAAAACTGATTATTTTGCTTTAGAATTTTGAAAATCTTTTTCTGGGAAGGACTCGAGTGTTTATTTTGGTAATTTATATTTTAGAGAGTTTTTTTTCCTTTTCTGTTTAATTAGAGTGTATCCTTAGATACAAGAGATAATAAAAATTAGTCAAATATATTTTGATTTTGATGTCAACACTCAGGTCAATATAATTTTCACTAACCATATCTCGATGTTGCTTATACCATATTCCTAAGTGAAATGGTAGAAACATATTCTTGATAAAACACTTAACCACAGTAGTCACATTATTTTAGGTCACTTCGTCTTAATACCTTTAGCTCTGAGTTGAATGCATATTCTTGTTCTGGCTGTGTCCCAGGTAATGATTGTGACATTTGGGCAAGTCCCTTAGAAACTGTAAAATGTTCTGGTTAAGTACTTTCTAAATTGCTTCTTGTTCTGAAATATTTTCTCTCTTTATTTAGTTTTGTAAATAAATTATTATGAATATCCTTTCCTTAGTCCCTTTTGTATTTGTTGTTATTATGTTTGTTTGTTTTTATCATGACCATATTTGGGAATTTCTAACATGTTTCTACATATTACTGTATACTTTGGGGTACTTTATTTGATATTTATGTGTGTGAGTATATGATCAGAATATTGCATTTAAAAATATATTACTAAAGAAGCCATCTAACATGTTATTTCTGCTGACATATTTAAAGATTAACTTTTAAATACTTAATTCATACTGTCTTTGGAACTTTCTTTTTCATTTAGACTGCTGTCCGTCATGAGTCTTGCAATGGTCTTTATAAGTTATCTCTGTCAGGGCTGGATGGAGGAGACTCAATCAATCGGTCCTTTCTGCTATTGGCTGCTTCAACATTGTTGAAATTTCTTCCCGATGCTCAAGCACTCAAACCTATCAGGGTAAGTTTTACTGTGTTTAGTAGCTGTTTCTATTTCTGCAGTTTTCTTTGTGTCAACTTTTAATCACTGTATTATATACTTGGAGTAATTTTGAGTACTTGTTCACTGTATGTAGTTTTTACCAAGAGGATAGTCATAAAGTTCTTAAAGTGGCAGCATTGTGGACATATTGAGTGACACATTACACCTAGGAATGGAATTTGTATGCTTTAATTTCAGCTCTCTGGAATCTCTCATGGGTATTCTGTTTTGGAAATAGCATTTGTTCTTACTGTGTTTTGGACCTTGTGTTAATAAATTGAATGATAAAGGGGCGCCTGAGTGGCTCAGTCGGTTGGCCGACTTTGGCTCAGGTCATGATCTCGCGGTCCGTGGGTTTGAGCCCTGCATTGGGCTCTGTGCTGGCAACTCAGAGCCTGGAGCCTGCTTCTGATTCTTTGTCTCCCTCTCTCTCTGCCCCTCCCCTGCTTACTCTCTGTCTCTTTCTCAAATAATAAACATACATACATACATACATACATAAATAAATAAAATGATAAAAACATGATAAATCAAGCTTTCTTATTTACTAACACAGATTTTTGCAGTATTCTATCATTATGATATTCTAAATTTTCAGTTTTCTTTACTGTTCCAGTATATATCCTAGCTTCGTAAAAAATTCTCCTACCATGTAATAAATTCAGAGCTCATTAAGTAAATTTTACTAATCTCAGAAGTATGATTCATTGTAGGATTTACATTTTTCTCTTCCATATTTACTTGTCATTAAGTATGTGAGATATGTAAAATGTTTTTTATGTTTTAGATTTCAAAACTATAAAAGACCACTGCATTTGCGTAGGTTTGTATATACTCATGTTCTGTAGGTTTCTTTTGTTGATACATTTTCATTGAATTCTTAATGCATCACAGGTTATAAGAAATTTGAGGGTAATATTTTTCTGAAAGTTCTCGTTTATTTATGGACGTAGTTATTCTAATTTTACAGGAACTAGAAGTGTTCTCTCCATACTTTATTAAATTTTGAATACTGCTTTTACAGGGATTTAATTTTTTTTGTAAGGTTTGTAGTTTCTTAGATGTATTGTAATTTTTAATTATTCCCCCTTTTAAAGTGTTTTCACAGAGTTTTAATTTTTTTTAACAGATAGATGATTATGAAGAAGAACCAATGTTAAAACCTGGATGTAAAGAGTATTTTTGGTTGTTGTGCAAATTAGTTGACAATATACATATAAAGGATGCTAGTCAGGTATGTTCAGAAAATTATGCATTAACTTGCTAATAGAGATGGATTATACACATGTATGTTTATGACTTTATATAGGTCCTTATTCTTAAGGGCATTTTTATCATTTTATAAGAGTTGAAAATGCCGTAATTATTTTACTGTAGTTGTACTGTTTTGTTCTGTAATTCCTTTGTTCTTTTTACTTTGACCTTTGTAGAAGTGTCTTCATCTGGTACCTAGAAGTAATTTCCTTTCTTCTGAGTAGGATTTGTAGATGTAAAATCTTACTTGGAATGTGAAGTTCAGACTTTAAATGTAAATATACAGGTTTCTGTAATAGCATGTGGATTTGGAGTTTTGAATATGTAAAATAAAATTGCAATTCAGATAGAATTTAAGGTAAACTATCAGTTTACTCATCTAATTTTCTTAGACTAAAATATTTTGAGATGGTTAAAACAAATTAACTTCAAAGACAAACTTGTCGCCTAAGACTTTTGTTTTTTCTCCTTCATAAATTTAGTAAGCAAAAATGCCTCTAACAAAATGAGAAAGAAGATACATTTAGGTATTTAGGCAACATTTTCCCTCTTTTTAAAAAATGTGTTTTAATTTGCGCACCTGGCTGGCTCAGTTAGCAGAGCATTCAACTCTTGATCTTGGGGCTGTTAGATTTGAGCCCCACCTTGGGTGTAGAGATTACTTAAAAATTAAAAAATTTTTAAAAATGTGTTTTAATCCCAGTGCCTTTCATATACTTTACATTTTAAAAAATCCTGTAGTGTTTGCACTTCTTTTAAGGAGCAGTGTACACTGAATTCTTAAAGTATTCTACTTTTTATTTGAGAAATAATTTTAAAAAATTGAATGTGTTTTAATTTACTTGAGTATTCATAAAATATTGATGTCAGATAAACAGCGGAGGAGGGGCAGGGACAGAGGGGGAGAGAAAGAATCCTAAGCAGGCTCCATAGTGTCAGTGTGGAGCTCGTTGTGGGCTTAAACTCACAAACTGTGAGATATGACCTGAGCCAAAACCAAGAGTCGGACACTTAACTGACTGAGCCACCCAGGCACCCCTACAACTATAATTTTATTAATTGACATCATGTATAGGTAAAGAATAACTGTATTATTTATAATTTAAATGGTATATTCGTGTATTTGGGAGACTGAATTCTTCTTACAAGGAAAGGATGTGTTTTGTTTTAGTAATCTCTGGCTACTAAACAAAAAAATATATATATGTATTTGAATTTTGTATTTTCTCTTTGTATTAAGACCACACTTCTCGACTTAGATGCTTTGGCACGACATTTGGCTGACTGTATCCGAAGGTAAATTTAAATGTGAAATTGACAGTTATATTGTTGAAAAAAGATATAAAGGACATAATTATGTGAACTATCTTGCGTGTGTTCTTTTTTGTGTAGCAGGGAAATCCTTGATCATCAAGATGGTAATATAGAAGATGATGGGCTTACAGGACTCTTAAGGCTTGCAACAAGTGTCATTAAACACAAACCACCCTTTAAATTTTCAAGAGAAGGACAGGTACGTATTAAGACATCAAATGTCTATATGAAATATGATTGAAACCTTTTTTGTTATTGGGTTGTATGTGGATATGTTAAAATTATCTTAAACATGCAAACATAAACGTTGCTAGAACTTTACTGCTGGTAGGAAAAGTGAACATTGAATAAAATGAACCCTAGAAATATAAATCTTAGGCTTAAATTTAGAATGCAGAAACAAATTTTAATTCCTGTGACTTGTACATAGAAAGGCAACCCCTGGCGCCTGGGTGGCTCAGTCAGTTGAGCGTCCGACCTCGGCTCAGGTCACAATCTCGCGGTCCGTGAGTTTGAGCCCCGCGTCGGGCTCTGGGCTAATAGCTCAGAGCCTGGAGCCTGCTTCCGATTCCGTGTCTCCCTCTCTCTCTGCCCCTCCCCCGTTCACGCTCTGTCTCTCTCTGTCTCAAAAATAAATAAACGTTAAAAAAAAAAATTAAAGAAAGGCAGGCAACCCCTACTTCAGTGGTACAGTTCCTGTAGGATTGAATATTTTGAATTAATAATTTGCACAGTGGAATTAATAAGTGGTCATTATAGGGTATCTGTTTTATTAGTTTCATGTTTTAAAAGCGCATTTGACATAAAATCTATTGAATACTAGATCATGCATAATGATTCTGTATCTATAAATGTCTAATTACTCTTCAGATTAAGTTATTTACTTTGCCATTAGCACTTTTGTCATTGTCTGCATTAAGGGAGTTAGTTTTGGTTTGGATGGCTGTTTTCTTGAGGTTACTAACTGTGGTAAGAAACATAGGAATAACCACGATGGAAGATAGTCCTCATGGGGATGGTGTAAGGGATTCTGGTGATAAATCTGTGGTACTTTCCCTATTCATCAAAGCCCCTTCTTGTACTCTTTCTTTTAGGTCCTAATTTTTAAATTTTGCCTTAAAACTCACTGGGAATAATTTGATTTAGTTTTGCTGGTTGAAGTATTCTGTTACATAAACCAGTATGTCATTTTTATTCCAAAGTGTAAATATATTGATTTTTCTGATAACATATTATAACATGAAAATCATTGTAAAGAAAGAAAACCTGTTTAGATAGTTCAAAAGAAGATCCCCATGTAGTTTGATTTGCCATGATGCTCAGCTGATGGATGGCTTCTAGGAGTTTCCATGGATATATTAAATACTCAAATAATTTATATTACAAAAATACCATTCTGTGATCTTCTTTCTTCACTTAAAAAAGTGAATGTGTTAAAAAATACGTTTAAAAGATTGAATACATAAAGAGGAAAATAATATATTACTGACATTTATGTTACTGGTTGTAAAAAAAAAAACCTGCAACTGCCGGGAACAACATCTTTGCATACCTGTCCCATTATATACTCATTTAAGAAAATTTTTTTAAATGTTTATTTATGTTTGAGAGAGAGAGAGACAACAAGCAGGGGAGGGGCAGAGAGCGAGAGACACAGAATTTGAAGGAAACTCCAGGCTCTGAGCTGTCAGCACAGAACCCAGTGCAGGGCTCGAACTCATGAACTGTGAGATCGTGACCTGAGCCAAAGTTGGCCGTTTAACTGACTAAACCACCCAGGCACCCCTATACTCACTTTTTTTAATGTTTATTTTTGAGAGAGAGTGAGAGACCGCATAAGTTGAGAGGGGGCAGAAAGAGAGGGACAGAGAATCCCAAGCAAGCTCCATGCTGTCAGTGCAGAGCCTAATAAAGGGCTCAAACTCATGAACCGTGAGATCATGACCTGAGTCAAAATCAAGAGTTGGATGCTTAACTGAGCCACCCAGGTACCGTTCCTATACTTAGGTTCCCTCCCTCCCTCCCTCCCTCCCTCCCTTCCTTCCTTCCTTCCTTCCTTCCTTCCTTGAACATGAATAGGGGAGGGAGGGGGATACAGAAGGTGAAGGAGTCTCCAGGCTCTGAACTGACGCTGGGCTCAAACTCACAAACTGCAAGGTCATGACCTGAGCCAAAGTTGGACAGTTAACCGACTGAGCCACCCAGGCACCTCTATACTCATATTCTTAAAAGTAAATTTGATTCATTTTAATTGTAATACCTTAGTTTACAAAAGGTTCCTTCCGTATATTCTTCCAGCTGCACTGTATTAGAATGTTCCTAATAGCTCTGTTTCTCAGATATCCCCACATTCCTTACATGTGGCAGTCTCGTTAATTTAGTTTTATGTTTTTGATTACTATTGAAGATGAGTGTCTTTGTATGTATGCTATGTATTGTGTATTTGTGTTAACTTGTGAATTTTTCTGTTCATAATCATTGTGTATCTTTTGTCATTTTTCTTCTCATTTGTAAAACTCTGTACTTTGCAAATATTAAAAAGAATTAAAAATTCTTTTTCTGTCTTTTCCAGAATTCTTGTTTTTCTTACCCATATTTTTAAAAGTCTGCTTATTTTTTCTTTCTTTCTTTTGTTGATTTAAATAATAATCTTGGGCAAAGTTTTGAGCCCTTTGTTAGTAGACCCCATGTGGACAAATTACGAAATTAAGGCATAGCCAGTTTAAGCAACTTGTCTCACTGAGGTCACTCATACTCTTCACTTGGCCGAGCTTCTGACTATTATGCACTACTGTCTGTAGATTTTAAAATCCTAAACACGTGGCTCTATAGTTTGCTTTTTTCACCTACCTTAGAGATTCTCTGTATCAGTATATACTGTATACAGTTAATTCATTCTTTTTAACAACTGCATAATATTCTTTTTTCTGTGTGTGTGTGTGTGTGTGTGTGTGTGTGTGTGTGTGTGTACACACCCACACACTATCTTCCTAGTGATGAAAATGGTCTTATGCTCTTATAAGTGATATTGCAGTGAAGGTGTATAAACATCTTCCACTTAGGAAATCTTTAAGAAAAAATTTTGGAAGTAGAATTGCTGGTTCATAGGGTATGTCCCTTTATGATTTTGGCCAATATAACCATGTTGCTTTCAGTGGATGCTGAGCCAATTTATGATCCCACCTACACTGTTTGTGGATGAATGCCCATTTCCTCACATTCCTGCCAACCCAGTATAATATCAAATACTTCATTTCTGCCAGACTGATAGGTGAAAAATATTCTCTTGGGTTTTTTAGTTGTGATTATGAGTAAGGTTGAGCTTCTTTGCATGTTTTGAAAGCCATTATTTTGTATTATCTTTTCTGGGATCTAGACTCCATGTAGAAAACTAGGAGGGTGGCAAATATGTTGGGGATCTAGTTAGGAAGTTTGGAGTGGTTCTGAAGAGGGTTGATGGTGAAAAGTGGTTGGATTTGGGATGTTTATTGAAGGCAGAGCTCACAGACTTAAATTTAGATAGGATTGTGAGATGGGAGAGAGAGAAATTAAGAATGACTTAACAATTTTAAGCCTCAGAAACTAAGTGAATGGTAATTCCATTTAATAAGAAAGGAAAATCTCAGGATAGATGGTTTTAGGGGAGAAGTGTGGGTTCAAAATCAGGAGGTCCATTTTGGACATGTTAAATTTGAGATGTCAATTAGATATGGAAGTGGAGAGGTGTTTAAGGTGGTTGGTTTGGTATAATACATTTTTTTTAATTTTATTTTTTATTTTTTTAAATTTACATCCAAGTTAGCATATAGTGCAACAATGATTTCAGGAGTAGATTCCTTAGTGCCCCTTACCCATTTAGCCCATCCCCCCTCCCACAGTCCCTCCAGTAACCCTCAGTTTGTTCACCATATTTATGAGTCTCTTCTGTTTTGTCCCCCTCCCTGTTTTTATATTATTTTTGTTTCCCTCCTTATGTTCTTCTGTTTGGTGTCTTAAAGTCCTCACATGAGTGAAGCATATGGTTTTTGTCTTTCTCTAATTTCACTTAGCATAATATTCTCCAGTTCTGTCCACGTAGTTGAAAATGGCAAGATTTCATTCTTTTTGATTGCCGAGTAATGCTCCATTTTATACATATATACATATATATATATATACACACACACATATATATGTATATATATGTATATATATACATACATACACACATGTATGTATATATATACACGGGGGTATACAAATATACGTGTATATACCACCTCTTCTTTATCCATTCATCCATTGATGGACATTTGGGCTCTTTCCGAACTTTGGCTATTGTTGCTAGTGCTGCTATAAACATTGGGGTGCATGTGTCCCTTCGAAACAGCACACCTGTATCCCTTGGATAAATGCCTAGTAGTGCAATTGCTGGGTCGTAGGGTAGTTCTATTTTTAGTTTTTTGAGGAACCTGCATGCTGTTTCCCAGAGTGGCTGCACCAGCTTGCATTCCCATGGTTTGGTGTAATATTAAGAAAAGTTTTCATTTTCTGCTAGATATTTAAAATACCTTTTCTACTTTAACAATTTTGCTTTATTGATTAAGAATTCTTTAAAAATTTCATTGACAATTTACTTTTGTTCAGGAATCAGTTAACATTTTGTGTAAAGAGCCTTTTAGTAAGTATTTTAGGCTATGCAGGCTAAATACGGTCTTGGTCACCACTATCACCACTACTGCTACTTCTTTTCCTTACTCTTTATGCCCTCTTCCTCGATTTTTCTAATTCCCCTGTAAAAATATAAACCCTATTCTTATCTCTACTACATTGCATAGTATCTAGCAACAAAAATATATATTGAACAGATTGATGGTTAAGACTCAGTCCTTGTGGTGGTGCCTGGGTGGCTCAGTCAGTTGAACATCTGACTTCGGCTCAGGTCATATCTTATAGCTCATGAGTTCGAGCCCCGCATTGGGTTCTCTGCTGACAGCTCAGAGCCTGGGGCCTGCTTTGGAATATGTGTCTTCCTCTCTGTCTGCCACTCCCCTGCTCATACTCTTGTCTCTCTCTCTCTCAAAAATAAAATATAAAAACATTGAAGAAAAAAAAAACAAAACTGAGTCCCGATTGTTAATAACTGACAGTGGTTCATTTTTTCAGGAGATAAGTATTGAGAAACCTGCCTTATTCAAAATTTGTATGTACCTTCTCAAATAATGGTTGCTCAGGATATTTGCAATTGCTCAGGTAAAAAATAAGAGCTTAATATTAAAGAGACCATCAGGGTTATGAAAGATCACATAGCACTTACATGATTAGGAAAATTGAAGAAGGTACACCTTTTGTAATACAGGATAAAGTATTTTTAAGTAGAAAAATGCAGGAAACATTTAAGTCCCAGAAAAGACTATGAGTAAAACTAAGTCATAGGAAACCACTAGATATGTGCAGGAAATTTATAAGTTCAGTTTGGCTTGAGTTTGAAGAAGTATAAGAGGTAAATTTGGAAAACTAGATGGTCCATCTTTTGTGTTCACAGGCGATTATTTATTATTATTACTATTATTTTACATTTATTTATTTATTTTTGAGAGAGAGAGAACACAAGTGGGGTAGGGGCAGAGAGAGAATGAGACACAGATAGTCTATCAGCACAGAGCCTGACATGGGGTTCGAACTCACAAACTGTGAGATCATGACCTGAGTTGAAGTTGGATGCTTAACCGACTGAGCCACCAAGGTGCCCCCACAGGAGATCATTTTTATAATATTTGTCTTCAAACTTGTATTGCTCACATAGCTTTGAAGAATTTTGAGAAACCATAGGTGTTTCCGTGCATATTTTTAAATTTAAAAAAAATTTATAGATTTTTCAACTCATGTTTTTTTGTTTGTTTTACTTAGTTTTTATTTTAATTCCAGTTAGTTAATATGCAATGTTATATTAGTTTCAGGTGTACAATACAGTGATTCAACAATTCCTTATTTTAGCCGGTGCTCATCACAAGTGCACACCTTAATCCCCATCAACTCTAATTTCCAGTGGTTTGTTGAAATAGAAAAAAATATTTATTTCTTATGACCTCATGGTGTTGTCTTAAATTTTTTCTGTGTTTAATTATTAATAACATTACATTAATTTGGACATGGGCAATCAGAGCAACATAAATATATATTTTTTTCATATACACATAAGACTATTTGTAAAAAAATTGTTTTTAGTAACATTTTATAGAAGGAAATTTGTATCTTGATCAGCTGTCAAAAGTTCTTCATCTTCTACATTAAAAATAGTTGGTGGTCTATAGCAATAATTTTGTCATACTTTAAAAATTTTTTTCAGTCTCAAAAACAGAAGCAACTTTATCTTGAAATATTTTTATAAAGGCTATTTTGTAATTTGATTAGTAACAACAGAATGGGTTTAGGATATCTCATTTTTTCTCTGAAACTTTCTCTTTTTATTCGTAGTGTGTATTCTTTGTTATATTTGGGTTAAAGCTGTTTTAGGATAGTTGTTCTTTTACATGATTTTAGAGATTTCCTTCTCATGAACTTGTGGGGTGGCAAAGCTGATGTTCTCTCTGTGTAAGTCATCCTAGCAGGATATGTAGAATTCTCAAAGGGGAGCAGTGAGCCCATTTGGCTCTGTTGGTACTGGCATGTTTTGTTCACTAGCCTCGGAGTTGTTAGGGGGTCTTTGCATTCCACTTCTGATCACCACGTAATATTAACCTTAAAAAACAAAATTGCCAGGGGTGCTTGTCGGTTAAGTGTCCATCCAGCTTTGGCTCAGGTCATGATCTCATGGCTCATGGGTTCCAGCCCCACGTCAGGCTCTGCTAACAACTCAGAGCCTGGAGCCTGCTTTGGATTCTATGTCTACCTCTCTTTCTGCTCCTCCCCACTTCCACTCTTTCTGTGTGTCTGTCTGTCTGTCTCTCTCTCAAAAATAAATAAAGGTTAGGGGCACCTGGGTGGCTTGGTCGGTTAAGCGTCCGACTTCGGCTCAGGTCATGATCTCACGGTCCGTGAGTTCAAGCCCCGCGTCGGGCTCTGTGCTGACAGCTCAGAGCCTGGAGCCTGTTTCGGATTCTGTGTCTCCCTCTCTCTCTGCCCCTCCCCTGTTTTAAATTTGCTCTGTCTCTGTCTCAAAAATAAATAAACGTTTAAAAAAAAAATTAAAAAAAAAAAAAGGTTAAAAAAAATTTTTTTAAACCTGCCAGTTATTTTAAAATCAGCAAAAATGGGTTTATTTGGGAGTAGCTGAGAATCGCAACCCGAGGCATGCACTCTTTTGCAGAACCATAGGCAAGTCCAAATATACCTCAGATTTTGCCAAGAAGTATGAAACACTAAAATGAAATTTGAGGGGCACCTGGGTGGCTCAGTCAGTTGAGCATCTGACTTAGGCTCAAGTCATGATCTCCCTCTTCCCAAGTTCGAGCCCTGTGTTGGGCTCTGTGCTGACAGCTCAGAACTTGGAGCCTTTTTCAGATTCTGTGTCTCCCTCTCTTACTGCCCCTACCCTGCTCATGCTCTGTGTCTCTCTCTCAAAATTCAATAAACATTAAAAAAATATTTTTAATGAAATTTGATTGACAATGACTGTGTTAACAAGAATGAGCCTTTTAAAATTAATTTATATATTTATAGGTGGATATTATTTGATAAGGGAGAATGTGTGTTCATTAATTCTCCTCCTACTTTATATTTTTATAAACATAAATTCTGGGAAAGTTTATTTACATAATGGAAATTTAAGCCTTGTTTATATGTTTACAGTGAGAATGGAAGTTTTGGTTTTTATTCATTTTTTTTAAATGTTAATTTTTTATTTTGATAGATTGAGTGGGGGAGGGACAGGGAGAGAATCCCAAGCATGCTCCATGCTCTCAGCACAGAGACCCATGTGGAGCTTGATTTCACAAACCATAAGATCATGACCTGAGCTGAATTAAGAGTTGTATGCTTAATCAACTAAGACGCCTAGGCACCCCGGAAATTTTATTTTAACAATGTTATTTAATCTTTGAATTTCTTCTGAAGTACAGGTTGAAATCACACTGTGATCTATTATCAGAAACTATTTTTAGTATTCTCTCAACAATTTGAGGTTCTTCTTTCTGTGAAATATATCAAAATGGTCTTACCATTATTTATCAAATGGACATATATATAGGTTACTTTTTCACATAGAGACACCTGCTTTTCCAGTAAACTCAGAGTAAGGAAAATAAAAATAGTGTTCATTTCATTATGCTTTTACCAGCCTAATATTTCTGATAAAATATCTTTTATCTTATCAAAAGATTTAAATATATTTTATTAAAGTTTTGGAGCTGTAGGTATTTAATACTCGTTCAATTTCTGGATTTAAACTGATTAGCAAAGATAGTTCATTTACACTAGTTATTAGTCAATTCCACTTCTTTTTGAGTGAATTTGCCTGTTTTTCCAGTTGAAGTAAGTGTGTTATCTTGTGTCTCGAAGACAGTGCTCTAACCTCTGAATTCTAATATAGGCAAGATACAGTCTTATCAGTCTGTCAGCTGTATGAAGTAGACCCTAGTCACTTTCCTTCTTTCTTTCTTTCTTTCTTTCTTTCTTTCTTTCTTTCTTTCTTTCTTTCTTTCTTTCTTTCTTTCTTTCTTTCTTTCTTTCTTTCTTTCTTATTTATTTATTTATTTATGAGCGAGGACATGAGTGAATGAAGGGCAGAAAGAGGGAGAGAGGGAGAGAATCCCATGCTGACAGCGTGAAGCCTGATGCGGGGCTCAAACTCACAAACTGTGAGATCATGACCTGAACTGAAGGTGGATTCTTAACCAACTGAGCCACCCAGGTGCCCCCACATTCCATATTTCTTAGCCTGACATACTTTTCCTTGCAAAGACAGGACTTTGTACTTTCTTTGACAATAGTGCGATGGAAGAGGTGAGATCATTAATGGGAAAATATTTCAGATTGTCCTTTATTTGGTGCCTGTCTCAGAGGCTCCCAGGATACCACCAGATTTAGTGATTTACTGGGGGAATCACTCCAAGGAATCAGCATGTGGTTGTACTCATGGCTAATATTTATTACAACAAAATAATACAAAATGAAATCAGTGACAGGAAAAGACAGGATTGGGCAACTCTGGTGGAAAACAGCTACATATTTCCAAGAGTCCTGTCTTCTTGGAGTTGCACAGGATGTGCTTAATTTCCTCAGCGATGAGTGTGACAACATGTGAGAGGTTTTGTCTACTGGGGAAGCTGTCTTGAACCTACAAGTCAGGGTTTTAGGCGGGGTGAAGTGGTGGGGATTGTCATTTATAGTACCTGTGTAACCGACCACAGTATCTGAAATTCTGGACTCCCAGGTGAAAAGCAGGTATTCAGTATAAACCAAATACAAAAGGCACAGTGAGCCACTTTTATCACTTAGGAAAAGTTGTCTATCAGAGGAGGGAACTATTCACCATTCAAATTTTCACATTACAGCCAGGGGCCACCTTACAATCCAGCCTTTCTAAGGCTAGGAGAATGTCAGTGTTAACTACAGTACCTCTTTTCTACGCAGTACACCAGGACATTTTATAGCCCAGAACAGTGTACCATAGTAGTATTTGAGGTGTGTGAGAAATAACTTTCTTTGGTAAAGTTGCAAAGAACCAATTAGAAAAACAGGTTGGAAAGGTGACCTGACCCTTTCTTAAGCAGATCAGATTTAGAGAAAAATACGTCTAGGATGATAAAACTTTGCACTTCAGTTCACTAGGATAGAAAGTGAGAGCTTGGTGTCTGAAATCCTGACTCTGGCGTCTTTAAACTCTGTGACTCCAAGCAAGGTTTTTGATCTTCTCTGTTTTTGGTATGGGGGCCTTTGAGTAGTATCTGGCACAATAACTGCTCATTAGGAGAAGTTGCTACTTTTGGTGCTGTTACTATTATTAGAGTGAAATACAGAGAAACTGAAGGAAATGAAGAGGCAGTCAAGATAGGACATAATGAGTCCTCAACAAAAACTTTTGGTCACTTAATGGAGTGGAAAATAATAGCATTATAGATGGGAATCTAAGAAAGAGCCTATTAGGTATTGAGAGGAAGGAAGAGTAAAGGTGATCCTTACTCATTCTGTTTTCTTTAAGAGAAATGAACATTGGGGAAACTTTTTATATGATGCTGCTCTAAGTTTTTAAACAGCCTTTTAGAAAATTGTAGATTGTCATGTAGTCTAGTTCACTGTAAGTTATTCGTTATATTTGGAATATAATTGAAATGTAATTTTAGATAATATACTTGGTCTTTCTCTTTTTTCAGGAATTTTTAAGAGATATCTTCAATCTCCTGTTCTTGTTGCCTAGTCTAAAAGACAGACAACAGCCAAAGTGCAAATCACATTCTTCCAGAGCTGCTGCTTATGATTTGTTAGTAGAGATGGTGAAGGGATCTGTTGAAAACTACAGGCTCATACACAACTGGGTTATGGCACAACACATGCAGTGTAAGCATTCTTTTCCTTTTAATCTTTCTAATGTTTGGACGCGGAAAAGAGATTTTGAAGGGCATGTCTTAAAGAATCCACTGTTAACACACTTTAACTTTATAAACTGTTGTTTCTAAGATGTTAAAAAAATAACATCGATTTTTTAAAAACAGGTGTAAAGGACTTTCTGTAGGTATCTGAAATACGTAGGGATTTCTTGGTTAAATAATATAGTGCCAAGTAAAATCAGATTTTAACATTCTTTTGGATTTTTAGGGAATGAATGTTTTTATAATTGTTTTTACTAATTTTGTATCTTATTCTTTTATTTGAGTATAGTTGAAACAGTGTTACATTAGTTTCAGGTTATATATAATGTTTTATGTATATTAACTAAAGTGATAGAGAGTAGTGGCCATCATTAAAAGCAAAATACATTATGTTTAATAGTTTGTTTCGGTGGGGGGCGGGGGGATCCTTTCCTCCCTTTTTGTTCAGCAGCCCATGCACCTTATAAATGGGACTACTGGCCTCACGAAGATGTTCGTGCTGAGTGTAGATTTGTTGGCCTGACTAACCTTGGAGCTACTTGTTACTTGGCTTCTACTATTCAGCAACTTTATATGATACCTGAGGCCAGACAGGCTGTCTTCACTGCAAAGGTACATTTTTCCTCACTTTCAGAATTAAAAGTATTAAAGAAAAATTGTAAATTTTGTTAAATCTTGATTATTTCAGTTTAATAAAATATTGAGAAAATAATTTATGAATTAAATGACAATATTTGATTATATAGCTAGGTAGCTTGTGTATGTCTTAATTATTATTACAGTTTAATAGAGTACTCCTAACATAGTAGTATAATTTCTTTATTTCTCAAGGGGAAACATAGTTGTAGACTATATATACTCCATGTAGACAATGAACATATTTTCAGTAAAAATAAATACAAATTTTCGTCACATACAAAATAAGCAAAGCCTAAAACAAAGTAGGGGAATATACCAGAATCACTTATTTCTTTTATTTTTATTCCAAAGTAAATTTGCCAGTGGGCCTAGTTTATTTGGGTAAGCGCTGCTTCGTGTTATTTTTCTTAACTTGTTATTTCTGGTTTTCATTCTTTTTATTCTTTTTCATGGAGTGTTTTTTAGTTTGCCTTCTGCACTACTTACATAATTTCTTGGCAAATTTACTTTATGCCTGTCCTTGCTTTTTTGTTTTCCTTCATCATGTCATCTTGATGTCCTGATTTATCCTCCCTAAAAAAGTATTGCAATTCTTTATGTACCTTCATTGAATCCTTAATGTTTTTTTTTTTTTAATATATATGTAGTGTTTTGATGGGAAGGACTTTTTTTTTTTTTCTTAATCTTTATTTTTGAGAGAGAAAGAGTCTGAATGGGGAAGGGCAAGGAGAGGGAGACACAAAATCTGAAGTAGGCTCCAGACTGGGAGCTGTCAGCACAGAGACTGATGCGGGGCTTGAACTCACAAACTGTGAGATCATGACTTGAGCTGAAGTCAGAAGCCCAACCCACTGATCACTCAGGTGCCCCGAATCCTTAATATGTTTAAGTTCAGCTTCAAAGTCTCCAAGTTACAGTATAGTCAGATGGGGTTTTTTTGCAGGGGATAGGGAGCTTTAGTTATATTAATGCTTTTAAGATTATCATCTGAGACTGATCATGCTTAGAAGTAGTTGAATAACTGACTCATTTAGCATATGGAAATTTTTGTCACAAAATTTGTGGCCCCATCTGCTTAATTTTATAGAGCTAGTTATGATCAAAGAGTTTCATGGTCCCATGGTTTCAGTGTTTTGTTTTGTTTTTTTTTTTCTAGCTGTTAACATGACCATACTTTGCGATTTCTCTTCTTCATATTAATGATCACCGTTTAGCTGTTGTTAGCAGTTTCAGGAATTAATACGTAGCGCCAGATAACACTCAGAAGTTCAGATGTGCTAATTGGGAGTAGCTCTCATAAATGGTGTTTTTGGTTAACAAGTAAACTTAGGGGCGCCTGCGTGGCTCAGTCAGTTCGGTGTCTGACTTCATTCAGCTCAGGTCATGATTTCGCCATTCACAGTTCAAGCTCTGCTTTGGGCTCTGTGATGACAACTCAGAGCGTAGAGCCTGTTTCAGATTCTCTGTCTCCCTCTCTCCCTCTGCCCCTCCCCCGCTCATGCTGTGTCTGTCTGTCTCTCTCTCTCTCTCTCTCAAAAATAAATAAACGTTAAACAAATTTTTTTAAATAAAATAAACTTAGGCTTCTCTCTACATAAACAATTTGGTGGGGGGAGGGGCAAGAAAATGCACACACACGCAGGGGAGGGGCAAAGGAAGAGAGAATCTTAGGCAGGCTCCGTGGATGTGGGTCTCAGTCTCAGACTGGGAGATCATGACCTGAGCTGAAATCAGGAGTTGGACACTTAAACTGACTGAGCCACCCAAGCACCCTCTATATGAAATATTCTTAATAGAATTTGACATGACTTTGGAAACTAGTCAAATGTTCACTTGATTATTTACATGTAAACATTGTTTTCATTTCCTTATCTGATGTTCACAGAAAGGTTAAAGAAAGCTTTACATGTATTTTAATTGTGGTAAAATATACATCACTAAAATTTACCATGTTAACCATATATAAGAATGCAGTTCTGTGGTAGTTAGTACATTCACTTTGTATTCACCACCATCAGTTTCAGCTATTTTTTCACTTCCCCCAACTAAAACTGTTTCCCATTCTCCCTTCTCCCAAACCCCTTGCAACTTCTATTGTACTACTTGTCTCTATGTATATGACTGTCCTAGGTACCTCATTTAAGTAGCATCATATAATCTTATTAGCATAGTGTCTTCAGGTTTTCATGTGGTAGCATATATCAGAATTTCCCAATTTTTTAAGGCTGAACAATATTCCATAGTGTGTAAATGCCACGTTTTGTTTATCCATTCATCTGTCAGATGCTTTTGGGTTGCTTATATGTTTTGGCTTTTATAAGGTTTCCATGAACATGAGTATCCAGATACCTTTTGAGTTCCTGCTTTCACTTCTTTTTTATACATACCCAGAAGTGGAATTGCTGGATCATATGGGAATTCTGTGTTTAATTCTTTGAGGAATCACCCTGCCGCTTTCCCATAGTCGCTGTGCCATTTTATATTCCTACCAGCAATGCACAAAGGTGCCAGTTTCTTCACACGCCTTGCTGAAACTTGTTTTCTGTTTTTTTGACAGTAGCCATCCTAATGGGTACAAACATGTATTCCCTTAAGTAGTAATACATATGTAGGGTATATATTTAGAACTTACACATAATAAAATATTCTTGGTTTTTCTTAGTTTAGAAGAATTCTGTCACTTCTGTTCTTCAGCCAACTAATACTTCACCTCCAGCAATGAAAATATAAATCCAGGTCTTTATAAATATAAATCCTGGCCATTTTTGTATTCTGAATTTTGAATAATTTGCATGTGTCAGTTCTGTTCCATATTGGAAGATGTTGTTTTGTGTGACTGCTACTCTAATTTCATGGAGTATTAAGCCTCCCATATGCCGGGAATATTACTATTGTTGTTTTGCCAATAATGTTGGTTCCTTTTATTCAATTCCCATTGTACTTCATATCATATAATTTTGTGGTAACTATATGTTGAATAGACTCCTATTTCAGTATCCTTATGTCCTCAGTTTGATTATAAGTTCCAAAATAGCAGAACCACATTACTTAACACTCCCCACAAAATTGACGCAAATAACTAGTGTATACTTCTGGCATGTGGGAGGCTTATTATTCCATGAGACTATCAGAGCTTCTTCAAAATTATGACAGGCAGTTTGTAGTGAGGATAGTACTTCATAGGTTTAGGTTGATTTTAATATTTGGATGAAGTATATAGGTTTAGGTTTATTTTAATATTTGGATGAGATAGAGTATATCTAATAAGTGGCTGTAAGACTGGTGTTGAAGACTAAGTCTCTAGTGAATGAGTCTAGTCAAGATACCTGAATCGCAGTTAATGATACGTGAATATATAGAAGATTTTCAAGCATCTTGACCAGTAATTTTTCTACAGTATTAAAGATACACTCTTCTAGAAAAAAAGAAAGATACAACTTGATGATGGTGAGATGTCATGTATTATAATGAATTTTTTAAATGTATGGATTTATTTGTAGAAAACAGGTTTTTTGCACACCTAAGATGTTTTCTGTTTTTGCACAGTCACCAACTTGTGAAATCAGCATTGCACCAAATGAGTGTTGATCTAGAAAGCAATTATTTTTTAAGATCTCTTTATTCCATTTTCTTACAGAATAGTGATGGCTATATTTATATAATGAGCAAAATCTTCCAATTTTTAAAATGCTAACTTGCTAATAAGTAAAGAATAGACTGTATTTTTTCCTACACAAAGCTAAAATAATGAAAACAGATATGGTATTAAACACATTGTAATACTTTATTTACTAGAATGTCTAATTTGCTATCAGTATGTTTTAATAGAGAATTTTCTCTTGATTTCCAGTATTCAGAAGATATGAAGCATAAAACCACTCTTCTGGAGCTTCAAAAAATGTTTACATATTTAATGGTATGTTTGAGAACTATGTATGGAAAACTAATTAGATATAACCTGTATAAGTTGAAAACATTAAATGAAGTTCATTTGTATTGGATTTGCCCCAACTGTATACTCTTATTTTTCAAGTTGAATTTGTCAGTAATTTGTTAAAAGTAACTTTTAACAGTTACATCTCCATTATCTGCATTCTGTTAATTTGTCCTTTGAAAAATTCTTTGTGTCTGGTCCCTTTCGCATCACAGTGTCACATTCACCCCCATAGTTTTCTGATTGATTTCTCTTTGTTCCTCTTAATTCCCACCCTCAAAAGTATAAAACTAATCGATCTTTAAAAATTAGCAAATCTTACAGTGTTTATTCTCCTGCTTAAAAGTTTTCAGTGATTTTTCTTTTTTTTATTATAAGCAGAATCGTATTCAGAGTCATCAGCAGTGGCACATGTCTTCTGATTTTGCCCCTTCCTTTTAACTTCCTCTCTCCTTTCTTTCTTTCTTTCTTTTTTAAAATTTTTGTTTTGTTTTGTTTTTTAGATTTTAGTTTTATTTTTTAAGTATGCTGTACGCCCAGTGTGGGGCTTGAACCCAAGCCCTAAGATCGAGAGTCACGTGCTCTTCCAACTGAGCCAGCCAGGTGCCCCTACAACTATTAAACTGAAAATGCCACGAAAATCAAACAACAGTGAAATAGAAGAGCAATTCCTTGTAGATTTACTCCGTTTTGTTGTTGTTTCGTTATTTATGCAAGAACCTTGTGATAATGTTCTTTTTATTTGAGACACAGATTTGTTTGTTTCATGATCTACCCCTCCCCCTTCTCCTTTGCAGGAGAGTGAATGCAAAGCATATAATCCTAGACCCTTTTGTAAAACATACACCATGGACAAGCAGCCTCTGAATACTGGGGAGCAGAAAGATATGACAGAATTTTTTACTGATCTGATTACTAAAATTGAGGAAATGTCTCCAGAACTGGTTAGTACCAGGATACTGAAGTTTCTTTGAAATTTGTACAGATTTGCCCAATTTTAATTACTCACCTTTGTTTGTTTTTAAAGAAAAATACCGTCAAAAGTTTGTTTGGAGGTGTAATTACAAACAATGTTGTGTCCTTGGTAAGTAGTGTACCTGTTCTTCACTTTTTGGAAATCTTATTGTATATTTTAGCTTATTGTAATAAATTACTAATATTTGTTGGTTGACCAGGATTGTGAACACGTTAGTCAGACTGCTGAAGAATTTTATACTGTGAGGTGCCAAGTGGCTGATATGAAGAACATTTATGTGAGTAATGTATATATTGTTTAGACTTTTTCTGCTTTTAATTTCTTATATACAGCAAGTTTATTTTTGTTATCTTGATAGAAGATTAACTTTCATGTTTTCATCTATTTTCTTCTCATTATGCAAATCAAATAAGAATTAGAGATAGGCCAAAAAGCTGATATTTTTTCCCCATTCAAAACCAAAATACTTGCACTTTTGAAAAATTTAGTAAGATTCATGGAGCATCTTGTCATTTTGAGGGAAGACATTTTTTACTAAAATTTAGTGTTTTTTAAAATAGAAAAGTTTGTTTTTCTGTGTGCATTCTGCCCAAATTATAATTATTGCTTTTTGTAATTTTATATACTGTGAACAGTAATATGAAACTTTAAAATCTGCTTTAATACGCAGGAATCTCTTGATGAAGTTACTATTAAAGACACTTT
The DNA here is from genome assembly GCF_028018385.1 of Neofelis nebulosa. Classification (NCBI taxonomy): domain Eukaryota; kingdom Metazoa; phylum Chordata; class Mammalia; order Carnivora; family Felidae; genus Neofelis; species Neofelis nebulosa. The sequence continues at coordinate 61,445,465 of NC_080790.1, forward strand.
AGAAGGTGACAACATGTATACTTGTTCTCATTGTGGGAAGAAAGTACGAGCTGAAAAAAGGTATGATTTTTGAAATGTAACATTTATCATTTTGATACATCATCAAATGGTAGTAAAACACAAACTTAGAGTAAATTCATGTTAAACTCTTATGAAAATTATGTGGTTACGGTTAAGGTTAGCTGCTTGGTGCACATTCTTACCAGCTTTTCATTCAGTTATTCAAGTATACTTTCAAGCATCCTTAAATTTTTCCAAATTATCTTTGTCCTTTTAATTAATCAAATATTTACCAAGGTCCAGGCCCCTGGCTGGCTCAGTCAGTAGAGGACGTGACTCTTCATCTCCAGATCGTAAGTTTGAGCCCCATATTGGGCATGAAACCTATAAATATTTACCAAGGTCTGATTCCTTTAACCTTTTGCTGTGCACTCACTAAATCATGATAGTGAGTCTCCTCATGAACTGAAGATGTCTTCTGCTGAATCTTTGAAGTGAGAGACTTTTTTCTTAAGAACTAGCCATAAGATGGCCAGTTTAGGACAGACTTGTTGGCTAAAGATGTTTTGATTCTACAGGTGAACTTTGAATGGCAAATAGAAATTGGATTGAGAGAGCATCATATACAGTTAGTTATTAGGAACAAGGGCAGAGAAATAGAAATGACCTTGTAAGTACAAGAAGTCCAGGATTAGGCCAGCCTGCCTTGAAGTGGAGGACTTGCATTGACCAGTAATAGAAAATATGATTAGAAACATACAATGACATAAAATCGTTAACATCTAGATTTGGGGATTGTTTGCATAATTGGTTGATGCCATTTGAACATGTGCCTGAGAAAGACCGTAACTTTTGCAAAGGACTGACTGTGAGATCTAAGCCAACCTAAAAGTGCAGAGGAAGAAGTGACGGAATTGAAGCCAGGAAAGAAAGAAAATCGGGATAGGACGGTAACCTAGAAATTGGGGCAGAGAATCTCATGAGGAAGGTATTCAATTGACATAGTCCACAAAAAAGGAAAAATGACAGCTGAGTAAAAGCATTGGGTTTTACAAAAGACAGTTTAGTGGTATGTTTTTTTCAGGTTGTAGCAATTAGAAGCAGGGTTGTCAAGTTACATGGTATCTATCAAGTACAGATCATTCATTTTAGAAGTTTGGCAATAAAAAACAAGGAAAATGGAATCTAGAAAGGGCTTTGAGATCAAACAACAGTTTTCTAGATGACATAAATCTGAGCATGTTGGAAGGTAGAGAAAGATTGTAAAGGTAGACATACTTAAATGAAACCACAGGGAGAAGCCAAGCTCATCTGATGAGAATTGGGTTAGGATATGAGTTATAAGACTTAGACAGAATGGGGTCCATTAAAAATTTGTTACTATGGAGGGATATGAGGAATAAATAAAAGATAATTGAGAGGCATTTTCTTTGGAGAATGTCATTTTAGTTGGAATTTTATAAATAAACTTACTGAAAATATATGTCATTCTCAATAACTTACTTCGTGAAACATTCCCTACTTTTGACTACTATTTGCCTGTTTTTCTAAAATAGTGTCTTGTCTCTCAGGCAAAGTTTTACTCAGTCCTTTATATTATTACCATACTTTTGAATGTCTATAATAACCTAGTAAGTGTTCACCAGAAATGAGCTAAGGATCATCTTTTGCTCTATATTTAAACCTTTGTTTTTCTCAGTTTATTCATTCTTTCCTGAATAATTCTACCACCATAACTTCAGTCTCTACTGATATGCTTATGATTCTTAAATCATCTTACCTAATTCAGAATGCTGTGGTGTGTCCTCCCAGCTGTGACTTGTGTGTCTCATAGATTTAGTAGGTCTACAACATATTTCTCCTCTCTTTTTAGTTCCATTTATGTCTTGTATCCTCTGAATCGTGCATGGTTCCACGGTCAACCACAGGTCCTTTAGTGACTCTTAGCTCTCAGGCTAAAGGTCATAGTCTGACATGGCACACAAGGGCCTTCATCATTTGACTCCTTTATACTTCTGTAACATCATCGTTTGCCAGTTCAAAAAATCCATAATGATGATTTTTAGAGTTCTTGCTTCCTCTGCTTATGAAATCCTTTGGTTACCTGGTTTCCCTAAATTCCTTTTTTTCCTTAACTAAGTTTCTGATTCAAACAGAAACTCTTTTGATTCAGAATCTTAGAGTCCTAAGTACGATGAAGAATTATTCTCCAAAATTCATTATTTTTCATGAATCCAAGCTTATATATATATGTGTGTGTGTATATATATATAGTTTGTTTAAACTGAAATATTGGTGTTTTATTACTTTTTTAAAAATTTGAACTGGCAATATTTATTATAAGATTTAGGTAACCAGTTAATTTGGTGCTGCTGCATTGTTGTAACATCCAGCAGTGTTTACTGAATGCTGTCAGGCAGCATTCTAAAAGTAGTAGGAAATAGGCAGTTTAATCTCCATTTTAGGAATTTCCAAATTAGGAATTAAGCTCAGAGAGGTTAAATAACTTGTTCAGAGTCATATGTCTGGTAAATAAAACAGCCAGACTTTGCAGTTCTAATTTATAAAAATAAATAGGTCACTTCCTGTTACTTAAGATGGAAGAGAAAACTCTGAACCAGAGACCCTCCCCCCATATCTTTGGAGTATGTATGGTATGATGCCTTTTTATGCTTCAGTAACACCTTTAATTTCATGGAATTTACCACAGTGTACTGTAATTTTTAATTTTTCTTACCTAAACACAGGGAAACCCTTTCAAAATGGAAGAAGTCATGTAAGAGGGGGATATATGGTTACAGATACATTTAATAAGAACATGATTTAGAATACTTTTTATTATTTACTCTGAGTTGAATGTTGAAATAAATGTACAGTAAATGATACCAGTTGAAGTACCTTTTGAAAGAGATTTTTAACAGTTGTTTTTTTCATGTCTTTCAGGGCATGTTTTAAGAAATTGCCTCGCATTCTGAGTTTTAATACTATGAGATATACATTTAATATGGTAACAATGATGAAAGAGAAAGTGAACACACACTTTTCCTTCCCATTACGTTTGGATATGACGCCCTATACAGAAGATTTTCTAATGGGGAAGAGTGATAGGAAAGAAGGTAATTTTTTATCTTTCTCTTGCCTATATTTATCGTAAGTCTCCATAACAAGACAGTCGTCACTACAAAGTTGTAACCAACTACACATTTAACAAAATGAAATTAAATTTTAGAAAGGGGAATGTATTGAAGTACAGTGTGGCACATCAGTCATTAGCCAGTAAATATTTAGTATTTACTAGGATTGCGTTCTAGGCACTCCTCTGGGTGTTAGGGACATGGCAGTGAACAAGTAAACATGGTTTCTTACCTCATAGAACTTAAGTCTAGTAGGCATGTCTTACTGAAAAAGAAATTACTGGGATGCCTGGGTGGCTCAGCCTGTTAAGCATCCGACTCTTGGTTTCTGCTCAGGTCATGATCTCCCGGTTCATGGGTTCAAGCCCCTTATTGGGCTCTACGCTGCCATTGTGGAGCCTGCTTGGGATTCTCTCTCTCCTCACCCCTCTCTCGCTGCCCCTCCCCTGCTTGCATGTGTGTGTTTGTTCTCTCTCAAAAAATAAAGTTAAAAGAAATTACAAACAGAATGTGTCATCAGATAGGATGGTGAATGTATCTCATATCTAGCGGAATCAGAGATGGCTTTCACCAAGGTAACGTTGAAGTAGGGACTGAGTAAGGACTAGATTGAGAGGAATGGCTAATCTCTTTAGGTGGGTAGGAGGTGGGGGTGGAGTTGATAAGATGGACAAAAGGCAGTGACCAGATCATTTTGTTTGTAGGCCAGGTCTTTTTTTTTTTTTTTTTTTTTTTTAAGTAGAAAAAGCAGAGGCAAGCTGGGGAGAGGGGCAGAGGGAGAGCGAGAGAATCTTCAGCAGGCTCCACGCTCAGCATAGACCCTGATGTGGGGCAATATCCCACAACCCTGGGATTACTACCTCAGCTGAAATCAAGAGTCAACTGGCTGAGCCACTAGACACCCTAATAATTTTAATCTCTCTCTGTCTCTCTATTTCTCTCCCTCTCCCCTTCCCTCCCTCCCTCCCTCCCTCTTTCCCTCTCTCTCACTCTCTGTCTCTCTCTCTCTCTCTCTCTCTCTCTCTCTCTCTTTTTTTAATGTGAAACCTTTGGAACATTTTAAGTAGGGAACTGAGATGACCAGGTGGGTCTGGAAAAGGTTATTCTGACTACAGCAATAGAAATAAATGAATTAGAGGATGATGAAAGGGATGTAGGGAGGCCATTCTGATAAACCACAGGGAAGGTGGTAGCTTGATGAGCAAGTGTACATGGAGAGTTAATAGAATTTGATGATTGAATGAATAAATGAATCTAACAAAGTTACTGAATATCTATCTACTGTGTAACTTATTCTCATAGTGATGGCAGTAGAATGACAATAAAGAGCAAGGTCGGGATACCTGGTTCAGTGTCCAGCTCTTGATTTTGATCTTGGCTCAGGTTATGATCCCCGGGTGGTGGGATTGAGCCCTGTGTCGGGTTCTACACTGAGCGTGGAGCTAGGTTAAGATTCTCTCTCCCTCTCTGTCTCTGTCTCCATCTCCCCCACTCACACTTTGTCTCTCTCAAAAAATAAACATGTAAGTAAGTAAGTTTTTTGGCCCTTTGCAGCTTACATTTTAGTCTGCTACTAGAGGGAGGGAGAAAAGTCAAGAATGACTCAGGTTTGTGGCTTGATCAGCTAGGTGAATAGTGGGGTCAGTATTTCAAGATCTCAAGAAAAAGGGAATGTGGTCAGAAGTATTGAATGCTAAAGAAAAGGAATAGTTCAGTAAGAACATAACTGAAAACATGTAAAGTCGTTGGTTATCTTTATCATAGCATTTTCATTTGGGTATTACAATAGAGAGGCAGATTGCAATGAGTTAAAGATGACACTTGGTTCATATCTAGTTACCTCCAAATTATTACTGCTTTTATAAGACCAGTGATTTTCAAACTTAGGTTTATGTGCCTCAAGGAGCACAAACCAGTGAGAGAAAAAAGCAGAGGACTCTTTGTCTTTGCATTCTTTAGATGGAGAAGTTCTGTTTTACATAATAGCGATCTGGCAGTGTTTTCTTTGTATAAAAAGTTCTACCGATTAAAAATTTTAAGGTGTGAAGAAGCCACTGTATTTTACGATTTGAGAAAGAGAACTGTGTTTTTAATCTTTATACTCCATTGCCTGGCACTTGAACATTCAGTAAATGTTTTACCAAATGGTATATGAGAAGCGTAGACAATGAGGGTAGGCTGTTCTTTAAGAGAAGAATGTGCTCTTTCTTTGAAGAGAGAAGAGAGATTGGTGACTGTAGCTGTAGAGGAGTATGGAGTTCAGAATTTGAGTATGTTTAGGGGTGCTTGGGTGGCTCAATCAGTTAAGCTTCCAACTTCAGCTCAGGTCGAGATCTCGCAGTTTGTGGGTTCTAGCTCCACATTGGACTCTGCGCTAACAAGCTCAGAGCCTAGAGCCTGCTTTGGTTTTTGTGTGTGTGTGTCTGTCTCTCTACCCGTTCCCCGACTTGTGCTCTTTCTTTCTCTCTCTCTCTCAAAAAATGAATAAACATTTTAAAAATTAAAAAAGAATTTGAATATGTTTAGAAGTTGCAGAAAATGAGCCAGAAGAAGATGATTAACTTTGACAATATTTATAGATGAAGTTAAGAAGTAGGTGTTGTATATATATATTCTACTGTTTAGAACTCTTTTCAAACCATTTCAAAAATTATAGTGAGACTGCCAAGTTATTATACTTACTGGTATTTTTCATGATGTTTCCATGTGTAGAAGTAGCAGAAATTTATGCCAAGATGAAGGATTTTTTTAGGCCACAAGTGATGGGTTCAGAGTAGGATCCTACCTAGCACATCCAAACTTCTCGGCTGCTACTTTGACACTGTTAGCTATTTCCTTCCCTCCACAGTTATTACTTTCTTTCCAGTTTAGACTATGCGCTCAAGTTAACTTCAATCTGCTTTCACTCACTTATTTCTGATGATACTTTTCCCTTTCTAAAGGATGCTGAGAATACAGATCATAAATCTTTGAATTTACTAGATTATTCTGTAATTTTTCCATAGTATCTTTTATCCCTTTCAGATTTAAATCTTTAGCGACAGAAAGCATGTCTTTTGTTTCTGTCTCCTAATACAAAATGAGAAACTGTAACTTGACATTAGGAGACATAAGTATCTTAATGCCTTTTCAGATCTTGTATTTGCTTGCTCCTAATAAGATGAATGAAAAATTTTGTATTCTGCTATTTCAAAAGGAACAAGATTAGACAAAAAGCATATTTTACATTTCTACATTATGTTGAGGTTGCCCTTTCCAAGTGATTTGTGTAAATGTTCCTTGAAATTGTAGACTATGAATGGGGAATGATTAGCAAATATTTGTACCTGTTATAATACATAATGTATCTGTGCCTTTTTCTGTATATATTACGTAAAGTGATTCTAAGGTGTCACTGTGCAGTATTCAGAATTATTACCATTATCTTATGTAAATCATTTCAGGTTTTAAGGAAGTCAGTGATCATTCAAAAGATACAGAGAGCTATGAGTATGACTTAATAGGAGTAACTGTTCATACAGGAACAGCAGATGGTGGGCACTATTATAGCTTCATCAGAGATATAGTCAATCCACATGCTTATAAAAACAATAAATGGTGAGTTTTAAATATTTTATTCTTGGGATTAAATTCTTTTTCCTGTTTTTAAAGTTTAAACTTGTGATTGGTTTTGCTTCATATATGTTTCCTGATTTTATTTTTCTTAAAACTTTCTATAAAATTAGGAAATGTTAAATGAAAGTAACTGTCATAAGATGATGAAAATCAATTGTTCTTAAACTTCTTTTGAGAAGTTGATGGTGTCCTGAGACAAAAGAATATCCAAGGTTTTATATACAGCTTTAGATTCATAGACAATATTGCACCTTCCGAATCTTCTCTTTATTCACTCATTCAAGAGTTGTTTGCTGAGTGTCTTCTATAAGGTGGCTTCAGAGTCCTTGTATACGCCAATTCGAAGTTGCCTGAATGCTCCACTCTGTCCACCTTACTTTTCCCCTTCCAACCCGTACAATTTTTTTTTTAAGCAACTTTTATCAAGGTAATGGTTGGAAGTCATTAAATCAGTGCTTAATAGCTGTTTTTTGCTATTTAGATATTGTTAGGTAGAGTCTCAAGTATAGTGGCTATATCAATAGTAGGCGCTGTTCTACTGTTGGGAATATTGCTTTGAACAAAATGTACATTGGTAAATTGATCTGCAGTTAGCAGAATAGTTTGGTTGAACTCTTTAAGCTGTCATGTCCATGCTATCTTACCTTGTTTGCCCATTTGAATATAATTCCATATTTGGGATCCATTTTGATCATAAATTTTAAAATGACGTCTTTATTTTTGGAAGCTCTCCCATCTCTTAATCTTTTCTGTCTGGTAGCTTTACATATTCTATTAATGCAAACTTGTTATTTGTTTTTATGAACTCTTTTGTTACCCCTAGTTTTTAATAAATGTGTTTATTGGATTTTAGGACAGTTAAGATTTGTACAATTATATTCTAGTTTTTAGTAGATTAGCATTGTCAAAACAAGAACATAGAATTTACTTACTTCATGTTAAAAATAGTTGGATCGCAAAAGAAAGTTTGATTACTTCTTGTAATTTGTCACTATGTTATGTAAATATTTTTTAAATAGGTATAATACAGAGATACTCAGTACATATATACTTGGTCAACACTATATGCTCTGTTTTAGGTATCTTTTTAATGATGCTGAGGTAAAACCTTTTGATTCTGCTCAACTGGCCTCTGAATGTTTTGGCGGAGAGATGACGGTGAGTTTTATTCAGAAATTATAAATGTTTTGTGACTTCTCATGTGTTAGGCAGTATTATAAAATCCAGTAGCAGAACCACTAAAATTTCTTTTAATTGCTATGATTAAAACTAAAATTTATTCTGTTGTTGCTTATTGAAGTCGAGACTGTTTGGAATAGATACGAGGCACTGGGAAATACCTTTTAAAAGACTATTTCTGCCTTCAACTAATTAAGAAGGTTAAGACTTAAAATTGAAAATTTAAATAGTAGTATAGGAATTGAATTACATTGCTGTGAAACATTATGATGGAAGAAGTTGTTCACTTGAATGCTTTGGGATTCAAGCAAAAAGAAATTACTCTTTATTGACATAATATGAAAAATCTTTGTCAAGGACATTGGCTTAAGCTGAGCTTCGAAGAAGTACTCTTTCAGTACTTTTTTGTAATGGCAGCAGCAACCTGATTATTACTTTTGACAGGATACACAAAAAATATCTTATCTGTTATGTTATTATCTCTAAGACATGAGAAAAGACAATTAGGTTGGAATACTAGTGTTTAATTATAATATAACAATTACAATAAGATAGGCATTTTATCCAAGTATCAATTTTCTGAAAACTGTTAAAATACTGTTGATTCTCAAAAGACCAGCGTTAGTCATTCCCATTTCACAGATAAGCCCACGTAAAGTTATTTTTCACTTTAATAGCCATGTGTATTGTGAAATCACTGTTCACATTCTGGATTTTAATGCTCTTTGTTGCACTTACATACTACTATTAATAGAAAAGAGGAAGTAGGCAAATTGCTAACACTTCAGAAATGGATAGAAGGAGGAAGTAAATAATGAGTTCCTGATGCCATCGTTAAACTGACTGCATCTCTAAATGTTATTTGTAAAATATTTCCTCAAAAAAAGAAAAAGAAAAACAAGTACACTTAGCAAAGTTCTCTTAAAATGTAGTTTTTAAATTGCAAGTACATTTTCTTAACTTTATATACATTATGGTAAAGTATCTTTAAAAATGTTTTGAATATTTTCAGGTGTAGTTGACCCTTGAATAATGTGGGGGTTAAAGGTGCCAGCCCCCCACACAGTCAAAAATCCAAGTATAACTTGTCTGTTGCTCAGAAGCCTTATTGGGCACGCCTGGGTGGCTCAGTCGGTTAAACATCCAACTTCAACTCAGGTCATGTTCTCACGGTTCATGAGTTCAAGCCCTGTGTTGGGCTCTGTGCTGACAGCTTGGAGCCTGGAGCCTGCTTTGGATTCTGTGACTCCCTCTCTCTCTCTGCCATGCGCGTGTGCGCTCGTGCGCGCTCTCGCTCTCTCTCTCTCTCTCTCTCTCTCTCTAGAACAAACATTTTAAAAAATTAGGAAAAAAAAGGCCTTATTGATAACATGAATACTCAGTTAATACATATTTTGTATGTTACACATTATGTACTGTATTCTTTTTTTTAATTAATTAATTTTAAAATTTATATCCAAGTTACTTAGCATATAGTGCAACAATGTTTTCAGGGGTAGATTCGTTAATGCCCCTTACCAATTTAGCCCATCCGCCCTCCCACAATCTCTCCAGTAACCCTCTTTTTGTTCTCCATATTTAAGAGTCTCTTATGTTTTGTCCCCTTCCCTGTTCTTATCTTATTTCTGCTTCCCTTCCCTTGTGTTCATCTGTTCTGTGTCTTAAAGTCCTCATATGAATGAAGTCATATGATGTTTGTCTTTCTGACTGACTAATTTCGCTTAGCATAATACCCTCCATTTCCATCCACGTAGTTGCAAATGGCAAGATTTCATTCTTTTGATTGCCGAGTAATACTCCATTATACATATATGCATACACACTACCTCTTCTTTATCCATTCATCTATTGATGGACATTTGGACTCTTTCATACTTTGGCTATTGATAGTACTGCTATAAATATTGGGGTGCATGTGCCCCTTTTGAAACAGCGTACCTGTATCCCTTGGATAAATACCTAGTAGTGCAATTGCTAGGATGTAGGGTAATTCTGTTTTTAATTTTTTGAGGGACTTCCATGCTGTTTTCCAGAGTGGCTGCACCAGTTTGCATTCCCATCAGCAGTGCAGAAGAGATCCTCTCTCTCAGCATCCTCACCAACATCTGTTGTTGCCTGAGTTGTTAATGTTAGCCTTTCTGACAGGTGGGAGGTGGTATCTCATTGTGGTTTTGATTTGTATTTCTCTGATGATGAGTGATGTTGAGCATTTTTTCATGTGTCAGTTGGCCATGTGGATGTCTTCTTTGGAGAAATGTCTTCATGTCTTTTGCCCATTTCTTCACTGGATTATTTGTTTTTTGGGTGTTGAGTTTGGTAAATTCTTTATAGATTTTGGATACTAACCAACCCTTTATTTGATACATCGTTTGCAAATATCTTCTCCCATTCTGTCAGTTGCCTTTTTCTTTTGCTGATTGTTTCCTTCGCTGTGGGGAAGCTTTTTATTTAATGAGGTCCTGAAAGTTCATTTATGCTTTTGTTTCCCTTGCCTCTGGAGACGTATTGAGTAGGAAGTTGCTGCAGTCAAGATCAAAGAGGTTTTTGCCTGCCTTCTCCTCGAGGATTTTGATGGCTTCCTGTCTTACATTTAGGTCTTTCATCCACTGTGAGTTTATTTTTGTGTATGGTGTAAGAAAGTAGTCCAGGTTCATTTTTCTGCGTGTCACTGTCCAGTTTTGCCAGCACCACTTGCTGAAGAGACTGTCTTTACTGTCGTTATTCCATTGGATATTCTTTCCTGGTTTGTCAAAGATTAGTTGGCCATATGTTTGTGGGTCCATTTCTGGGTTCTCTATTCTGTTCCATTGATCTGAGTGTCTGTTCTTATGCCAGTACCATACATTCTTGATGATTACAGCTTTGTTTTTTATGTTTTATTTTTATTTCTTATGTTTACTTATTTTTGAGAGAGAGAGAGTGTGAGCAGAGGAGGGGCAGAGAGAGAGGGAGACACAGAATCGAAGCAGGCTCCAGGCTCTGATCCTTTAGCACAGAGCCCGACACAGGGCTTGAACCCACGAACTGTGAGATCATGACCTGAGCTGAAGTCAGACACTTAACCGACTGAGCCACCCAGGGCCCCCATGATTACAGCTTTGTAATACAGCTTGAAGTCCGGGATTGTGATGCCTCCTGCTTTGGTTTTCTTTTTCAAGGTTGCTTTGGCTATTTGGTATCTTTCTGGTTCCATACAGATTTTAGGATTATTTGTTCTAGCTCTGAAGAATGCTGGTGTTATTTTGATAGGAATACTGTATTCTTACAATAAAGCTAGAGAAAAGAAAATGATATGAAGAAAATCATAAGAAAAATAAGTTTACAGTATTGTACTGTATTTATTGGGAAAAAAAAAAATCTGCCTTTAAGTGGACCTGTGCAGTTCAAGCCTGTGTTATTCAAAGGTCGACTATACTTTTAGCCAAAAACTTTTGTCAAGGATTTTTATGATGTAGTACTATTTGAACACTATTTACAAAGTTACTATAAAGAATAAAATAGGTATTTATGAAATATTTTATATATAAATACAACTGAGATAAATATAAGCTGAAATATTGTCTTTTAAAGTAGCAAAACTTTTATTTTTTTAAACAGACCAAGACCTATGATTCTGTTACAGATAAATTTATGGATTTCTCCTTTGAAAAGGTAATCATTTCTTTGCATATATCATTTTACATAGTTTTCTTTCTTCCATGTTATCTAATTTTATAGTTAAACTTGGTCAAATTGAAAATATACTTATTTTTTCATCTTTTTTTTTTTTTTTTTTTTTTGGCCCCTTAAAGACACATAGTGCTTATATGCTGTTTTACAAACGCATGGAACCAGAGGAAGAAAATGGCAAAGAATTCAAATTTGATGTTTCGTCAGAGTTACTAGAGGTATAGTTAATTTAACTTAAACAGCAGTTTACAAGCATGTCAAGAATTTATGCAAGTAATAGAACTCCAAGAGCAGGCTATGGCAATGTTAGGATTTGTAATCTGGGATGGACCTTAACAGTGTTTATAGATAGTCTTGGTAATACTGATATATGACAGATGCATGTGAAGTGAATGAGATTAAAGTGAGTGGAAATAATTAGTAATATTAAAGAAAAGTAAGAATAAGACAGGTAAAATAGTTGATGGAATTGGGGCAACCTCATAAGTAACTTATATGTGTGGTAATGGATTGGGTGATTGGTGTTCGTTCCTTCTTTGCTTCATGTTACATATAAATGTGCCATATATTTGAAATGCACTTAAAATACTATCAAATGCTTTAAAATGTGTCTTGATTGTAGTATTGAGGTTTTCTTTGTTTTATAATGTAATAAGTGGTAGTGTTACTTTAACGCCTTAAGAGTTATAAAATACATTCACAACTCTGTGTGTGTTGTATCAATGTAATAAACTCAGCTGAAAGTACAAAATATAAATCTTCAAAAAGGTATACCTGGTAAAAATGTAATCTTCCATCTAAACAGTTCAGCTTTTACTATCTAATTGGTTAATATTTGCCCTGTTGCGGTCATGTCTTAAAACCAAGTGGAATTTTTTCCCCCAAACAAATAATCTTAACAGGTGTCTTACCTACCCATAATATTACTGATAAAAACACAAGAACATCCACATCTTTTAAACCTTTGAATTGGATTTACCAGCAAAATTAGGTGCTTCATCAGATTTCTTATTCTAGATAAGGACCCAACAGTATTTAATGACAACCCAGCCCACTTGTGAAGTAAAATGAAATTTTAACTGAAACCTTAAAGATGTATTTTGTTGGGGCATCTGGGTGGCTCAGTCAGTTAAGCATCCAACTTCGTCTCAGGTCATGATTTCACAGTTCGTGAGTTTGAGCCCCACATCAGGCTCTGTGCTGACAGCTCAGAGCCTGGAGCTTGCTTTGGATTCTGTGTCTCCCTCTCTCTGTTCCTCCCTCACTTGCTTCTCTCTCTCTTTCTGTCTCTCAAAAATAAAAATGAAACATTTAACATTTTTGTTTAACATTTGTTTGTTTTTGAAGGAAAGAGAGAGCATGAGCGGGGCAGGGGCAAGGAGAGAGGGAGACACAGAATTCAAAACGGACTCCAGGCTCTGAGCTTTCAGTGCAGAACCCAACGCAGGGTTCAAACTCCACAAACTGTGAGATCATGACCTGAGCCTGAAAATGAAACATTAAAAAAAAAAAAAGATGTATTTTGTTTACATCAGCGGTTCTGAAACTTCCTATTCTCAGAACTTTTATATTCTTAAAAAATATTGAGAACCTGGGGCACCTAGGTGGTTCAGTTGGGTCCTTCTTCATCTCAGATCATGATCTCACGGTTCCAGAGTTCGGCCCTGCTTCGGGCTCTGTGCTGATAGCTCAGAGCCTGGAGCCTGCGTCAATTCTGTGTCTCCCTCTCTTTCTGCCCCTCCCCCACACATGCTCTGTCTCTCTGCCTCTCAGAAATAAAACTAATTTAAAAAAATTTTTTCTTGGGGCGCCTGGGTGGCGCAGTCGGTTAAGCGTCCGACTTCAGCCAGGTCACGATCTCGCGGTCCGTGAGTTCGAGCCCCGCATCAGGCTCTGGGCTGATGGCTCGGAGCCTGGAGCCTGTTTCCGATTCTGTGTCTCCCTCTCTCTCTGCCCCTCCCCCGTTCATGCTCTGTCTCTCTCTGTCCCAAAAATAAATTAAAAAAAAAAAAAAAAAAAAAAAAGTTAAAAAAATTTTTTCTTTTAAATATTGAGAACCTTAAAGTTTTTTTAAATATTAGTTTTAATGTGGTGGTTATATCTGTCAATACTTACTATATTAGATATTAAAACAATTTTTAAAATTTACATTAATTTATTTAAAAATATCAAAAATAAACTTGTGACATACTAATATAAGTAACATTTTGTTAAAAAAATATTTTTCAGAACAAAACCCTGTTTTACATGTTGGCAAATCTTTTTAATATCTGATTTAATAGTTGACAGCTAGAGTCTCATAATAGCTTTTTGCATTTGCTCTGTTGTGATCTCATTCATCATTTAGCCTCTGGGAAACTTCATTCTATGCTCAAAAAAGAATGAGAGCTTAAAAAAGGCAGATAGCATCATCATATTACTAAAAAAATGGTGTAGATCTTACATATACCCTAAAATGGTCACAGGTACTCCACAGCTCTCTCAACCATTCTTTGAGAACCACTGATTTATGTGGTGACAAAAGGAAATCCATCCTTTTGCTCTACCAAAACAAGAAAAATAAACTACATCAAAATATTCTTGATTGCACATCTAAGCCAACCCTTTTTTCCTGGCATTGCTTTAGCTTATTAATTTAAAATGAGTTTGTTTGCATATACATTTTACTGAAAATATTAAAATATAATACTGTTACTTAATATTAACATAGATTTTAGGTAAAAACTAGAATCTGATCTTTTAAATTTGTACAGTTAAAATATAGCTAGTAGCAGACTTTCCCAAAGAGTAAATTGAAAATTTAGAGCTATAAAATTTATTAAGTTAACAAACATTATATAATGACTATTATGGATAAAACAAAATGCCCAGAAAGAGTAGTTGATTTGAATTGCTGGGGGAAATGATTAGGAAATGCTTCAGATTAGCCTTAAGCTGAGACTTGAAAGGTAGCAAAGAGTTAATCATGTGAAGATTACTCCAAGCAAAGAGTAGATTATGTACAAATTCCCTTAGGAAAGAAAGAGTTTATTGGCATGTTTTAGGAGCTGAAAGATGATCTCTGAGACTGTGATGATTAGTAAGTTCAAGGAAATGTGAGCCAAGATGAAATTGAATGGGATATAGAAAATACCTGGGAAAAATGTGATCATTGTAGTGAAGTAATTTCACACTTAGACACACCCAGATTGCTTCACATATGTTGTATTGTTAAAACATAAAAAGGATTGTCAAAAAATAGGGTGAATATTTCTGTAGGACAGAAATGGAACAGATATAAAAGCACTGAGTCTGGTGGAAAAACAGGACTACCAGGCTCTAGGGTCCCCTTTAGCTCTTTTGGGGTAAAGGGGACAAAAATTATGACAGAGGATCTAGAGCCGAGCTCATGGCTAGAAGTTGAAAGCTGGGAATGGAGCTCCATTGGTGTGAAAAAGCATTGATGGTCGAATGCTGCCAAAGTTTTCTTGAAGCTACAGCTTTCTAGAAAGCTGCGTGCATAGAAATGCTAGAGTACCAAGAACTCTGAAGCAAACCATTCAGTGACTAGGTCTGCATCAATGTGGAGCAGGAGCCCTAATACATAATTCTAAGAGCTGGTTCTAGACTAGAGTAGTGGGCTGGGAAGCAAGTAGAGGTAGTTGAAAATCTTTAGGAAGGATCAACACAGGCAGTAATGTCAGTAATCAACATAAATATGTTCCAGATAAAAATAACTTTATGGAACTAACAACAACTCAGAGCATGTTTAGGGTATTCACAGAGTTAAAGGAACACAAAAACTAAAGTGAGCAGAGAAGTTACTCTAAAGGCTCATGTCAGAAATAATTATTTTTCATAATTTTTACAGAATAAGCCAGGAAATCACCTCTTAAGTCAACCAACCTGAATTGTTTTTATTTTGCCAGTTTTCGAACATAAACCTTTCTCATAACCTGTTTTTATCAAAACAGGACATAATTTTATTCATTTATATATTCGCTCTTGAGACAAATGGTATTTCAGAGTTCTTCCTTTCACAGTCTGTATAATTGCATTTTTAAAAAACTAATTGCTTGAGGTAGCCAGATACAGAATGACAACATTGGAGCAGGCTTAGTAGCCATTTTCATATTCTTGTATACCCAGAAAAAAATCAACATGAATTTTAAGTGCCTGTATTTTTTGCTTTTTTTGTTTCTTTTAGAGCAAATCTTTTTTTGTCTAATAAAAATACTAGTAAAATGTAATGAAGCAAATGCTTTCTGATATGTAATGTTAACATTTTCTTTTACTTCAGTGGATTTGGCATGATAACATGCAGTTTCTTCAAGACAAAAACATATTCGAACATACGTATTTTGGGTAAGTTTTGTAAATTTAGTAATAGATTTTTGTTACACATTTAAAACAAATCTTCTTCTGTAAGAAATGTAACTTAACTTTTTTTTAATTCTAGGTTTATGTGGCAGTTATGTAGTTGTATTCCCAGTACATTACCAGATCCTAAAGCTGTTTCCCTAATGACAGCAAAGGTAATCTATAAGCCTTAGATAGTTTTTCAAAATTGACTACTTTAAGATAATTAAATATTTTTTGCTTAATCTTTTCTTACAGTTAAGCACTTCCTTTGTCCTAGAGACGTTTATACATTCAAAAGAAAAGGTATGTGTTGTGTTTCGTAGATTTTTGTGTCATTTATCAGATAACTTCTGGTTTTCATGATCTTTAGCTCAGAAGTAGATGCCTTAAGTGACTTCTTTCTTTTTCTTTTTTAGCCCACAATGCTTCAGTGGATTGAACTCCTGACCAAACAATTTAATAATAGTCAAGCAGCTTGTGAGGTGAGAATAATTCAACAAACAATGCATAATTTAATGTGCACTTTTTTATTTACTTTTCTTCTTAGATGCTACAGCAAAATTATTGTATTTTATAATAGGGATCCCAATGTAAATTGTTCCTAAAATTACTCAACAACTGAGAAAGTTGTCATTTATGTGTCCTATCCATTACACTGATTAAACAATTGTTAAGGTATTTAAAAATCCTTGGGTGCCTCTCCCCCCATGTATTAGAATTAAAAATACAGAAAATTCAGAAGACTGATACCAGATATTTCTTAACTAATTTTGAATATTATAAAACAATAGTTGATAACAAAATCTTCCTTCCCCCTCCAAGATAAAAATGCATATATCCTAGTATATCAGTTTATGTCCAATTTTATCTTCTATATTGTGGTCTAATGTATCCCTGTAACAATATATCCTTAAGGATAATCTGCTCACAAGTAATGATCACTTAACCATATTGGCATCTTACTGTTATTTTATTATTTCTTGATTAGTTCCCAAAGTGATATAAGCCTTTCTAGGAATTCAAGTCTTAAAATTTTCCTGAGGTGGGAGATAGCAGTATAGTGTACAATAGATGAAATTAGTTGAAGACTTTTTTTCTTTTTTTCTTTTCTTTTTTTAATTGTTTATTTTTGAGAGAGAGAGAGGGAGGGACAGCATTAGCAGGAGAGGGTCAGAGAGAGAGGGAGACACAGGATCAGAAGAAGGCTCCAGGCTCTGAGCTGTCAGCACAGAGCCCGATGCGGGGCTCGAACCCACAGACTGCAAGATCATGACCTGAACTGAAGTCAGACAACCAACTAGCTACCCAGGTGCCCTGAAGATATTTTTCTTATGTATAAGTTCATCTGATTATGCCTTGAAGCAGTGGAATTAGAGAATCTGATTGTTGTAGAATACAAATACAAAGCCATAATTTTTTAAAACTTTGTAATGAGTATTTCAAAACGAGCACAAAAGTAGAAAGATAATGAACTCTTGGGTACCTATCACCCAGTTTCAACAAATAGTAACATTATTTTGTTTTCATCTCTTCCTCGTGTCTGTTTTGAGGTATCTTAAAGCAAACCCAGATAGCATATCATACACATCCATGAGTACTGAGTATGTATCTCTGATGAGAACTTTAAAAAATATATATAACCATGATTCCATACTCCTAGTAAAATTAGAAGTGGTTCCTCAGCATCATCCAATACTCATTTTGTGTTCACTTTTCTCTAGTTGTCTAAAACATGATTTCGCAGTGCCTAGGTGGCTCAGTCGGTTGAGTGCGGACTTAGGCTCAGGTCATGATGTCGCTGTCTGTGAATTTGAGCCCCACATCGGACTCTTTTGCTAATAGCTTAGAACCTGGAGCCTACTTTGGATCCTGTCTCCCTCTTTCTCTGCCCCTCCCCCACTTGTGCTCGGTCTCTCTCTCTCCCTCTCCCTGTCAAAAATAAACATTAAAAAAAATTTTTTTTAACATTTTTTGGGGCCACCTGGCTCGGCCCAGTGGTCTAAGCATCCAACTTTGGCTCAGGTCATGATCTCAGTTCATGAGTTCGAGGCCCATATCTGGCTGTCTGCTGTCAGTGCAGAGCCTGCTTCAGATCCTCTGTCTCCCTATCTGCCCCCACCCCCAAATAAACAAACATTAAAAAAATTTTTTTAATGTTTTTCTTCTCTCAGTTTGCTTGTTTGAAGTAGTATTTAAACAAAGGCTACATTTTGCTTTTGTCTCTTAAATCAACTTTCATCTGTAGCAGTTAATAACTTTTTTTTTCCTCTTTGCTACTTTGTCATTTGATCTGCAGAATTCTCTACATGCTTGTTTTGACTGATTGTATCCTCCTGGTGTTAGTTAACAAGTTCCTCTATTCTCCACCCCTTTCATGTTTTCATATATAGTGTTGCCACTACACACACACACACACACACACACACACGTATATATATACGTGTGTGTGTGTGTGTGTAATTAAAATTCTCTACACTTATCAGTAATTGTGTATATATATATGCACACAGTAAAATTCAGTATTACAGGAGTTAAGTGATTAAGAGATATCTGGAAATCATTGATAATTGTCTTAGCATAAAGAAGTGTTTTTTGTTATCAAGGGAACATAATTTCTTTTTAAACAGAAAAAAACAAATCAGTGCATCATGTTATTAATAGGAACAAAAGATAACTGCAGTCTGACATCTGTGAGAAACAAGAGGAAAATAGTATTCCATTTTATTATGTTAAGGGCTGTAGGTTGCCATGATGCAGGTTGTACACTGTGATGTAGATGGCATTCATGAAATTCTGTAGTTAGAGGACCCTGATTGTGACTTTTGGCATTTTAGAGTTTTGGACTTTGTATCAGTTAAAGAATCTGTTTTGGTAAGAACTTAAACTAATCGAAACATTGACTAGAAGTAAAATCCTTATGTGATTTTTTTTTTTTTAAATCCTGTATTTAACAAGTATTGGTTGAATGTTTATATCACACTATTTTTCTACAGTGGTTTTTGGACCGTATGGCTGATGATGACTGGTGGCCAATGCAGATACTAATTAAGTGCCCTAATCAAATTGTGAGACAGGTAAGAAAAAGAGTGTTTGAAAAAGAGGTAGCCTTCAAACTAATAATTCTAAATTTGCCTGTGAATGTATTTTAACCCAGCATTGAAAAGTAGTTTGAAAAGACTGACCTCTTATCAAAAAAATAATTTTGCTGTTGTTTCATCAGCTTCTTTTAGCAAATCAACTATCTTTCCAACCAAGTGATTAAAATCATTCACATTTCCTGGTTGTAGGAAGATAGCTTTAACTCCCTGTTCTCTCAGATCCTACTATGGCTGCTTTCTGAGTTGTACTGATTCTTTTTCAGAACCTTAGATATTCTAACCATGGTAGAGTGTTGTAATGGCCTTAAAAATTAAATGAATAGTATATTACATTTCTGTGAAAGATTTTGAACTGTCACATGAAACAATTTGTGTCTCCTTAAATCTTTGGGAAAATTAGACCAAAAAAAAAGTAAATATTTTATATTCACTTATGACACAGAACCGAAAATTTAATCTGAAAATGCCACTTTTCCCTTATTACTGACAAACAATTTTTACACCATAAAATTAATCAAAACCTTTCAAAGTGTAAAATACAGTAGTTCTGTCCCCAGACTTATGCACCCATCATCTAATTTTTATAATCCTGCTAAGAGAAACTCCATACCTATTAAGTCACTCCCCATTTTATCCTGTTGCTTCTTTTCAGCCACTAATGACAGCCCCTTATCTATGAATTTGCCTACTTAATGATATGGATTTGCTTATTTAATGATAATTGGAGTCACACATTTTGTGGTCTTTTAATATTGTCACTGATTTAGCAGTGTTTTCAAGGTTTATCCATGTTGTAGCATGTATCTGTACTTTTTTGCCAAATTGTATTCCATTGAATGGATATACTAAATATTGTTTATCCATTCAGCAGTTGATGAACATTTGGGATGTTTTCACTTGGCTATTTTGAATAATGCTGCTCTGAACATTTGTGTACAAATATTTGTGTGGACATATGTTTTCAGTTATTTTGGGTATCTACCTAGGAGTGGAATTCCTGGGTCATATGGTCACTCTAGGTTTAATATTTTAGGAACGACCAAAAATTTCTGTGGTGTCTGCACCAGTTTATGTTCCCACCAGCAATCTATGAGATTTCTTTTTTTCACTGTCTTCTTCAGCATTTGTTACTGTCTTTTTGATTTTAGCTCTCCTAATGTGTGTGAAGTAGTTAGTATGTCATTGTGGTTTTGGTTTGCATTTCCCTAATATTTAATGATAGTGAACATCTTTTCATGTGCTTAGTGGCTATTTGTATATTTTATTTAGAGAATCCCAACCCTTTTTAATCCATGTTTCTTTTAGGTAAACTTAAATCACATTTCCTTCCCTTAGTCATTGACCTCTGATAAGCAGCTATCCTTCCCTATTCCACTCTTTTAAAGAGATGGATGCTAAGTTTTCTGTTCTGTATATCTCCATTAATCAAGAGGTTTTTATGAAGCTTTGTGGGTTTTTTGTGTGTGTTTTCTATTACTGAAATGTATAGTTTATTGTTGTTTTTTCATTTATTACAAAAGTGATTATTTTTAAGCTACCTTTACCTTATATTTTTAGTCCAGGTGAGATGTCAGAAGAGCTTTAGAATGTCAAAAGATAATCTGTGGGGAAAAGAAATGGTTGGCAGAGAGTTTTGAATCATGTTAATTTTTTAGTATCTCTATTACCTGATAAAGTTGGCTCTTAGATTGTTACAACTTTTCGTTTATAGATGTTTCAGCGTTTGTGTATCCATGTGATTCAGAGACTTAGGCCTGTGCATGCTCATCTTTATCTACAACCAGGAATGGAAGATGGGTAAGAAGTGCCTTTTGAACATTTTATTTTTAAGCTTTTTAATTATACACCTACAGAGTATTTTTAAATATCCACAGTGAAACATTTGGATTCTTCTATTTAAAAATAATCTGTAATGATACCGATCAAGGAGAGAAAACTTTTATTTTTGATCTTTAAAATTGTCTACAAGTAACTTCATGATTGAGTTAGCCAGACACAATAATTAGAATCCACCTACTTAAATTATTGCAGTCTATTGCAAAGATGAAAGATAAATTTGGGTTTTTAAAAACATCTCTCCTTCCAGAATATCTATCCCCAGACTTCATACTGTCTCTGAGATATTAAATTATATTTTCAGGTCAGATGATATGGATGCCTCAGTGGAAGATATTGGTGGTCGTTCGTGTGTCACTAGATTTGTGAGAACTCTGTTATTAATTATGGAACATGGTGTAAAACCTCACAGTAAACACCTTACAGAATACTTTGCCTTCCTTTATGAATTTGCCAAAATGGGTGAAGAAGAGGTAAAGCTATATCTTATTTCTGGGATTATGTACCTGTTTTCAGTATTTAAAACTTCATTGTTTTTATGTTATATTTTTAAATCGATGTTTTTTATTTTTAGAGCCAGTTTTTGCTTTCACTGCAAGCCATATCTACAATGGTACATTTTTACATGGGAACCAAAGGGCCTGAAAATGTAAGTGCAGTTCTCTCTCATATTGGGGAATTTAGGGGTCCATGTTTTCAAGTTTGTATCATGGAAAGTCCTTAGACATTAGAACCCTTTAAAGTCTCTTCTGGCCCTGATATTAGATAATGTTAAGGGTCTGAGTTTGGTTGATATTTTTAATGAATGTAGCAAGAGAAGAAATAATCAAATAATGATTTCATTGGCAAGGCCCTAGAACAAAGCAAATATATTTAGGCAAAGTAGCCACCACCTGTTTTGGAGTCCTATCAAATGTATGTCATCTCAGTGAACATTTTTGCTGGCCGTATTTTTAAGCCCTTTGCTATTGAGTTTGTAAAATCTTGCAAAAATTTAAGTAGCTGGTCTATTCATAATTATGAAAGTATTATATGAACTTTGTCTTGTCTGTGACGACCACATTGGCTTGTGCCCTATTTTTACTGTTGTTACCTCCGTTTTACAGATCAGGAACTTGAGGCTTAAAGAAGTTAACTTGTTTTAGACCACAGTGAATTGGGCTTTGATCTTTGGTCAGACTCCTGAGCTAAACTGTTAAACCATTATACAGTAATGCTTCTCAGAATATGGGCTTTTACTACCTAATTCCTGACTATATTGTGACCTGTTCAGACTGCTTTTCTTTTGCTTTTTAAATCATAAAATGTCTTCAGCCTCTTGCATTTCAAAGCCCAAGTGCATATCTCTTTGGAAGACTTACTATTTGGATTATCTGAACACTATTAATTTGTGTAACTGGCATTTTTATTAAATAGGAAATGCTGTTTTATCATACTCATATAAAAGTTGATCTTGATTTATCTTCCAAGGGACTTGCCTGTAAGAAAAAAGAAATTGTTAAAAGATTTATCCCCGTAGGTGAGGTGTAAATAGTCACGGTGTTGAGAATCATTGTTCTTTACAGTTCTGCCTGCTGTGTCTAAAGTTGTCCTGAATGTTGTTTAGACTCTTAAAAGTTAAGGTTAGGCCTTTGTGTGGTTGTTCTTTAATACATGCTCCTGCCACCATTTACATAGGGTAGTTTTGTAAAAGGTTCAAGTTATTTTCTCTCTGGATAATTCAGTATTGACATATTAGTTCTAACATTTTGTTCTGTTCTAGCCTCAAGTTGAAGTATTATCAGAGGAAGAAGGGGAAGAAGAGGAGGAGGAAGAAGATATTCTCTCTCTGGCAGAAGAAAAGTACAGGCCGGCTGCCCTGGAAAAAATGATAGCTTTAGTTGCTCTGTTGGTTGAACAATCTCGCTCAGAAAGGTGAAATGTTTCAACATTCAAAATGCTTAAAGCATGTTTGATTTTATTCCTTCTACATACTTGTTTTACCACTACTAGCTTTTGTTACATAATTCCTTTTAAATAACACCACTATTTATCAACTCTTGTGGCATAAGTATTTCAATCTTTTGTATGAAACTCTTACTTTCACTGAGTCATGTTAGAAATATACGTTGAAGAAATATACAGTAAAATATTTAGCAAAACTATATGTGCGTTCATCCTTTGACCTAGCAATACTACTTCCAGAAATGTGTGCCCCAAATACAGAAAGATGTATGTACAGTGATATTTATTGAAGTAGTTAGTTTATAACAGCAGAAGACTGGAAATATCCACCAAAAGGGGATTAGTTGACAAAAGCCGGCATCCACTCAGTAGAATACTCTATTGCTGAAGAAAAAAAGCATGGGAAATTATCTGTACTACCATGGAGAGGTGTTTAGGATAAATATTACTAAGTGAAAAAAGCACGGTGGAGAAAACTGTGTATAGTATGGTACTTTTTAAGAAAGGGGAGGCTATAAGGGGAGAGTGGGGGAGAGAGAGATTGAGAGCATGTACACCCAATTTCCATTATTCCTCATTATGGATCTCCTGTTTCCAAATCTGCCTACTTGCTAGGATTTATTGCAATCCCAAAATAAGTACTCATGGCACTTTTACAGTCATTTATTGTGGGCTGCAGATGTACATGTGCAGAGTGGCAAAAAATTAGAGTTACCTGACACATATTTTTCTAGCCAAGGTCAAACATGATGACACTGTGCCTTCCTGTTTCACTTCTCATGTTGTAAACAAATATCTTTTTCATGGTTTATGCCATGTTCGTCACATTTGTGCTTTTTTAGTGGCTTGGTATTTAAAATTGCCCCCATATATAATGCTAAGTGCTATCTAGTGTTCCTAAGCCCATTAAGTCCGTAATGTGCCTTAAAGAGAAAATGCACATTAGACAAGCTTCATTCAGATATCAGTTATAGTATTATTTGCTGTGACTTCACTGCTAATGAATGAACAACATATATTAAATAAAGTATCTTTAAATAGAAACACACATAAAACAAGGTAACGTATTGATTGGTTGAAGAAAATGTTGTGACCAGAGGCTCACAAGAGCCAACCTTGTATTTCCCTTATGAGCAATGATTAAATAATCACTAATTCAATGTTTGCAGCACATTATAGAACATAAGTACTACAATAACAAGAATTTACTGTATTTTTAAAAATTGAAGTCTAAATTAAGAAAAAAAAAGTAGTTTCCTATGGTTGGGGGAGGGGAAAACAGACTAGAAAGGACAGAAATGAAAACTTGACTTCTATGAATATATGTTGTTGTTTTTTTTTTTTAGATTTAACTTGTAATCATGTAAATGTTTTATATAATTATAAGTGAATTAATAAAATGCAATCCCTAAAAACCAAAAGCAGACTGAAATAAATGAACTATATATTGACCTGGTGGCATAGTCATTGGAGAGGAATTCATTAAAATGACTTTAGAGCACATTAACTGTAAATTCCTAGTTGTACATGAAGGACAAAAAGAATTGTAAAATTATCCTAAACTGTTTTACTAAGTATATTGTTAATAATGTAATTGTGATTATTATTCTGAAACAAACGTATATTATAGAATAAAGCAAATAGTAATTGTCAGTGTCATTCGAAACGAAGATTTTCAGCAAAAGAAGGAAGAAATAGAGATAGAATATTGTAGGTTTTTTATATAAGTTCTTTAAAACTAAATTTGAATTTGGGAAGATCAGTAGAGTTTATGGTGTATTTTGTCTTAAGCAAACAAAAAATGTTTTATATACTCCCGATTTTCTGAAAGGGCTTAGAAATCTTGCCCAACCCAGAATCCATGTGTGCCACTGGCATCTGGATTATAGTCTCCAGATACCATTTCCTGTGGTAAAAAAATCAGGATTCCTTGAAAAAAAAAAAAGGCCAATTCCAGGTCTTGGGCAAGAAAGAAATGGGCCGTTTTGCAAAGCAGAGACCATCAGAGACTACTGAGATTATATATGTTAAAAGGACTCAACCAATTTAAGGATATTTCTACTGGTTATAGATTGGACAACCCGAGTATCAGTAATATAAGAATAATTACAAGTGGACAAAAATGTAAAATGCATCACAGATGTTTAAATCCATGAGTTTGTAATGGTGCCTAAAAATTAACAAACAAAATACTTGTAACCTTTGGAGTATAGTAGGAAACCAAATCATAATTTTGGAAACTTATTAATAAAGGAATGATATCAAGCATTTATCTTATCAGCAAGAATTATCCCTCATGGCAACCAATGGGTAAATGAGAGGAAGTTTGCTGTCTTGGAGGTATTCGAGCTAATAAATGAGCAAGTAATGCTGGAATTAGTATGTCTGTATTTTGCAACCTGAATGAAGTAATGGATCTAGGAAATGATCATCATTGACTGAAAATGCTACAAAAAGACAGCCTTTCATTGTGTGCCTCCTGATGAAAGTCAATACCATCTCCTATAAAGCATGCTTGATTAAAAAGATCAAACCCAGATATGATCAAGTCTCTAGATCTAAACTACCGGTTTACAGGAAATACGGCGTCAGAGGAACATGTTAAAGCAACACCCCAAGGATACAGTGAACAAAATGGAAATGTGGGATATTCTTCAAGACGAACCACCTACTTTCTTCAATTCATAAATTGCAAGATAAAAATAAAATTGGAGGGGAAACCAGTAGTCTCTAAGATACTTAAAAGACATTTGAACCACTTGGAACAGAGGACTTTATGTGGATCTTGATTCAAACAGATTAAATATTAAAATTTTTTTTAGAAACTTGAGGTAATCATACACTGGATATTGTATGATAGTAAAGAATTGTGGATTTATTTTAAGTGTGAGTAATGGTAGTATGGATGTTTTTTACATTTTTCTGTTAGAAATATATACTGAAGTTTTTGGATTAAATGGTAAAATACCTGGAATTGCTTTAGAATAGTCCGTATTGAGTGAGTGAGAGGTACAAATGAAACAAGCCTGGTCATGAATTAGTAATTTGAAGCTGAGTAATGGGATACTTCCACTATCTTACTGTTTTCCTATGTGTCTGAAATGTTCTATAAGTTATTACAGAAATTATAAACTGGTAACTGAAAACTCTTTAGTATTTCTTATAAGTTCATTTTGTTTTAAAGGATCTCATGTAAAAAAAAAAAAAAAAAACTAAGACCCATTCTAGTGTTTATAATACACAAAAATATAGCGTTAATTAAATGTGAAATAAAGTAGATTTGGGCTTCCACAATTCTGGTATCTTGAAAAATTGTCTAAGAGACGTCTAGCAAGTAAGTTTAGCTAGCAGAAGTTTCAAAAGTCATTTTGTGTTAGTGGTTTGGTACAGTTGTAATTGAATTGGCAGTTTTGATGCATGTCATGATGCAAACAGCTGTAACGTAGCACAGAGGGAAGAAAAACTTATTTCCACTAATGTTTCCTTTCAGGCATTTGACATTATCACAGACTGACATGGCAGCATTAACAGGAGGAAAGGTAATACTTTCTATATTAGAGGATTTGATAATCGCACAAATAATAATGGTTCTTAAATGAACAACTTTTACTTTTAACAGGGATTCCCCTTCTTGTTTCAACATATTCGTGATGGCATCAATATAAGACAAACTTGTAATCTGATTTTCAGCCTCTGTCGATACAATAATCGACTTGCAGAACATGTAAGTGCTGAGATACAGTCTTAAAGTTTTTTGGTAATTTTTAGAAGAATGTTCTGAAATCCTCCTTTTTCTGTTTTAGATTGTGTCTATGCTTTTCACATCAATAGCAAAGTTGACTCCTGAGGTATGTACACATTAGCTAATTCATGTTTTTAAGACTACTAGTGCTTTCAAATAAACCTTTCTAATTGTTCTTGAAAAAATATCAAGGTTTCTCCCATAACATAACTTAGTTTTATTTATTTGTTCTAAATGTTTATGTATTTTAAGAGAAAGAGCACGAGCAGGGGACTGGGAGGGGGAGAGAGAGAGAGAGAGAGAGAGATTGATTGATTGATTGATTTTGCAGGGCTGAAACTCACAAACCATGAGATCATGACCTAAGCCAAAATCAAGAGACACTTAAATGACTGAGCCACCCACGTGCCCCACCACAACTTAGTTTTAAGTGTGTAACTAAATACACTGAATTACCCCTTTGTATTTTGTTATCATAAATGTAATTTTCCCAATTAAATATAAATTTACATATAAGTTTAACATACTAGAATGCCACCTAGATAGTAACCTTTGAAGTTTGATTTGAAGCATATATCATAATTGTGTTTAAGGAAAAAATAGACCAACCAGGACTCGGCATAGATGAAAAAAGATGTGGAAAATATAGTAATATAGTAGTATATAAAAGTATTTTTGTAAAATGGTAATGTTACAGCCACTTTATTGATACATACTTGTCAAATATTAATGTAAATTACACCTTAGTGATGAAGGGATGCTACACGAAACTTTTAACCTAAATTGTTCCAAGTACCAAGCTTGTCTCAATAATGAGTTTTGATTTGCTTTTTTTCCAAATTGACATCCAGAAGAATATGTGTTTTCTGTTACATGTGGTACCCTTGCAATTGACTTTGTATCCCAGTTTGAGCCTGCTGCTTTATGATAGTTCAGTTTATATGCAGGAGTTCTGAGGTCTTGTCACACAGATTTTTTTTTTTTTTAACGTTTATTTATTTTTGAGACAGAGAGGCAGAGCATGAACAGGGGAGGGGCAGAGAGAGAGGGAGACACAGAATCTGAAGCAGGCTCCAGGCTCTGAGCTGTCAGCACAGAGCCCGACGCGGGGCTTGAACTCACGGACCGTGAGATCACGACCTGAGCCGAAGTCGGACGCTTAACCGACAGAGCCACCCAGGCGCCCCTTGTCACACAGATTTAAATGTGATGTGTAGAAGAGTTTTACGTGTTTCTTTTCTGCAGAAACAGAAGGGTTCAAATACATTTAAATTCACAGGTATATATGTGTCTTACAGGCAGCCAATCCTTTCTTCAAATTGTTGACTATGCTAATGGAGTTTGCTGGTGGACCTCCAGGAATGCCTCCCTTTGCATCTTACATTCTGCAGAGGATATGGGAGGTAAGTAAGTCTTGCAGTAGATATTTTAGTATTTCTTTTTCTGAGAATTTTATTTTCCTAATGAAGTCATTAGCAGTTAAGTACCAGATTCTTCTTAGGTAATCCAAAATGGTTTAAGTAAGTCACAAGCCAGGGAAGAAGGCTTTAATTAGGAGGTTTGGGGTTAAAAAGAGTTCTTGTCTAGTCTCCCACTCACTTTAAAGAAAGTCTTTAAAGACTTTCTTGTAGAGTCATAGAAAAAAGCCTTTAGCCAATCTAGGGTGCTCATTCCCCTCCCCTCAAAAAGGATTCTGTGAAGTGATAGGATCTTAGAAATACAAGCCAGGTGTTTTCAGCAGTTGACAGAAATGGTAGAGGAAGTACCAACAGCTTCCTCTCTTTCAGAGTTGCTGTTGTGGTCACCGAATTTCTTTTTAGTGAGCGTGAGGAAACCTACTCTCTAGACCAGGGGTCAGCAAACTTTTTCTCTAACTGGTCAGTTAGTAAACATTTTAGGCTTTGTGGGCCCTGTGATCTCTCTTGCAACCACTCCACTGCTACTTTAGCATAAAACCATCTAGACAGTACATAATGAGCGGGTAAGGCCCAAAAGCCATAGTTTTCCAACTCTAGATTCCTAGGTTTCCTTTTCCCGTGAAAAAAATCTCTCCAGCAGTGCAGTTACTATTTTTCATTCTCATGAGCAGTAATAGATGAGGCAAGCAATAAGAAAAATAAAGATGAGAAACTTTATAGAATTAAAAGCATTGTTAATTAAGTTTATAAATTTAACAAGACGTAAAAATCATTGAATTCTCTTCCTGGCTCTGTGTTAGAGCCCTTGGTTATTTTAATTTTATTTTGCAAACTAATGTCAGATTTTTCTGAATGATAGACATAGCTTTAAAAGTGGAGGAAAACATGGGTGAAACTTCTTTTAGGCTCTAGTTTTCAAAAGTCTGTCTTGGCTGTAAGTGTTTAATGATATATACCAAAAGTAAGTAAAACAGTAACTGTTCAATCAGTTGGTTTTATATTCCGTTCTTGTCATTTTATTTGTAGGTAATTGAATACAATCCTTCTCAGTGTCTGGATTGGTTGGCAGTACAGACACCCCGAAATAAACTGGCACACAGCTGGGTCCTGCAGAATATGGAAAACTGGGTCGAGCGGTTTCTTTTGGCTCACAATTATCCTAGAGTCAGGACTTGTAAGTCACATATTCAGAACTTATCGAACCATTTGTTCCAAGTTTTGCTTTTGTTTGTTTTTTAAGGTGACTATAGTATGCCCATTGTTGTATGGAGCAAAGGCTCTTGGAGATACTGTTCTTAAAGGCCAAAGTTACATTAGTATTTGGAAACCTATGACCATGTTTTGCAAATATCTGCAATGTTTTTGGTGTCTTAAGGATAAGAAACTGTCCTGTTTTGGGTGACCTAACCACCGCTACCATCTTTGTTTCCTTAATAGACAACAAAAGATATCAGCATTAAGTGAACAGAATAAAGGATCATAAAATCCTATTTTAAAAGTGACCTCAAGGCTAAGAGTAAAGTAATAATAAAGACATAGAGCAAGCTGAGAGAAAATATTCACTGAAGTTATGGGAGTTAAATGATAAATCCTTTACACAGGCTGGAAGGGAACAAACAAAGATCTTGGAAGACAGGTGGACAAATACGAAGAATAGATATTTCACAGATTAGGAAATTGCTCATAAATAAATAGAATATTTCCTCTTTTGATAATATTCAAAGAAACAAAAATCAGAATAGTATTTTTAAATTTCTTTTTTTTTTTTTTTTTTTTTTTTTTTTTTCCCAACATTTTTTTTAAATTTATTTTTGGGACAGAGAGAGACAGAGCATGAACGGGGGAGGGGCAGAGAGAGAGGGAGACACAGAATCGGAAACAGGCTCCAGGCTCCGAGCCATCAGCCCAGAGCCTGACGCGGGGCTCGAACTCGCGGACCGCGAGATCGTGACCTGGCTGAAGTCGGACGCTTAACCGACTGCGCCACCCAGGCGCCCCTAAATTTCTTTAATCACTAAATTTAAAATCATATTTCCTAGCTGTCTGCTGAAAAGGCCTAGAATCAGTGACATTGCAGTAGCAACAAGCACATCAAATACCCAGATCTCTGTTTCTAAACACTATTCTCTGATAAAACAAATAATAGCCCTTTGAAGAAATGGCTGATTCCAGGACTGGGGCAGGTAATCTGCAAGATGAGCCTGGAGCATCTTGTAAGACCAGAAAGTAAAGAAGTATTCAAAAAAACAAAATAATGGGGGTATATCAAAGGGACACAAGACCAACCTGAAAGAATTCCCAGTGGCTAAAGCTGGAACAATTTGGGTAAAAAAATAAATAACATATCACTGGATTGTACCAGCAGTGTAAAATAAATAGCCCTGAATCCGTACTGATAAATAGTTAAGTAAATAAATGGAGACAAATCTCCCATACAGAAGAATCCTAAATAATTTATGTACATCCTTCAAGAAGGTGGAGCTTAATCTCCCAACCCCTTGAGTATGAGTTTGGTGACTTGCTTTCAAAGAGTAGATGGTAGGTTGTTAGTTTAACTTTAAGTGAAGAAATTTGACAAACATAAACTCAGCCAGGTGATTAAGGTTAACATCAATGATATGTGTTGATAGCATGTACCCTTGATATCCTTGATGTAATACAATGTGTAAAGGGCACCTTACCTGTGTGTTCTTCCCTACAAAAACCCATAAGTTGAGTCTAATAGTGATAAACAAGAGACAGACTCCATTTGAGGGACATTATTCAAAAATACCTGACCCCAGTAATCCTCAAAACTGTCAAGGTTTTCGAAAAGCGAGGAGAGCCTGAGAAACTGTCACAGTTAAGAGGAGCTTAAGGATTCGTGATAACTAAATGTAATGTATCCTAGATCCAAAATAAAAGAACATTAAGGCAAAACTAATAAAATCTAAAGTATGGAGGTTAGTTGAAAGTAGTGGTTCCTTAGTTACAACAAATGTACCATAGTAATAATAGATGTTAATAATAGGAGAAAGGGGGAAAAGAGTGTATGGGAACTGTGTTTTCTGCCTACTCTAAAATTTTGTTTAATGTTTATTTTTGAGAAAGCATGAGCAGGGGAGGAGCAGAGAGAGAGGAGACACAGAATCCAAAGCAGGCTGGATCCAGGTTCCAAGCTGTTGGCAAAGAGCCCAACGTGGGGCCCAAAGTCATGAACCATGAGATCATGACCTGAGCCAAAGTTGGAAGCTTACCCGACTTAGCCACCCTGGCACTCCTGTTCTACTTATTGTAAAATTAAAAGATTACTTGGAGAAAACATCTTAAACTTGTGGGTACACGTGGATTGGCATTGGTACTCATAGGCTCATTTTTCCTGCCACTTTATGTAACTCAATAGTAATGGGTTATTTGTAAATGCTGACATGTATGTTGGTGGCATTCATGTCCTGACTTCTCATCATAAAGCAATAAAAAAAACATACACTAAACCAAAAAAATTTTGTTTAAACAAATGGTTACTCCTAATATTCATGACAGTACTGAGGATATGGTATTCTCATACACGGCAGTGAAGTAAGTTAACATTACGGTATGAAAGGCCATTTAGCAATATGTATCAAGATACTTCAAAATGCTTTGCCCTTTTTAAATTCAGTAGTATCATTTGAAGGATTCCAATAGAAGTAAGTCATCTAATGTATGGATGCCTAAATAGCATTAGTTATAATTGTGAAAAATTAAAAACTGGATGTTCAGCTGGGAAATAAATTGTTAATAATGAATCATTTAAAAATTATAATAGTTTTAGGGGTGCCTGGGTGGCTCAGTCTGTTAAGTGTCCAACTTTGGCACAGGTCATGATCTCACAGTTGAGTTTGAGCCCCACTTGGACTAGGATTTTCTCTCTCTCACTCGGTCTCTGTCTCTCTCAAAATAAATAAACTTAAAAAAAATAAAAATTGTAATAGTTTTAGACTATAGTAAACACATAGTAACATAGTTTTAGACTATAGTAAACACATAGTGTTGTGTGGTGAAAAAGTGCTTTTGATAATGTAACTTGAAAAAACAGCCAAAATATTTTCATAGAACAATAAACCTTAGAATAAGAATTAGAGTAACATGTATAGAAGAAAAACTACAGAGAAATACTATTAAATCTTAAAAAATAATTTTAAGGAATGCTTTAGAATGTTTAGAGAAAAGAAGAAAAATGGAGGCATGATAAGTGTCTTAAAATAGTTGAAGAGTTGCCATATAGAAATGGAAGTAGATTTGTCCTAAGTTCTCTCTAGCATAGAACTTAAATAAAGGAACTCTTCAGTCATAGCAAGGCAGTTTTTTACAAAATGGTCTGTTCTTTCATATTGACCTTCTTAACTGTTGTCAGTGATAAACATAATTTAAAAGCTGTGTATTTCTCCCAAGGAGAACTTATTTTTTATTTAAAAGCAGATAGCTCTTCAAGAAATAAATAGATGGTTTGGTATATGATAAAGCAAAGCTAAATGTTAATTGTGGAATTTAAGTGGGTCTTTATTTTATTTTATTTTTTTAACGTTTATTTATTTTTGAGACAGAGAGAGACAGAGCGTGAACGGGGGAGGGGCAGAGAGAGAGGGAGACACAGAATCTGAAATAGGCTCCAGGCTCTGAGCTGTCAGCACAGACCCCGGTGCGGGGCTCGAACTCACAGACCGTGAGATCATGACCTGAGCCGAAGTCGGATGCTTAACCAACCGAGCCACCCAGGCGCCCCTTAAGTGGGTCTTTAGTAAAGTTTTTTAAACCTTTCATTGTGTTTGAAAATTTTGCATAATAAAATATTGGGATAAAAATATATAACTTAATCTAAGTAAGTTTTTGCTAATCACAAATTGTCTCAGTAGCAGCTTAAACAAAAATTGAACAGAATGACCCTTAAATGCCAAGTTTTAACTTTTTTTTTTTTTTTTTTTTTAATTTTTTTTTCAACGTTTTTTATTTATTTTTGGGACAGAGAGAGACAGAGCATGAACGGGGGAGGGGCAGAGAGAGAGGGAGACACAGAATCGGAAACAGGCTCCAGGCTCCGAGCCATCAGCCCAGAGCCTGACGCGGGGCTCGAACTCACGGACCGCGAGATCGTGACCTGGCTGAAGTCGGACGCTTAACCGACTGCGCCACCCAGGCGCCCCAACCAAGTTTTAACTTTTGAAACACATACCAAATTGAGCCTAACTGAAAACAGACTGACCAGAGCAACGTATAGAGGGAAAAATATGTAGAGATGGAGTATTGTGCACAAAGTTGTGCATAAAGTTTAATTTGAAATAAATCTTTAAAACAGGTTACAGTTAATCTTAGAAACTAACTTTATTTGCTTTGACAGAACATTGGAAATTATCAAATTATAGGTAGAATAGTAGGAAACAATTAGTAGGCATAGTGAAAAGAGTTAAACTAAGGCATTAGAGTCCTTGAGGTGAGGAGGTTCTGTGATGACTTTTTAGGAGCATTAGCTCGTGAATCGGGTATATTTGGGTTTGAATTCCAGCTCTGCCACTAGATGTGTACTATGGGTGTAGCCTTACTGTTTTAAGTCCGAATGAAAGTGAGGATAATAAAAGTAGTGCTTGCTACATAAAATAACGGTGTTAAATAGTATAAATGTTCAAGAAATGTTAGCAGTTCTTGTTGTTGTGATTATTGTTGTTTGACCATTATCATTACTGTCATTGTCATCCTTATCATCTCCCAAGGCTAAATCTGAGCTCTACCTCTTTATCTGTGTGACGTTGGTCTTTGCTTCTCCAAGATTCAGATTTTCCAATGTAACATCACCTATCTCCAGGATGATTGTAAGGATTAAATAAAATAATATGTTTAAAGTACCTTGCTCAGTGCTTTGCACATAGTAACTTTTTACAGAGGGACTCAACTAATGAGTTATTTACCTCTCAGAATTATATGCTTAATAACCTTTTTCAGGTATGCTGAAGGAGGGATGCTTTCTTTGCATTCAGAGTCAGCCTAGAAACGTCCAGTTAGGGAATCAATAAGTCATGGGGATAAAAGAGACAGCATAGGGAACATAGTCAGTGATACTGTAGTAGTGTTGTGTGGTGACAGATGGTAGCTACACTTGTGGGCAGCATAGCCTAACATAAAGAGAAGTTGAGTTACTATGTTGTACACCTGAGACTAATATAACATTGTATGACAACTATACACAAATTAAAAAAAATTTAATACAAATTTAGCCCAGAAGACTTTTAAAGATTTTCCAAAGTTAATGTTCTATAATTGGCATATATAATCTTCTACATTATAATGAACTTTAAAATAGAAGGTCTCATTCTATTTCTGTAACTTTACATTTTACTGTTAACTGTCAATCATTACAAAATAATGTATCATCATTTTGTAAAGAAGAAGAAAAGTAAGATGCTAAAACATCGAATGATCTGACCATGTCAGACAGCCTTAGCTAGGTCTTCTGGCTCCAAATGCTGTATTATTCCTGGTAAACCATATTATTTCCTAAGAAGAAATGAAACGATAAAATAAGTGGAAAATTCTGTATCTTGGGAAAGCTAACCAAGAAGGTTAAAAACTGTTTCTATTAATGCAGTTATTGTCACTACTTTAAAAGTAACAATGACAGAATGGAAGGCGTCTGTTTTCATCATCCCTTGGGATCTTTCTTTGGGGCCAGTGGTAGAGCAGAACGATATTAAGAAATGTTCATGTCCCTTAATTTTTAATCATTTTGATTTTTAAAGAGAAGAGTGGCTTTGTGTTTAATGACTGCTCTTCAGTCTGTTTTATATCTTATAAGGATCTGACAGTTTTGTTTTACATTTTATAGCTGCAGCTTATCTTCTGGTGTCCCTTATACCAAGCAATTCATTCCGCCAGATGTTCCGGTCAACAAGGTCTTTGCACATCCCAACCCGTGACCTTCCACTCAGTCCAGACACAACAGTAGTCCTACATCAGGTCTACAACGTGCTCCTTGGTTTGCTCTCAAGAGCCAAACTTTATGTTGATGCTGCTGTTCATGGCACTACAAAGCTAGTGCCCTATTTTAGCTTTATGACTTACTGTTTAATTTCCAAAACTGAGAAGCTGATGTTTTCCACATATTTCATGGATTTGTGGAACCTTTTCCAGCCTAAACTTTCTGAGCCAGCAATAGCTACAAATCACAATAAACAGGCTTTGCTTTCATTTTGGTACAATGTGTGTGCTGACTGTCCAGAGAATATCCGCCTTATTGTTCAGAACCCAGTGGTAACCAAGAACATTGCCTTCAATTACATCCTTGCTGACCATGATGATCAGGATGTGGTGCTTTTTAACCGTGGGATGCTGCCAGCCTACTACGGCATTCTGAGGCTCTGCTGTGAACAGTCTCCTGCATTCACACGACAACTGGCTTCTCACCAGAACATCCAATGGGCCTTTAAGAATCTTACACCACATGCCAGCCAATACCCTGGAGTGAGTAAAATTGATAATTATATCTGTATCTTCAAATTGATTGGAAATAACCAATTTGTCCCCCTGGTGGGAAGTGGTGACAAAATATGGAAATATGTATAGTCTAACTGTTCTTTCTTAAGAACTTACTGTGTATTTGTTTTCTTGAATATATGTATAAAATGCTGTAGTACTATAACATTGGTAAGTAATACGGATAATTCTTAGGTTGATGTTGAAATTTTATCTCTAATTGAACTTAGCTATTTTAATTTATTTAGATATTTATTATCAAGATCTACATGCTGTGCTAAGCCGTGAACTATGCAATATTTTTATCTTAGCTGTAGTATTCCCTAGTGTTTTTTTCTTAACTACATTCAGGGGAATGAAATGGTTAAGGAGTCCATCAGAATACAAATATATGCGGTCTAAATCTGGTACCTTTATTTCTGCAGACTGTTTATAAGTTTCGTATTAAAAACTCCCCCCTTCATGTATAGCTGTCATTCCTGGATATTCCGTTATACTATTGCTTCTTAACATTGTTGTAAACTCAAGATGACATCAAGAGGGTTTAAGTCTGGGAAAGGGGTTGGAGGAAGAGTGAAGAACGCTTTTTTCAAGCTGTCAACCTAGAGGCCACAAACTGCTAATATGAGAAGTTTTTTGCTAAATGGGAGATGGTGGGAGTGGAGAGTAGTGGCGTTTTCTTTTTTTTTTTTAATTTTTTTTTTAACGTTTATTTATTTTTGAGATAGAGAGAGACAGAGCATGAACGGGGGAGGGTCAGAGAGAGGGAGACACAGAATCTGAAACAGGCTCCAGGCTCTGAGCTGTCAGCACAGAGCCCGATGCGGGGCTCGAACTCATGGACCACGAGATCATGACCTGAGCCGAAGTCGGACGCTTAACCGACTGAGCCACTCAGGCGCCCCAGTAGTGGCGTTTTCAAGACATTCAACATTTACTTAAGAGTTCAGTCAAATGAATGCAATGAAGAGTATTTTAATTACTGGTATCCTTGAATTATATACTACTTTTTCCTGTTGAAAAAAAGCACCTTAATTAAGATCCTTTAGACATGATGTAGTAAATTGTTCCACACGGCCCCCCCCCCACCCCCCTGCCAAGAAAGAATAACCTAATTTCCAGCCAAGAAATTTAGAATGCCTACAATAGAGGAAATGTTCTAAAATGTTGTAGGGTTAAAAGGTCACCAAAATGCTTCTTTGCCCTTTTTAGGCAGTAGAAGAACTGTTTAACCTGATGCAGCTGTTTATAGCTCAGAGGCCAGATATGAGAGAAGAAGAATTAGAAGATATTAAACAGTTTAAGAAAACAACCATAAGTTGTTACTTACGTTGCTTAGATGGCCGCTCCTGCTGGACTACTTTAATAAGGTAAAAAAGATGTTTTCTGGTGATTTTTTAATATGTTTTGTTTTTCCAAGTGAGGAAATGGGCACTATCCTTTTGGACCTTTTGAAGAGTTATAATTAAACTATAACTGAGAGTTTACCAATTCTTGAAAGGTATTAGGGAAGCATTTTCCATGTAGTTACCTTGGAAGGATTTAGCTCTTAAAAATTAACACTACTTTTGAACAGCTTTTATTTTGTTTTGGTTTTGGATTGTTTGTATGTGTTTTATCAGAATCTTAATGTATAATCTTAAATCTGAAGCTTGAATCCTCCTCTGTGTTGCTATTCATCCTGACTTATGCTTAGACAGTTCAGTTCTAGAGGCCTCCAAAAACAGCTGTCTCCATCTTTGGATGAGTCTTACTGTTAATGTTTTAAATTGTTTAGCCCAGATCTACCTGTCTTTTTTAACTATAAGAATTAGCCAAATAACAAAACATCATTATAATTGTTCAGAGCTACAGAAGTTATTGAATGGTTGTAAAGGAACTCTGCAATAAATGACACATAATTCCCTTAACTGTAGAAAGTCTAAGTTAATTTCTTAAAACGCTTCTGTGTATTACATTTAAGACTTGGAGGTAATGTCCTTTATGGGGCGCATTTTGGCAGTATTTCTTTGAACACTATAATATTTTAAGCTTGATCAACCAAGATAAAGTTATTTCAGGTTTTCTTGAGAAAATTTTCAAATTTGAATCTTTATTAGTACACAAAATGAATTAACTTATGCTTTTGCTCTAAAGGAATTCTTTTAAAATGTTGGCATTAATTTTAAATACATTGTTTTCCCAAGGTTTACTATTTATCTTTTTCTTAAAAAAAAAAAAAAAGATTGAGCTTTCTTAATTCTTTTTTGAAAAAGTAAAGAAAACATCTAACTAAAGTAGAAGGAATTCTGGTTGTACTTCTATATAGCAGCAGTTTCCAATACGTAATAATGAAATTAGGTCTGTTAACAGGAGCAATACAACTACTTTTGAGGATTATCACATAAATTATTTTCAAGGCCATGGTGCGTTTAATGTTTCCCCTTCATGTTTCTCTTTCTTCCAAGAACCAGCTGATGAGTGCTTGGATAGTATAAGTGTATTTTGTTATTATCCAGAAGATAAACCCATTTAAAAAATAAACATTATTTATACTGAAACTTTAAGAATATTCACATGATACCTCTCTTCCACTGTTTTGAGCAATTGTTGACTAGATACTAGCATATGCAACTTTTCTCCATGTTATTTAGAGCGTTTCTTAATATTATCTCCTTTTATTACATTACTAAAAAACAGATATAAGCAGTCTCTCCTGTAGGTAGAAAAGTAGAGAGTCCAAATGACCATTTAGTTCTATTTTTTTGTCACCTGAGTTTTCCATTCTGATGCAGAGTTCTCAACCTGGACTTTATGTATTCTTCTAGTGCCTTCAGAATACTATTAGAATCTGATGAAGACAGACTACTTGTTGTATTTAATCGAGGGTTGATCCTGATGACTGAGGTAAATATTTTATTCCATTTTATAGTAGACGTATCTCATTTTAATGTTTTCACCAAGACTTCTTTTTTTATGGATATTTAGTATTCATGCTAGACTGTTTTACAGGTCTTTAGATTTGGGTTATACAGATCAATAAATGCAATGTATATTCCAAGAATAATAAGGTCACAGGTTTTAGGTTGTTGTTTTCTTTGTGCATTGTAATTCCATACTTCTTATTTTGTATTTAGAACAACACTGTTTTTATTGATTCCATTTGTAAGGGTAGAAACAGATGAAATTCATGTGATTTAATCACTAGCACAGTTTTTCAATATCTCACTTATTTGACAGTTAAGAAACTGAGATTACTTACCATCATCAGAGGAAGCCATTGAGACTGTTATAGGTGGTTAAAATCACCTGCTCATTCTTCCCACAATTCTTGAATATCCACAACTATGAGATGATTTTAAAGCCATAGAGGTACATTTTACCCTTTAGTCTAATAATGGAGAGAAGACAAAAGAATATATGCCAAGAATACCATGAGAAATAAGAGTTAAGATAGCTTTTTCAGTTAATGGTGTTACAGAATAGGAAAACCACATTTTTGAAACTGCACTTAAGAAGAATTTGAACTTGTAAAGATAAGTGGGAGAGTATTTAGATAAATGATGTGGTCACCACAGGGGCAACAAAGTATTGTCGTATTTGAAAAAATGCCACATATTTTTGTTTGGCTAGAACAAAAGGTATGTGAAGAGTAGTGAGAATTTCATTCTTTCATTCAACAGATGTTTGAATGTCTACTCTGTGCCACGCATTGTGCTAGGCACTGGGTATACAGCAGTGAACAAGATAGACATGGTTCCTGTCCTCATAGCTTATAGGTTAAGTGCCATACAAGTACATTGTTTAGTTAAGGTACCACTACAGATTCTAGACGATGGATTTTGAACTTTGAATTATGGATAGTATATAGGTTATAGGGAACTGATTTGAGAGGATTAGAAAAAAAAAGCTTTGTGTAAAATGAAATAGGAAAAAAAAGCTAAGGATTTGGAATGAAAAGATTTAATAAGCTAATATGATTAAAGGAATTCTACCTTTTGGAGCCCTTTTTCCTCATTCAGGTGTACTGTTTTGGCTATAGCTGACAACCATTTCACTATTGTCTTCCTTCCGAAGCCCTAGAATGTTAGAGACAGCAGTTACGCATTCTTCACAATCTTGTTGCCTGCTGCTTTGCAATCTCTAAGGCTTGTGGCCTTAGAGCAAACAGTAACCAAAAACAAACAAAATGATTAAACGAATTATTCCTTCAGATCAAAATGTATGCATAAAATATCAGCTCTGCAGGTGAGCACTGTTTTTGTATTTTAAGGAAGAGCTGAATTGGGAGAATTTGACTTTTAGGTAGAAAGCAAATACATTTGCTTTGGGCATATGTGCACACACATAAAGTCTGGAAATATCTGTCATAAAGGGTGAGCACTACCATTTTGTGGCTCAGTAAAGTAAAAATGAAATGAAAATTTCCATCTTTTTAAATCACTTGTAGTCATTCAACACTCTGCACATGATGTATCATGAAGCCACAGCTTGCCATGTGACTGGAGATTTAGTAGAACTTCTGTCAATATTCCTTTCAGTTTTGAAGTCTACACGCCCGTATCTTCAGAGAAAAGGTTTGGTCATTCTTCTTATTTTTGTCACCTTTAACTATTACAGAACAAAATAAGGGTTTCAAACCACATGTTTCAGAGATTTTTGTCTTTATCTCTAGTTGATGGTACAGAAGATGAGAATGCTCCCTGTCATCAAATATTCATCATGACCTCCCGATATAAAGCTGGAATGCTCTTGTTTATTCTCTAATGCCTTCCTGGAAAATAGGCAGCATCTTATAAGTGTTAAAATTTAGGAGACTAGAAAATGCTTCCAAGCAGAGTAACAACATGGGTATTTTGTGAAGGTTCTCCAGCTGGAAACCTCCATGGCTTAGGTTAGATTATTTTTAGTTTCAAGAGAAATAACTATAAAAGATATCTCTCCCCCACAGTGTGAACTCTGAACTTCATATAAATTTCTAGAAAACGGACATATTCATGACTAAAATAATGTGTTTTAAGAAACCTAACAGGTTTGGGGCGCCTAGGTGGCTCAGTGGGTTAAGCATCTGGCTCTTGGTTTCAGTTCATGTCTTGGTCTCGTGAGATTGAGCCCTGCATCAGGCTCTGTGCAGAGCCTGCTTGGGATTCTGTCTCCCTCTCTCTGCCCCTACCCCACTCGTGCTCTGTGTCTCTCAAAGCAATCTAGTAGGTTTAACAGTAGTAGCTATCT
Source organism: Neofelis nebulosa (assembly GCF_028018385.1). Taxonomy (NCBI): domain Eukaryota; kingdom Metazoa; phylum Chordata; class Mammalia; order Carnivora; family Felidae; genus Neofelis; species Neofelis nebulosa. The sequence continues at coordinate 61,486,134 of NC_080790.1, forward strand.
CATGAAAATAATCACTTAGCTTTCACCAAAGATGTTTATGTCATTAACTTGATTTTCTTAGTGTTAGCATTCTGTAGGTAATAATAGAAAATAATTGTGAGGAAGTTTGAACTCAAGTGGCATATTTATGTATGCTTTTTTATTTGCAGATGTGAAACAAGCATTAATCCAGTGGCAGGAGCGAATTGAATTTGCCCATAAACTGTTAACTCTTCTTAATTCCTATAGTCCTCCAGAACTTAGAAATGCCTGTATAGGTAAGTTACTTGGAAAATATACCTGTGTGAAAACCTAGTGGAAGATTCTTACGGAATATTTTTTGCAAGATGTGGTATTAGTTCTGTGCTATTAGCTTCAGAAATAAGCTAATACCATAGATGTGGTATTAGCTTCAGAAAACATTTTTACTTTTTATGTGTAACTCATACTGGCCAGCAAATCCTAGAAAATCTAGTTATATTTTTCAACATGCCAGTAATTATGTGATCATGGGCAGGTCACATAACATATCTAGGCTCTTTGAGCTTAGGTTATTTCTAGATCTTTTGCAGCTCTGAAATCTTCTGGTCCTATATAAACAAGGTAGAATCACACAAATGTTTACAAAGGAGAGCTGATATTATAAAGAGTTGGAGTAATTATTTCACTGTCCGTTCTTTTGCCTAAAGATACTTCTTAGTAGCTGTTCTCAGACTCGAGTATTTTACCTTTTTAAAGTCCTCTTTAGAGACTGTAACTATTTATGGTTTGTTTGTTTGTTTTTTTTTTCATTTACAAAATGATGTGAGTAATCAGTTTTGGTCTGATGTTCTGTGGAATCACTGGCCTGTAACTTCAGTAACCTCTGACTGCCAGTAGCCTGTCATCATCACAAGGTTTACGTCTGTGTGATGTTGATTTTATGAAGACACGACATCAGTGTGCATTAAATATTTCCTTTAGTGTACTTATCCATGGTGCTTCTCTTGGATAAATAAAATACACGTAAATAGTTTTAAACTTTGGTTTCTAAATGATATTGTGGTTAGTAACTCTGCTGATTCAGATTTGATTGAGCATCAGACAGAATTTCTCCCAGTGTCAGGAGCTAAAACCGTTCTAGACTCATTAAAACTTTCCACCTGCCATACTGCAACCAATCACCCTAACAGGATTTGTGAGTTTCAAAGTAGCAGGTTAGATATATACTCCAGTTTTACTTTAAACTCACACTGTGTTTTTATTTTCAGATGTCCTCAAGGAACTTGTGCTTTTGAGTCCCCATGACTTTCTTCATACTCTGGTTCCATTTCTACAACACAACCATTGTACTTATCATCATAGTAATATACCAAGTACGTATTCCTCAAGCACAGTACTTGAATGTGGTTGGCATTTAATCTTTCTGCACACTGAAACATGGAGATTTATTTTTTCCATTTATTCTTATTGTACACTTTTAATGTCTTAGTGTCTCTTGGACCTTATTTCCCTTGTCGAGAAAATATCAAGCTAATAGGAGGGAAAAGCAATATTCGGCCTCCGCGCCCTGAACTCAATATGTGCCTCTTGCCCACAATGGTGGAAACCAGTAAGGTATGTTGGGATGCCAGGAAAACCATGTTTCTGTAGTACACAGTAATTTGAAATTTCCCCTCTAGCAGTTATATTAGATTTAAATGACCATTTTGTGGATCCTAAGAAGATTAGACTCATTCGGACTTTTTCCTTTTAGTGCTCTGAAATGTTGGTTGAGTATTTGCAAAATCAACAACAAGCACAAGTAATAAGTTTTTTCCCTCCCTCAAAAAAATACCCTAATAGAAAGTCTTAGGAGTATTTGTCACTAGGCTAAATTATAACTGGGTCATATTTCTAAACCTGAAGAGTCAAGTTAGGTATTTATTATTGTTTAAATTTGACCATATAATCAATGACTTCATTTACTGCCCTTTCCTTATAATCCCTTGACCTAAGCCTAATATCACTGATAGATTTATCATCATTTGTAGTCTGATTCTTCTCTTCTAATTCATATTCTAAAATAATGCTAATTCTAAATTATAGAGAATATTGAACAGAGGATAATTTATCTTAGTTTCAACATTTTTTTAACAATTTTTCCCTTTATCTATCTTCACCCCACTTCATTCACACTGCCCCTGGCCCACCATCTTTGGATCTTAACTATACTTAAGTTCTTATAAAATATTAAAAATAATTAACACTGTAGTAACCATTACAGAAATCACTTGAAATCTATTTCAAAAATCAAATTTAATTCAACTCTTCTTGATGATGTCTGTAGAACTAAAGTGTCACATTTTAAAATCCTACAGTAATTTTACTTTATTAAAGTATATAGAAATAATGGGTAATTTAATTGATAGCATTTGCACACTGAAAATAAATTTGTGACAATTAAGATCTTAACATTACTAGAAACTTGGAATTTAAAACTAGGTTCTTATAGAATTTAAATATTTAATCAGCTTTTTAGTTTAAACTTATTACATTTGCACAAAATATGCTCTTTAATTTATTATACAATTTAAGTGCAACCATTTTATCATCTTTAACCTTCAGGGCAAAGATGACGTTTATGATCGTATGCTGCTAGACTACTTCTTTTCTTATCATCAATTCATCCATCTATTATGCCGAGTTGCAATCAACTGTGAAAAATTTACTGAAACATTAGTTAAGCTGAGTAAGTATAAAAGATGAGCAGTAAATTCCACTGAATTATTTTAAGCCCCTAGCCACTCAGGAAGGGGAGACCAAAATGAGACCATCCTTTTTTTCTTTTTTAAAGTGACTGTTTAAAAATATTAATTATTCTTGGGAACATTTTTATTTTTATTAAGAAAACACCAACTTACTGGTTTCCATTGAATAGTTCTGCCCAGAGTTTCAGCTGGCCTATAAAGGAGTGTGGAGTAGGGCTGATCACTTTGTACATAGAAGCCCAAGTCCTCCTCCATCTGCCCAGCAGAATTTAAAAACAAATACCAAAAACTACTCTGCTTTAGGGAGGCAGGCTTAGAGAGGTGGACTTTCCCAGCCCTGATCTTGAGGATAAGATGAGATCTATAGTGCCAGCTGTGCTTTGGAGCTGGCAATGCCAAGAGCAAACTGAGTGGGCTTGCCAGGATGAAGCAGAGGTGCATATCTGAGTAAATTAGGAGGTAAGTCTCATGAAATAGAGAGATGAGTGAGAAGAAAGGAAATTTGATAAGATATGAGAAATAGTAAACAAAACCATCAGTGAGTTATAAAAGGGCAAAAAACTCAAATTATTCAAGAATGTGCCTGAGACCTATAAGAGAATTGCTCCCTTTGGGTGACTTTTTCTAGCTAAAAATCTTTAGAAGATATGTCCCCTCTCTTAGGACCTCCAGAGTTACCAGGGTCTGTGTGGCCTGTGAGTCTTACTTCTTTATGGATGGCCCAGGATCCTCTCCCAGTGTTCTGTAGTTTTGTTTCAGAGCATAGGAAGTGAAATGCTCATGGAACCACCACCCAGGTCAAGAAACAGAATATTGTCACACTCTAGAACTCCCCATCGTGCTCCTCCTTAATCACAACCCCTTCCTTCTGTGGAAGAGGTTTTGATCCACTATAAGTAGGGCAAAAGATGTGAACATACCTTAGGTTCCATTATCCAAGAAGAAGGAAGTGGTAACAGCTGTCAGGGATAATTCCTCTTCAGAAAAAACCATCTTATTGGTAAGTGATTAGAGTGTCTTCAGATTTGGAAGATTGTTCCTTCCACCTGTTATCATTAGCTGGTTTTATACATATGTGGCTGAAGTGCCAAGTGGGGGCTGTGGGTGGGGAAGCACATGATGAGATTGGCCATTTCATGATTACACAGTTCAGTCATGGCACTTGGTAAAAAACTAAAACCTAGCAGTGGCAGTGATCGAGTGTGAGAAAATGTCCAGGAATTCTGGTAACACAGCCTTGTTCCCAGATAAGAAGGGGGACTTCTTAAAATGCTGACCTTAAGAAAAGTTCTTGGTAATTGTGTTCACGTGATTTATACCAAAAGTTATGTGAGGAACTATTTTGGCTTCTTGAACAGCTGTGATCAAATAATGAATGTTGTACCCTCTTTGGGACTGTCTTTCCTCATCAATACAAATACATGTTTCAGGGAAAATAAACATGGAGGCGAGGAGGAAGGGAAAGAGGACATACACTTAGCCATCAGCATTAGCTAAATCAACTTTCATATTTTATATTCCCATCCCTTTTATAACCATGAAGCACTGTTGATGCTGCCTCCTAAGTGGTTAGTGTATGAGGATGGAAATACTCTCCCAACTGCATCATCGTCCACATTATGATAGCCACAAGCCATATGTGAGTGTTGAGAACTTGAAATGTGATTTAAGAAATGGAATTTTCATTTCATTTTAACCAAACTTAGCCAGATGTGGCTGGTGGCTGTATTGATACAAAACAAAGCCTTCACAAGTTGAGCAGGTTGTACCTTTTTTTTTTTTAATTAGTTAATTCATTTATGTATTTTTATTAGGATCCTCCTACTCTGCCATCTTCCCCAGAAGTCATGGTTATCTCTTAATGCAGAAAATCAGACATTATTTTGAATATGAAATAAAACAAAGACCTAAAAGCAGTGCTTTCCTTATGTGTCATCTGAATAGCGAGAGTACATCCCAGTGTTTCAGGTTAACGCCTGCTTTCAGTTGCAATGATTATTTCCAGGGAGAGGCACCTAGGAGAGAGCTTGAGAAAGCAAAGCCCACATTGACTGTAATAGGGAGCAGGCAAATTGATAAGGAGTTTCAACTTGTATAATTTCTTCAAAAACTTATATTTGGCAACAAGGAAAGAGCAAATTTAAACTGGTTGTGTCCTTAATCATTTGAGCCTTGAGGTTAGATGGTCCAAGGGCCAGAATATTGTGACCACAGGTGGGGTTGTCTCAAGACCTATATGATTGTAGGTCACTTCCAGTTTTGAGGAAAAGTCTCTGTGGTAATTCTTATGGATAACTAAGCAGATTTTAAGATTTGTTGGGAGACAAAAAGGAATTATGTAATAATTGTATATTAGAGTTACAGGTGCAAAACAGTAAAGTGTGGGTTGGAGTGCTTTTGAAGTAGAGGTAGGCATGGGGCTACGGAGACACAGAAGTGGGGGGAGAATTTGGGGAGAGTGAACAAAGCTACTGACTTCCATGTGAAATAACTGTGTCTGAAATTACAGTATTTTGATATTTAAAAATGGTGGAATTTAGCCAAAAAAATTCTAAAAAAGAATAAGAGGGACTGGCAACTATTTTTTTTTTTAATTTTTTTTTTTTAACGTTTATTTTTGAGACAGAGAGAGACAGAGCATGAACGGGGGAGGGTCAGAGAGAGGGAGACACAAGATCTGAAACAGACTCCAGGCTCTGAGCTGTCAGCACAGAGCCCGACTCGGGGCCTGAACTCACGGACCGCGAGATCATGACCTGAGCCGAAGTCGGCCGCTTTACCGACTGAGCCACCCAGGCGCCCCGGGACTGGCACTGTTGATTAAAAAAAAAAAAAAAAAAAAAAACAACTTACCAAAGATCAGTAATTTTTAATTTTATTTTTAAGATTTAATACATACACATATTCAAAACAGCAAGAAGTACACATCACAATATCCCCCACTTTTATTAAATTTTTTAATCTTTTTTTGCATATAAGCAGCAAATATAGGTTTATTTTCTCTTCTTTCTTACATGAAAGTGAATTACAATGTTTAAAACTGTGTGAAGCAGATATGAAAATACATGGGCAGAAAAACATACACAAGCAATGGAAAACGGCCCCAAATAAACATAAGGATACATGGGGTTTTGGAGTCAATTAAGATGACCTGTCAGATTTGTGGACATTGTATGGTATTGAGAGAATCAGTCAGCTACTTAGGGAGAGAAGGGGCAGGACTTTAATATCTTACACTTAAATAGATTACAGGAGGATTAAAGATTTAGCTGTGAAGAATAAAGTCATAACAATATTAAAGAAAAACACAGAATCACATAGTTAGCACCTTGAGATTTGAAAGACCATTAAGCAGGACACAAAACCCATAAACAATAAAATAAAATCTTTGGCAATGTAAAAATTGAAATTACTACATGTTGAAAAATGCCATCGATGAAAATATAGCTAGTGGGGAAAATATTTGCATTCTTAACAGATAAGTGGTTAGTATTGGCAATATATAAAGAATTTTTAGGATTCAGTGAGATGGGAAAGGACAATAAGTAAAATAAGTAAAAGGCCATCAACAGGCAACTTCTTCACATAGAAAACAAGTAAATTTGTTGTAACCATATGAGGATTTTCCCTGCCTTACTAATCATGATTTCTCTTTTCTCTCTTTTTTCCCCCCCAACTATGAGATAAAGTTTAGATGGTATGCATACTTAAACAGTTTTGGGAAAGAAGAGATGTTTTCATGGAGTCAATTTGAGGAGACATATTATTAACATTGTCACTTTAGATTGTTCATGACCCTTGATCCCGCAATACCAGATCTAAGAATCTACCCTACTCTACTCATAAAAGTGTCCAACAACATGCATAGGGTGTTTATTTTCACTCAGTTTGTATTGGATAAAAACTGGAAACAACCCAGATGTCCAACAATAAGAGTTGAGCTGAGTAAACCTGTAATTTATTGTATAGTCTTTAAATAATTCATCTGTATTTTATGGTCTTTAAAAAGATAGGACCTTAGATTACATGAAAAAAAAAGCAAATTGGAAAACAGTATGCAGAATGTGACCACAGACTTAGAACAATAGGAAAAATCACTTAGTACATGTTTAAAAAAAACCCAGACCTAAAGGCTTATACTCCGGTGGTATAAGGATAAAATTATGGGTTGCTTTCATTGTCTGAGTTAAATGTCTTAAGTTTGAAATCATTTGCAATGATCATTTGTCTTGGGGGTGGCGGGGGAACAAAATTTTTAAGTAGTAGTATAGGAAGATCGCCTGGCTGGCTTATTAGTTAAGCATCCGCTTTTTTTTTTTGTAATTTTTTTTCTTAACGTTTATTTTATTTTTGAGAGACAGACACAGAGTGCAAGAGGAGGAGGGACAAAGGGAGAAGGCGACACAATCTGAGGCAGGCTCCAGGCTCTGAGCTGTCAGCACAGAGCCCAGTGTGGGGCTTGAACTCATGAACCTTGAGATAACATGACCTGAGCTGAAGTTAGATGCTCAACTGACTGAGCCACCCAGGTGCCCCAAGCATCTGATTCTTGATCTCCACTCGTCTTGATCTCTCAGGGTCATGAGTTCAAGCCCTGCATGGCTCCACACTGGGCATGAAGCCTACTTAAAAAAAAGTGGGGGTGGGGGTGGAGGGGGAGTAGTATAGGGAAAAAAAAAAAAGTATAGGAAACTGCTATTGCAGACTCCCAATATTTTTTTTTAAGTTACCAGAGTTGACATGCAAAATTAACAGTGAGATGCTCAAGTAAAATTAAATGACAGATTCCTAGATTTATAAACAATTTTCATTTTCAGAGATAAAACAAGAATCTATCACCTTTATTATTTAACATTGCTTTTGACAATTTTGTTAATGCCTTAGTAAATGAAAGTAAAAAATAGTAAAAGGAAATTTTTGCAAGTAACATTGTATATACCTAAAAATCTAAAATCTTCAAAATCTCTGGAATTAAAAAATTAGTATAGTTGGTAAAAGTAAACAAATTAGAAATTCAGCTTATCAAAAACACAGCTGTGGTTCATGCTTTACCTTTTTTGATGTCCTGATGCTACAGTTAGCTGTTCCCAAAAGACATCTTAGGGTTAATGAATATACCAGTTATTCAGTACAGATCAGAAGGCAGCTTCTTACTAGTCTACCAAGGGCAAATCCATCTATCCCAGGCTAATACTTAGTAATTGCATTTAATAGATATAATTAGCAGTTCATTACAAGTTAATTCACAAAGAGGAAGAACTGGCACAGTGATCTGAATACTCTGTGGTAGGGCCAGCAGATTTTTTTCCAGTAACCAACATGGGAAGCCAAATAAATAGCAATAGGCTGCTTAATGGGTATGAGTGAGAACAGGGGGAATCAGAAGAATCAGATGTGTGATATTCTGTGGCTAAGATGTCTTGATGATTCAGTCCTGTAGTGAACCATTAGTTGTGGGCTTTCATCCATTGACTTCCACTTCCCATGGATAATGCTTGGATGGGCTAAACACTGCTACAGAAAACTAGACAAATAATCTTAACACAATTCAGATAGGAGAGACCCTAAGCAGTAAATATACATATACAATACTTCATCCTCAAAGCAATTATCTGAATTACCATTCTACCTACAAAAGCAGTTTTTAAAAGATTTTTAATAACTCTAGTAGCTTCTACAGTATAAAGTGTTATTAATGAGGAAAAGTTATTTGGAATAGTTTTTGATTATTGTATAGTACTTCATGGATGGGGTGGGGTAAGGACCCGTTGAGGATGCCTGAAGTCACAGGATAAAGAAAGATAAGTGGACAGAACCCAATATGTCTTAGGCCTACTCATCCTGATTCTTGAAACAAGGCTTGGACGTGTGCCTTGATTGCGTCGGGATGCCTATGCTTTGTACCCAGTAAAGCACCCCAGAACGTATTGGAGGAATGTGTAGAGTAGGATGGCATTGGCCTCTACCTTGAGTTACAGAGCCAAGATACCCCTGATCCCTCAGTGCTTTGTGAAAATGCTAGACTAGAAAGAGATACTTTGTTGCTCTGAAGGGATGGCCCTCCTTCCAAAGGAGGTGCACCTCAGAGAGGAAATAGGGCTGCGAAAGAGGTTTCATTAGCTCACCATGGTGGCACAGTGTTTTCCAGAGTGTAGTGTATATAATAAGATGGTCCAGGGAAAATAATTGTATATTCATAAATAGGTATGGATCTTACAGTGTCACAAAAATACAAAACTAGTATACTAAATTTATGACTTCTTAGTTCTGTTGCCTAAGGCTGATGTAGTATTAGCCTCCCTAAGTGAATCTAAAGAATAGTGTTAAGTAAACAGTGTACGTGATAGGCACATATGAAAACACTTAGGAAAATGGCATGAATGATTGAAGTTTGGGGAAACACTGGTTATTGAAAAGATTACACGCTTCACAATCCGATCTACCTGGGGTAGATGTTTTGCTCCCTGGCTTTTGGGATGAACCTGAGCAGATTACATAGTCTCTCTAAACCTGATTTCTTCATTGAAAAAAAGGGAAATGAGGATAAAACCATGCTTTTGAAACATTGGAAGTGATGTTAGATTAGGGAAGACCTCCACAGTTTTTTGTTTGTTGTGGTAGTGCTGGCTTTTTGGTAGTTGTGGAAAACAGGAATAAAGATTGTTTTGTTTTGAGGAATAATTGAGAAAAAAGAATAAAGACAAAGACTTAGAGAAACTTACATTGTAATGTGCAGTCTACTTTCACCTGGGAGGGTTTAGGTCAGGGCAGGATTTAGGGGTTGGCAGACTTCCTGCAAAAAGTGTACTTTGCTGGCCATATGTATGATCTGCATCACATACTCTTCTTTGTTTCACTATTCCTTTTGCAATCCTTTAAAAATACAAAAGCCCTCCTTAGCTCACATGGCCATACAAAGATAAGTTGTGGACCAGAATTGGCGTGTAGGCCAAAGTTTGCCACCCTTTGCTGTACTTTTATGAGTGATTATGATGCACGGACATGGGAGCATAGAAAGTCTTACCTGTACCTGACAGTTTTGATGACATACCCTTGTTTGCTTATATATATTGTGATCTTATAGTGGGTAAATGCCTCCAGCCCCAACCAGATTAAGTTAGGATAAAAGAGAAAGATGACAGTTTGCTTGGGGATCTCTCTACAAAGGGTTAATCTTGACAGGAAAATAAACTTAACCCACAAAAGGGAATCTTGGCATCCTTGGATGACTAAATTGGATGACTGATCTGACTTTCTTGTCTGTCTTAAGATTTTCTTGAATCCTTGGCTCATCCCAGAGGTTGGCAAATAATAATAGCCTGCATTCTCACGTTTTTGTATAACCAGTGAGCATACCTGCACGCTGAGAGTTTTTACATTTTCTAATAAATACTGTTTTCTAAATATTTTTGTGACATGAAAATTACATGTGAGTCAAATTTCAAAGTTCTTAGGTAAAATATTATTGCAAGACAGCCACACCCATTCATCTGGTGTTGTCTTTGGCTGCTTTCACACTACTGCGAAGTTGAGTATTTGCAACGGGGATCATTTGGCTGCAAAGACTGAAGTATTTACTATTTGGCCCTTTACTTTAAAAGTTTGTTGACTTCAGGTCTAACTCAATTTTTTCTTAACTGGAGGAGGATAACTTCTATTACTTTTATTATTTCTCCTTCTCCATGATCATATTTTCGCTGGAAGTGGGAGTGTGGAAGATGGGAAATTTACTTACAGTTGTGCTTTGAGAAGTAGGGCAGAGGGCAGGGGAACACATTTCTTAAAGATAATACTTGACATTTGGAATAGTCAGAAAGAGGAAAGGTTAAAACTATTCAATAGAGGTTCCAAATAGAACACTGACATACAGCTAAGTATGGTCCACCCAGAAGAGCTTGGGGACAAGACTAGAAGCTGTTAGACTCAAGAGCAGTGTCTATGTAAATCCACCGTAATTCTCCGTGTTTTCGGGGAAACAAGGTAAAAGAGGAAGGACCAGTATATTTTCTAATTCTCCTCATCCTCTCTTTGACCTTGCACCTCTCCCTTCCAGCTTAGCTAGTCCATGAAAATTATCTAATATGCAGGGTGGTACCTTAATCCAAGAAAGCTTTGGAACCACTTGCAATAACCTTTATTAAATTGTCCCAGATAAGGTTCTAATACTTACAAAGCAAATTGGTTTAAGTTACCTCAGATCCTTTTGGGAATGAGGTGTGGAATATGACTAAATTCAAAGTATACTGCATTCTAAATTATTTCACTGGTTAAAGCATTGGAATGAATTCTTCCCCTTTAGGTATTCTATAGATTTCTAAAACATGTACAAAATATTCATAGTTGTGACTAGAAATACCTGTAGAATTGTACCTACAAAGTTGAATACCTCAGTAGTATAATTTATAATTATAACCTATTCTGATTTCTTTTCAAATATTAGGTGTCCTAGTTGCCTATGAAGGTTTGCCACTTCATCTTGCACTGTTCCCCAAACTTTGGACTGAGCTATGCCAGACTCAGGTAAAGAAAATGAGTTTTAGATGATTTGGTCTTTCATCTCCTCACCATTTGGTCAGTAATTTTAGGAACAGTGGGTTAAACACTAGGTGGAAAAATTGGGGAGGTTTTAGAATCTTAGTAGGTAAAATATGATTAGTGGAAATAATAGCTATTAAGTATTGGGCATCAAGTTGCCCTTTGAGGTTTTTTTACTTCAGTAGATTTGTATCACAGGATTTTCAAATAAGCTAATATATTTGAATTTGTAATTTATAGGTCAATATAAATAGTTGTGGTAAAAGTCCAAAACAGGGAGGTATTTGGGGGGAAGTCCTTTACCTGTCCTTTACCTTTACCTCTTACCTGTTACCTTGGAGTAGGTTTTCAAGGGTCTGATGTACTTTTTTTTACCAGCATGGTCATTGAGAACTGGAAACACTATATCCTACCTACTTTAAGTATCTTAAGAGCCAACTCTTTAAAGCAGGCACCTAAATAATGCTTGTTCATTCTGGGGGAGAATGGCAGAGAGGTGGGGAGAAACCAGATTGGTCGTAAGATTTGATTCATTCCTTGGACCAGGCGCATTTAGATCCTGAGAAAACTTCGTTTCCTGACGGGTTGCAGCTGCCCATCCTCAGAGGAAGAGATGAATTTGTTTACTTTAGCCTAACCTTTACCCACATTACAGTATCTGAAACACTTTATGCCTCTGGTACAGCCTCCTGCCTGGGCTGTAATGCTCTGTTTATTCTCCCGGTGGATGTGTGTCACACGGTGCTGTAATAGTTGTTTATCTCCTCACAAACTGAGCTCCTCAAGTGTAGAAATGGAATCCTCTCTATCCCTTCAAGAAATGTCATTTTATTCTCTGTAGTAGGAATCTTTAAAAGACTAATTTACATTGATCACACGGCGTAGTACATAGGAGACTTTGAGAAAATGACTTCCTGGGTTTTTTTCTTTGTTTTGTTTTTTTGTTTTTGTTTTTAGCTGAGTGGTTAATTCAGTAAATGGGAGAGCTCTGCTTTTTCCCTCTGCCACTGCTGCTATTCTTTTCATTCTGATTTGGGTAGTCGCTTTTTTTGGTTTCTGTACTCTGCCACTGGCTATTGCTTCCCTGTTGTTTTATCTACTCCAGCACTTTACTGCTCCCTTAATTGGCTTGTTTTCCAAAGAATCCACCATCTCCAAAAACGTCCTTTAAAACAAAGCCAAACTGTCCAAGGCTTCCAGTCTGCCAGCATGGTAGAAGCAGCCGTCAAGAAACACAGGCAGCAGGCAGAGGCTCTGGCTGGTAGAATTAGGCAGATTTTCCTGACACCAAGCATCTGAAGAGCTGGGTCCTGGTCCTATTCGACTTCTGATTTTTTTGGGTGAACTTGAGTGACTTACCAAGTTGCTTACTCGAATAAAGCGTATACCTGTACATATTACCTAAACTTTGCCCTGTTTTATTAAATACTCCATTTTATCTCCCATATAAATGATCTTTTATTAAAATACCTATAATCTAGAGAATAGATTTACTTAAAGATATACTACTTGTGTTGAAGAGCCATGACCATTTAAAAACAGGGGAATGAAATTTTAGTAAAATTTCTTCTGTATATTGGGAACCACTAATTCTTGTGAGGTAATTAAAGGAGGTTTGCTGTTTACTTTGCCGTATTCATGGGGGGTGGGGAGGATATTTCCAAACAAATTACTATTGCTTAACATTTTAATTCCTTTTATGGAATAAGTTTAATTCTTAAAATTTGTCTTTTTTCTATATATAGTTTGGTTACCTATTATCCATTAATTGGTCCTCTGCAAACATTCTCATCCTATTTGCTGGTCTTAATTTGTCCAGTCCTTATTCCCCCATTTAATGCTAGATAATAAAGTTGCATTTCTTTGGAAACCTATTTGTTCCTTTTGCCCTTCAGACTTGTTATAAGTCTCTCTTCCTCTTATACTTACATGTAGAGTCCAAGTGACTAAGACTTGTTTTATCGGGAGGACGGTTACTATAACTGGAGTTAGAAGTGGTCTCTGAAAGGACTTAAATGACTTTGGATGTTCATCATAAGCAGTGTGTAAGCCTTGCAGTTATTTCAGTGCTCAACCATCAGTACTTCTTCTCCCCTACTGTAGTCTGCTATGTCAAAAAATTGCATCAAGCTTTTGTGTGAAGATCCCGTTTTTGCAGAATATATAAAGTGTATCCTGATGGATGAAAGAACTTTTCTAAACAACAACATTGTGTACACATTCATGACACATTTTCTTCTAAAGGTATGTCCTACCTTTGAAAACTCATTGTGTTACTTCTACCTAGTTAGTGGTTGTGTTTTCATGGTGTTGGTCTTTTGGAGATTTGTTTTTAATCTCTTTTTCTCAGGTTCAAGGTCAAGTGTTTTCTGAAGCAAACTGTGCCAATCTGATCAGCACCCTAATTACAAACTTGATAAATCAGTATCAGAGTATGCAGTCTGATTTCACCAACCGTGTTGAAATTTCCAAAGCAAGTGCTTCTTTAAATGGGGTAAGAACTGGGGGAGGGAACAGTCATGTTGTACTTAAGAACTTTCCTTAAATCACCTTTGGCTTTAGTACTATTTTACTATCCTATCTTCTTCAAACTCTGGAAAAACTACCAAATTTCTAAAAACATGTGTTCACTATGGGCAGTGAAACCATTAAGAGGAGACATTCCTTTTATCTCTACTTGTTTACTTTTGAAAACATTACTTGTGATGTTTCTGTTATTGCCTGTGGCTCATAAATAACTGAAACAATCAGATTAATGATCCATTGATTATAAAGGCAATTAAACCTAGGGAATTAGGTGCCTTATATAGATTTCCATGATACCCAGGTCATACAATAATGGAATGCTAACACATGTCCAGCAGCAGTTTTCCAAGTAACAAAATGTTGCTTAGATGCCAGAACAGGTTGCAGAGCTAGGTGTGTTAAGACCTTACTATTTGTGACATTCACCAGAAATCAGCCTATTTGAGAAACTGATTTCTAGATCGAGGCCTTAATTTCTCACGGATAATATCCTAATGCTGGCTTTCTAGTTTTAGCATTCTCTAAAAATGGAAAAGAAACCAGAATGGATTCCTGGAAAAGTAAATGTGTGTTAAACTGTAAACAGCTGTGTCAAAATGTTAGCTTTAGAATTTGACATGTTCCTTTCTGGGTTTACAGGATCTGCGTGCACTTGCTTTGCTCCTGTCAGTCCACACTCCCAAGCAATTAAACCCAGCTCTAATTCCAACTCTGCAAGAGCTTTTAAGCAAATGCAGGACTTGTCTGCAGCAGAGAAACTCACTCCAAGAGCAAGAAGCCAAAGAAAGAAAAACTAAAGGTTAGCTTTGTGGACTAATATTAATTATACCTTCAGGGTGGGAGAGGGGGAAGAATACACTCAGTGTAACTGACTTTGTAATAGCTGTCTGTTCAGTTGGGTCTCCTGGGTATAAATGCTAAGAACAAAATTTCCCACAAACATCCCCCCCCCCCCCCCCGCCCCGATGTGATCTCTATGACTCCTTTCAGAGAATGATGTTCATTTTTACAGATGATGAAGGGGCAACTCCTGTTAAAAGAAGGCGTGTTAGCAGTGATGAGGAGCACACTGTAGACAGCTGTATCAGCGACATGAAAACAGAAACTAGGGAGGTCCTAACCCCAACTAGCACTTCAGACAATGAGACAAGAGACTCTTCAATTATTGATCCAGGAACCGAGCAAGATCTTCCTTCCCCTGAAAATAGTTCTGTTAAAGAATATCGAATGGAAGTTCCATCTTCGTTTTCAGAAGACATGTCAAGTATCAGGTCACAGCATGCAGAAGAACAGTCCAACGAAGGTAGATTTGAAGACTGTAAAGAGTTCAAGGACCTCCACTGTTCCAAGGATTCTAACCTAGCTGAGGAAGAGTCTGAGTTCCCTTCTACTTCTATCTCTGCAGTTCTCTCTGACTTAGCTGACTTGAGAAGCTGTGATGGTCAAGCTTTGCCCTCCCAGGACCCTGAGGCTGCTCTATCACTCAGTTGTGGCCATTCCAGAGGACTCTTTAGTCACATGCAGCAACACGACATTTTAGATACTCTGTGTAGGACCATTGAATCTACAATCCATGTGATCACAAGGATATCTGGCAAAGGAAACCAAGCTGCTTCTTGACATTAGATGTAGCATGTCTACTACTTTTAAGGTCCCTTCTCTCCATCCCCCACCCCCAAAGCTGTTTGTATAAGTTTTGCTTATTTCTGTTTTTGTGCTTCAGTTTGTCCAGTGCTCTCTGCTTGAATGGCAAGATAGATTTATAGGCTTAATTCTTGGTCAGGCAGAACTCCAGATGAAAAAATTTGCATCTTCAGTATACTTTCTAAAGGGCAATCAGATAACGGATATGTTTTATGTAATTAAGAGTTCACTGTAGTGGCTTTCATTTAATATGGCTGTCTGGGAGGAACAGGGTTCCCTGGCCCTGTACAATGTAATTTAAACTTACAGCATTTTTACTGTGTATAATATGGTGTCCTCTGTGCCAGTTTTGTACCTTATAATAGAGGCAGGTCGCCTCCGATCGCTGTGGTTCTTATTATCAAAATTAAGTTTACTTGTATACGGAACAACCACAAGAAATTTGATTCTGTAAAGAATCCTCTAGCTGTGGCCTGGCAGTATATAAATGGTGCTTTATTTAACAGAATACCTGTGGAGGAAATAAAGCACACTTGATGTAAAAATAATTGTTTTATTTTTATTGACATGACTGATTGATTGCTATTCTGTGCACTTAATTAAACTGATTGTGATGACTTTTCATTTGTTTACATTTAACATTGCTTTAGTCTTCTCAGATGAAAGTAATGAGGACACTGAGCGGGAGGGAAGCATTTCTCCATTATACTCTATTTCCTTAGTGCTGGCGGCGATCCAGAATGTAAGCTGCCCCGCAGCCTGTCGGTCCTCCGCCTGGAGTGCATAACCACTGCGGGGAGTAGCCTGATGACAAGGCCCAAGGCACCTCACTCCAACATGCTTCTGAACACATGGCTGCTATGCTACCTAAAGAGCTACAGACCTTAAAACCCTGAAGTGAAATAAAGGAAAAGTATTGACATGCCACTTATTTTTTTGTCTTCCTGAACTAAAACTACAGAGTGGCTTGCCAGGACAAGCTTTAGTGGGAAACTTCAACTATCTGTACTCAGAGGCTCAATCTGTTCCCAGAGGAGCATCTATGGGAGGTAAGGTTAATACCTAATTTCCACATTGCTTGCTACTTTTAACCCAATGAGAGTCCAAGCGTAGTAAAGATTCAAACAATGTTTTGAATTCTGTAAGAGGTCATGGATTTCATCCAATATAAATTAAGGGTGTTTTCTTTTTTAAAAGGATTGAGAAGAGGTAGACTTACAAAATCTTCTAACTAATTCAACCATTTAGGGTAGTCAGCTTCACTAAACATTTTATTTCTTCAAAATGCTGCTTCTGCCAACAGGATTTCATGCCCTCTTCTTTACAAACAGTAACTCCTTTACAGTCCAACTGCAATTCCGTTTGCCCTGGAGTAGGCACAAAATTCAGTGCAACTGTCGCATGGTGTTCTAGAAGAAAAAGAAGGAGCTTATTACTGCATTATGAAAACTATCCATACAGTACTACAACTGGCTTATTACAGTGGGGGTGGGGGGAGGAATCTTGAGTGTTTCCCAATTCTTATAACAAAGGATACTACTAACATACCTTCTGGCCAGTTCCTATATCTCCATTTCATGACGATCTTTTTATTTGTCAACTAAAAACACGGGAAATTCCCTTAAGACATCTTTTAAAACTTCCAGTGCAACACAGAAAATCCTTTCATTAAAACTCCTGAGTTACTAAAGGTAATCAACAAACAACATACAGTCCCATCTTCCAGGTTATATGCCAGCATCACTGAGAATCCATTGTTCTAGGTGCCACAATGTCCTTAACAGCAGTAACATCAAGGACAGAAGTATAGTGACAGTGGTAACCAAAACTGGGCTGATGTCAAGGGTGACACTGGGCAACACAGACCCTAGTGATTTAGGTGGCAGAAATGTGAAACTTCTAGACCAAGAGTTGAGGGGAATTAACTATACTTCTTTCTTCTAAAACCAGTACAATTACTATGCAACTAAGGCTTCATCTTTATCACTACTTAGTATTTGTAACATTTACTTGTTCTACACCAAGTATACGTAACTTTTTACCATAACCAATTTTATAAACTTCTCAAGTTTCTGTGAACTCAGATAAAAAAGCAAATTAAAAACACAGATTTTTAAAAAGCAATGTAACAGAAGGGTCAGTCCCAGCTTACTTTTCTTTAACCCTAAAGCTTACTTACCAATTCTACATATTCGCCGGTGATTTTCCCATCAAACATTTGGAATGTCCCTTCTTTTTCAGCTACTAATATAGCAAGAGATTTAGAAAATTTCTGCACCAGCTAACCAAGTAAAACATACAAGAGACATGTCATCCCATCATGCCCTATCACCTTTTGAACCTAAAGGCAAAGTATTAACAAAATCATCACTGTGGTTTGGGGTTTTTGTTTTTTTGTTTTTTTCCTAATCCTGAATAGCATTTACTTACAGCTTTCTCTCCTGTTCTGAAAGAGAAAACCCAGTATTGTATCCCCTAAGTGCAGACATATTTCCCTAAAAATGCCCATCTTTTAGCCCCTTAAATTTTTTTAGAAGTTATCCTAAAGCCCTCTATCACCACCACGCTAGGTCTCTTCAATCATAAAAACATGGCTATCTGGGAAACCAAAAACCAGCTCCAGTTCTCAGTGGCACATTTTCTCCCCACATCAGCACTGGGGGCCCTAGCTTGGGAAGTTACTTACATCTTTCACAGTGAAGATGCTGTACAGCTGCTCTACAGTTGGGTCAAACACTTCGGTCATGTGCAGTGTCACCGTGGGGATCCTCACACCCAAACCCGTTGGAGATGAAGCCTGAATCTCAAGAAGAGTAGATGTTCCAAAGGATAACTAAATAGCATGCCAGGAGATAAAGCTACTTAGATTTAAAAATTCAGTCTTTCAGTCTTACCAAAAGGTCCTCAAATTCCACACTATACCTTCCAGACGCATGGAAAGAGCATGAAAAGCCTTTTTAGCACCACCAATCCCAGTTACTGTGAAACAGCTCATTGTGGCTATGAGCTAGCTCCTCGGCTCTGTTCTACTCCCAGGCCATGGCTTAACACCCCAAATCCTACTTGGACAAGTACATATGGCCCAGAGGGCACAAAGATAAGCAGATGAGGGACAACAGCACTTAAGGCCAGAGGCTGTCAATTC
Source organism: Neofelis nebulosa (assembly GCF_028018385.1). NCBI lineage: Eukaryota > Metazoa > Chordata > Mammalia > Carnivora > Felidae > Neofelis > Neofelis nebulosa. The sequence continues at coordinate 61,504,692 of NC_080790.1, forward strand.
CCACCACCAGATTCCAAGAATGGGATCCCAAACCTC